>NW_023270231.1:20548631-20599981 GCF_011800145.1 Mirounga leonina | reverse complement strand
AAAGAAAGAAAGAAAGAAAGAAAGAAAGAAAGAAAGAAAGAAAGAAAGAAAGAAAGAAAGAAAGAAAGAAAGAAAGAAAAAGAACTCAGTGAAGGCATCATTGAGTCACCTACCCCCAAAATTCTTGATGCCGGAAATAGAATAACTAAACACATTCCTAACTGATGTGCCTTCCCAATGTGATGGGAATGGATTTGACTGGAAACCACAACTTCCAGGCTTTCTTAATATTTCAGAAACTCAAAATTCACTCCTCTATAATCCACCAGGAGTGGAAAATGAGTTCAATATTCTCCCCCAGGGCTCCTGTCTAGAGTAATTACCTCTCCAGAAACAAAATTCACAAAACTCATCCTCAAATAAAACTGCCTTAGAGGACTCTGGAGAGCTCAAAGTGTGCACACTTAATCACACGTTGCCTTATCACGTCGTAATCGGCATTATTTTTCTATCCCTATTGTGCAGATGGGAAAACTGAGGGGCACACCTTCCCTAGGTCCAAACAATTCATTAGGATAATGAAGGACAAAACACACTTATCACCCTGAAAAGTTTGCTAAAAATAATTTTGAATATATCACACAAAGGACATTTATAACCAGTTTTAAAATTCTTCACCAATTTAAATGAACTGCTTATTTTGAAAAGGCTGTAAGAAGTTTGTGTCATTTCACTAAAATGCAATTAAAGCAGTTAAAACACTTCCCAAATGCTTATGCAGACCACCACTGATAGAAGCTGCTCCTGTTCAGGAGGCAGTTGGAGAGTTCCTGCTGATTCCTCTACATGGAAGAAACATATTGTTGACATCGTGCAAGAAAATCAAGTTATTCAATTTAATGGATCGGTACAGAAAACAAAACTCTGTTTGTCATGCAGAATATTTTGCTGTGTTTGAGTTTCCTCTGGTCTAAACTTGCTGTTTTTAAACGAACACACACAAATGGCATTTGATATGGCCTGCTTTATTCATTAAAAGAAAGCGAACAGCATTGTGGAGTCACTCTGAAAGGTAGTTTGGGCTTTCTTATTTAATTAACCCATTACACTTAACCTTCAGTATTTTACTCTCTGAAAGTCCTGCAACTATTATTAACACTCTACAAATATGTTTTGCATTATTAAATTTAAGAATTTAGTATAATAAAATTCTCAGCAGGAATATTGTTATTAAATGAGTTCATTAAACCAACCACACTAATTAACAGTCAAGTGTTGAGGAACACTTATATAGCACTGAGCCATATTCCATATTCATAACTCCTCTGCTCATTCTAGCAAATGAACATAAATACTCTCAGGAAAAAAAAAAAAAGCCCAGAAAGTTACCGAAACCACATGTACATCTGAGGAAATGAGCTCCTCCAAGATAAATGTCCAGGCTTGTCTCAAACTTGCTCTTCATCACATCCTCTATCAAGAATTTTCAGTTAAGTGCACAACTAGTTCTAGCTCCTCCCTCGCTTGTGCCTGTAACGACATGACTGGGAAATATTGTGCACTTAGTTTCACAATTAATTACCAGTCTTAGCTGGCCACAACCCACCATTTTCAGAGGGCTCCTACATACAAAAAATCTTTAGCCTCTAGCACAAGAATGATCTTTTAACCATAAAAAACAAAAACAAACAAACAAAAAAACTGAATCCCAAGCAGAGGAATATCAACAGATTTGAATGCATAACTAATGGTTGCTTGGCCTTAGCTCCCATCCCAGTGATGCAGCACCAGACGCCCTCTTTATGGGCTGAAGCTATGAGGAATGGTACCTGCTGAAGGCTCATGATGGAGTCCCTTTCTGGGAACTGCCCCTCTGCAAAAGGGGCTACCTCGACCAAAGTTACACCCCTTCCCCAGAGACAGCCAATATCTAATGACTGGTTGATAAGGGGCTGCAAAGGCCTGGCCCCCTTTCTTCAATTCTTCTGGATGTGCTGAAGGCCCATCTTAACCTCCAGAGCTTTCCATAAGATCAGCTGAGACACCTCTTGTAAACGTGTCTCAGTTCAACTTCCCTATCTACCTAATCCTGCTTCCTGGGATTCCCTCACAGGTGTTGACCCCAGAGGGCACCCCAACATGCCTTCTGCATCCAGATCCCCTCAGAGTCTGTTTCCTGGGAAACCGGACCTACGACATCCCTACCTAAAGAACCCAAACTCAAAAAAGGATTTAAGAGGAACTCATCTGCATAGTTCAGCTTTCTGTAAAGAAGTAAATTAATTCCAACCAAACTCAGTTGAACTTCCTAGATTAAGGGTTCAGTTCTTCATAGTCCAAAAGATATTAAATAAAATTTAAACTTCCCAATAAAAGAACTGTCTTTGAAGCCCCTAGGTTCACTTAACATAACAGGGCTGAGTTGCTTCCCAGTCTAGCTAATAACCTAGACCTACTAGGTAGTTCTGTTGGGTCAGAACTTACTGTATCTCTAATCACACTATACCTGAGTATCTCACTATCCAGCAGCTCTCTTTCACTAAAGCAAAAGGGGAAAAAACCCTTTATGTATACTTTTTGTGAGGGAGGATGCTATGGACTGAATTGTGTCCCCCCATTCATATGTCAAAGCCCTAACCCCCAATGTAATTGTATCTGGAAATAGGGTCTTTGGGAGATAATCAAGATTAAATGAGGTCATAAGAGTGCAGCCCTAATGCCACAGGCCTTCTAAGAAGAAGAAGAAAGAGACATTTGTTTCTCTGCCATATCAGGACACACCAAGAAGGTTGCCATCTGCGAGCCAGGAAGGGAGCTCTCACCAAGAACCAAATCAGCTGGCACCTTGATCTTGGATTTGCTGGCCTCCAGAAATGTGGGCAAGTGAATTTCCGTTGTTGAAGCTACTCAGCCTATGGTCTTTTGTTATGATGAAGATCGTACAGGGAGTGAGTGGTTCATTATCTAAGCGAACTACAGCACTGTGCTAGTCCTCACAAGGGAACCACTTTCCTGTTTAGCTCTGCTTCTCTCCTTTCTCTCAACTGCCTTTGTTCAGCTCCTTTTTTCCTGCTCATTCACTGTCAGTGCCCTTAACTCCAGAAGGCTGCACATTTTTATTTTCTGGCCCTGGCTGGACCAGCTGGTGGTGTTCTTTTCAGGATTTCAGAGGCTGCTGAGCGGTGGCCTAAAACTTACTCAGAGAAATTCTGAGGAGCTCAATAGTAAGGAGCACTTAGAATTTAGAGAAAAGGCAGCTTCTTACCTAAATTAGCAAACGTATAAAAAAATAAAATAAATTAGCAAACATATAAACAAATAAATGAACAAAGAAACCAACATTGTAAATGAGGTTAGCAACCTACAGAAGTAATATATCCTGTGAGATAATCCTGTGGTTAGGGAAAGATGAAAACCCAATCAAGTCCACATCCTTGAATACTCAGATATGAAATGCAATCAGAGTAGAGGCTGTGTCTTTCATGAATTTTGTTAACATGAATGAACTCAGCTGAGCCAGGTCAACTCTGACAGAATGATAAAATCTAGTTTCAGACCATAAGTTTCCATTAACAGATGGTCCCAGTAAAGCTCTTCCTGTTGGATTGTTGGTCTCCCTTGGTTATCTTAGGGGGCAATATTGGGGTGAGCTGGGGCCATATTAAAGAAGAGCTTTGAATGCCAAATTTAAGATGGGCCTTTATTCTGCATGCAACCAGGGCCCAGCCCTCCTAGGGTAGTGATGATGTGAGCATAACCACTATGTCAAGAAGATGACTTTGGCAGCATATGAAGAACAGGCTGAAAGCTAGTGCGAGGAGACAGGAAGGACCGTAGGCAAGCTACTGCAGCTGCTCAGGATGAGGATGGGAAATGGTCTAGTGAAATTAGAAGCTTGCTCATGGGAGGCACTGCGAAGAATCAACAACACGTCTTGGCAACTTTGTTTGCAGGAGGGCATGGGAAAGAAAGTTTTGGGTCTGGTTGACTGCGGAAAAGAGAGAAGAGAGAAGAAGCTGGTACAGAGGTCAGACTACTTGCTCGGTTTAGAAGGCAGTCAGGACGGAAGAGTCCACAGGTAGGGCCCACTGCCAGGTAGCTATAAACGAGGAGCATGGGTGCTGGAGACAAGCTGGGTTACAGGAATAAGCTTCAGAGCTGAGGGTGCAGGGTCGGTACTCGAAATAAGCAATTCAGGGCGTTAAGGTGGAGAGGTGAGAAGAGGTGAAGAGCAAGCTGATGGAGCGGTGGTAAGGGCCCAACCACGCCAGCTGCATGTGGTAGGCATTTGGAAGGGCCACTGTTACAAAGTACCACAAACAGAGTGGCTTCAACAATGGACACTTCTTGCCTCACAGTTCCATGGGCTGCAAGTCCGAGATCAAGGTGCGGGCAGGACTGTGCTCCCTCCGAGGGCTCCAGGGAAGGACCTGTTCCAGCCTTCTCTCCTTGCTGCCAGTAGTCACTTGACTCACAGCAGTGTAACTCTTAACTTCACATGGCAGTCTCTCCTGTTAGGTGTCTGTGTCTGAATTTCCCCTCTTTATAAGGACACAAGTCACACTGGATTAGGTGCTCGGCCAACTCCAGTATGATCTTGTCTTAAACAATAACAGCTGTGATGACCCTATTTCCAAATAAGGTCACGTTCTGACATACTGGGGGTTAGGACTTCAAGATATAAACGTGGGGGGCCTACAACTCAACTCATAACAGTGGATGAAGGGCTTTCCCAGGCACTAGGAAGCTGAGGCAGAGGTGCTATTCAAAGACATCTGGGCACTGACTGAATTTTCTATGCCTGCCAGCAACAAGCCATGACGATGTGGCCTTCGAGGGGTACACCCAGAAGCAATAGCTTGGACGTTAAGAATGTGGTGGGCTGGGCGCCTGGGTGGCTCAGTCAGTTAAGCATCTGCCTTCGGCTCAGGTCATGATCCCAGGGTCCTGGGATCGAGCCCCACATCAGGCTCCCTGCTCTGCGGGAAGCCCTGCTTCTCCCTCTCCCACTCCCTCTGCTTGTGTTCCTGCTCTCGCTATCTCTCTCTCTGTCAAATAGATATATTAAAAATCTTTAAAAAAAAAAAAAAAAGAATGTGGTGGGCTCTGGAGCATGACTGGGTTTTAAGCTCAACTATGCCACTTAGGGGGAGGCAAGTTACTAAAACTGACTTTTCCTCAATGTCCCATCTGTGAAAGATCTATTCCATAGAGTTATGAGAATTAAGCACATTAATACATAGCACACCTAACATTATTATTCTTATTTTATAGATGAAGAAACTGAGGCTCATACAGTTTGACTAACTTGCTGAAGATCATGCATCTAGTAACAATCTACAGAAATCAAAAGTTCGTGCTCGTAACAATTATGTTTTATTGCTTCCAGTATTAGCTATTAATTTTCCCATTAAGTTGATGTTAGCATTTAAATAAGAAGTATATGAGTAAAAAAGAAAACCTTTTCCTTAATTTACCAAGTTTTCTTCTGGGGAGGGTGGCAGAGAATAATTGGCTATAATATCGATTACAAGGAAAAGGATCACATTTAATGCAATCCCTATCAAAATAGCATTTTTCACAGGGCTAGAACAAACAATCCTAAAATTTGTATGGAACCACAAAAGACCCCAAAGAACCAAAGCAATCTTGAAAAAGAAAAGCAAAGCTGGAGGCATCACAATTCCGGACTTCAAGCTATATTATATAATCATCAAGACAGTATGGTACTGGCACAAAAACAGACACATAAATGGATGGAACAGAATAGAAAACCCAGAAATGGACCCACAACTATAAGGTCAACTAATTTTCAACAAATCAGGGAAGAATATCCAATGCAAAAAAGACAGTCTCTTCAACAAATGGTATTGGGAATACTGGGCAGCCACAAGCAGAAGAATGAACTGGACCACTTTCTTACACATACACAAAATTACACATACACAAAAATAAATTCAAAATGGATTAAAGACCTAAATGTGAGACAGGAAACCATCAAAATCCTGGAGGAGAACACAGGCAGCAACCTCTTTGACCTCAGCTGTAGCAACTTCTTACTAGACACGTCTCCAGAGGCAAGGGAAGCAAAGGCAAAAATGAACTATTGGGACTTCATCAAGATAAAAAGCTTCTGCACAGTGAAGGAAACAATCAACAAAACTAAAAGGCAACCTTGGGAATAGAAGATATTTGCAAATGACATATCTGATAAAGGGTTATTATCCAAACTACATAAAGAACTTATCACACTCAATACTCAAAAACCAAATAATCCAGTTAAGAAATGGGCAGAAGACATGAATAGACATTTTTCCAAAGAAGACATCCAGATGGCTAACAGACACATGAAAAGATACTCAAGATCACTCATCATCAGGGAAATATAAATCAAAACCACAATGAGATACCACCTCACACCTGTCAGAATGGCTAAAATTAACAACACAGGAAACAACAGATGTTGGCGAGGATGCAAAAAAAGGGGAACCCTCTTACATTGTTGGTGGGAATGTAAACTGGTGCAGCCACTCTGGAAAAGAGTATGGAGGTGCCTCAAAAAGTTAAAAATAGAACTAGCCTATGACCCAGCAATTGTACTAGTAGGTATTTACCCAAAGGATACAAAAATACTGATTCAAAGGGGCACATGCACTGCAATGTTGACTGCAGCATTATCAACAATAGCCAAATTATAGAAAGAGCCCAAATGTCCATCGACTGATGAATGAATAAGGAAGATGTGGTATATATACACAATGGAATATTATTGGCCACCAAAAAGAATGAAATCTTACCATTTGCAACAATGTGGATGGAACTAGAGTGTATTATGCTAAGCAAAATAAGTCAGTCAGAGAAAGACAAATACTATATGATTTCACTCATATGTGTAATTTAAGAAACAAACAGATGAACACAGGGAAAGGAAAGAAAAAAAGAGAGAGGGAAGCAAACCATAAGAAACTCTTAACAATAGAGAACAAACTGAGGATTGCTGGAGAGGAGGTGGGCAGGGGGATGGGCTAAACGGGTTATGGATATTAAGGAGGGCACTTGTGATGAGCACTGGGTGTTCTATGCAAGTGATAAATCACTAAATTTTACCCTATGTATTAATTAACTAGATTTTAAATGAAAAACCTGAAGAAAAAAAAAACAAGGAGAAGGATCAAGAATACAGAAGAGTTAGAAATGGAAATAAAATTTCCACATTCTCTTTTTCAAATGTTAACAATATAGAGTTTGAACAGAAGAGAGAGAGTAATGAGATAAGAAAATCAAAATTGAATAAACTAGAGGTTAAGCTGGCTTCTATTTCTTCTTCTCTTCTCTCCCATTTTCTTCAATATCTATGTTCCTCCTGAGAATCCAAGATAATATTGAAAGAAGCATATATGGGGTAAGAGATTTCCATCCTTTCTGTCAGCTTAATACTTTGAAAATATTTTTCAAGCCTTCTTTAAAAGTTTATCTTTATTGCTGTCTACAATGACAAACATCCAGTGTTATGTTTACCCTTAGGAATAAAACAGCTTAGACAATTTTATTTTGGTCCCAATGCTATTATCTTACAGAGGAAATAGGGAAAGACAAGCAGAAGCAAACACAAAAGAGAGTCAAGGACGCCAGCATCTTGCAAACTGGGCTTTCTCATCTGTGTGTCCCCTGGCTGCCCTCAGCACAGAGCCTCACACAGCCCTGCACTGAATAAACACTGGCTGAACCGAATGACTGGGGCCCAGAAGGGAGAGGGGAAAACCCATTCTCCATTATTACTCCTTTATCTTCTTTGTGTTCTGCGTTGTTCAGGAGTAAAGACAGGGAGGTATGAGGTAGTCACACAGAATGACAAATAATTACCTTAAGATTATGAAGGAACATCACACCTAAAATCCTGAATTGATGGGGTCATTGAATATTTGCATTCCACAAAAATCTGGGCAACAGATGATACACACACATACTCTCATGTAGACATATACACACACAACACTTGGAGATAAAACAGAAATAGTGCAGCACTCAGAACATATCTGTTTTTGCTCAAAATTCCCTGAGCCATACTTTGAAAATCAACTCCCCAAGACACCTCCACCCCCTTTTTGTCCTCCTTTGATTCTTTAGATGCTTTCACTACAAAGAGCTCCTTATCTACTTTCCAGGTAATAGAGCTCTTCCAGAACCCTGACTAAGGAATTTTATTATTGATTAGGTAAATATACTCTGTAAATTTTAGTGGGGGGGGTGAGGGGCAAGAAGGCCCCCAGCTTTTGCTGCTATCATGCTGAGTGTCTGCTCCTTCGGTGCCTTGTGGGATTCTCTTTGGAAACCATCCCATAGGTTGATGAAGGTGTCCTAAAATCAACACTGAAGCTGTTGGCCATCATCAGTCTATAAAACCTAGTGACTGAGCAAGCAGAACTCTCAGGATCTGGGCAAGAAAATAGTTTTCCTACGTGGAATGCATAAAGGGAGACCTGATTCCTAGTCCTAGGGCTTTGACAACTTATTTTATGATCTTAAGCAAGAGATTTGTGCCTCTTGTCCCTCTATTTCCTTACTTGCAAAAGAAAGAAAGAAGAAAGGAAGAAAGGAAGAAAAAGAAAGAAAGAAAGAAAGAAAGAAAGAAAGAAAGAAAGAAAGAAAGAAAGAAAGAAAGGGAAAGAAAGGAGAGTATTTTCACTAGAAATTCTTAAGGTCCTTTCCACATCTAACACTTTGTGATTCTATATCTGAAGAGATGCATTCTCAGGGCCCCATCTGCCGCATGGTAAGGCCCAAGAGCTGAGTTAGGCTGAGAACACCAGATATGGGGCAGATAAAGCTGGTTTTAAGTCCCAGTGGCTCCTTCTTATTAGCAGTATGACTTTTGGAAAGTAACTTACATCCTTCTCTGGATATCATCTGTGAAATGGGGATGCACTTCACACAGTTATTTTGAGGGATAAATGTGGTAACTCCTGGAAAATTACCTCTTATTATCCTGGGATTGCATTATGTCATAATGGCCTAAAGCAAAGTCATTTGACTATATTGGGCCCAAGTTATGTACAAAGTGACATTTAGATATACCTTAGAACATTCTAGAAGGGACCATGTAAACAAATAAGTTTCAAGTATCTATTGAGAACTTTGCTCAACACTATTTTCTTTTAAGATTTTATTTATTTATTTGACAGAGAGAGACACAGCGAAAGAAGGAACACAAGCAGGGGTAGAGGGAGAGGGAGAAGCAGGACTCCCGCTGAGCAGGGAGTCCAATGCGGGGCTCGATCCCAGGACCCTGGGATCATGACCTGAGCTGAAGGCAAACACTTAATGACTGAGCCACCCAGGGGCCCCATTTTTCTCAACACTATTAAGCACTGTAGGGAAGCTGAAAAACTATGGTATGGCCTCATCTTTCAAGAAATTTTTACATTTAGGTTGGGGAAATCACTAGAATATATATGAATGTTATATTGTAATATGACAACATTACACTTAAGTAGATGGAGAACTGCTAATTTTGGAATAAATTTCCTAAATCTTATAGGAGAGAAGACAGAAATCAGAGAGCTGGGGTTGCCCAAGAAGGTGTAAGAGCTTCCTCATATAGACTCTCCTGGCTGGGAGGTGACCCATGGCAGGGTGTGGGGGCAGTGTCTCCTAAGACCACAGTTCCTGAAACCAAAGAACAAATACTACAGACATAATCTTTAGGGGCCACGGATCACTCTGGGTAGACATTCCATAATGCAGGGCCAAGATCTGAGCTAAGGAAACAATTAAAAAACAGGTTGAAAAACATAAGGGATCAGATGGAAAAATGGGACCCAAAGTTCAATTTGGAAAAGACATAAAGAACACAGGTGACTGATCAGTTAGGCAGACCAGAGAAAGGGGGTAGGGGTGCAAGACTGGTGGTGATAACAGGCTCAGAGTAAGGTTTCAGTCAAGTCCCAGACTTGACTGTGAAGGCATGCTGAGTGCATTGAAAGTGGCTAAAAAGGGACAGATGGAGGCTTGTACGGAGGTGAAGAGACAGGAGCTTTGAAATAAGGGGGGAAGAGTTAGATAGGTAGATGTGGATAGATCCCACTACCAGAGAAACAGCATCTGAATAAATCACAGACAAATATAGCTAATGAATAAAGTAAAGAACAAACTTTTATTATATGAAACTTGCCCCAGGGGAGGTAGGGGTGAATAACATGGCAGGTGCCCTTAGGTCTCTCAGTGCCCTGGGCACCTCCCAACTGACAAGCCTAGGAAGCAAAATCCAATGGTCAGTCACAAATTTTCTGACAAAGACCCCTGCCACTGATGAGAAATGCAGAAGCAAAACCCTAGGCTGGGGCCACAAGTAATCCTCCCAGTCAATCTCCTCGAGCCTCAGTATCCACATTTATAACATAGGGCCAATGACAGTATGTATCCTGTAGGATTATTGCAAGGAACCAATGAGACAATGATGGATAGTGCTGAACAAAAGGCCAGCACACAGTAGGTGCTTAACTAGTGTTGGCTGTTGTTATTAATATTAACGGTCATTTATTACCTCTGGGCCTTCACTGCTGATACTGCCTTCACGCATCCCCTCATCTTTCCTCACCCGTTGCCATGACAGTCCCCTGACTGGTCTATCTCCAGTCCAGCATTTCAATGGATCCTCAGTGTTTTTTATTCAAGACAAATCTGGATATTTTATTCCCCTGTTTCAAATTCCTAAATAGATCCCCATTGCCCATAGGAACAAGTGCAGATTCCTTTGGAATCTCGAGCCCTTCAGTGTCTGACTCTCTCAGATACTGTATTTTAACGACATTCTCCACATCTCTCATCTCTGGGCCTTTGCATGTGCTGCCAACCCTGCCTAGATTGCCTCATCCCTCCTTATACGCCTGCCTCTGCCTTCATTTCAATCTTCCCTGGCTTCCCTCTTCACCCCATCCTCAGTCGGACCACAACACCTTGATCTCATTTTTATCATGAGCATTTAACACTCTGCAGTGTAGTTGTTCACTTCCTTATCTGTCTCCCCAACAAAGCATTTCCCTGGTAAGTATCACATCTTATTTGTCCCTGGAGTCTCAGCGCACAGTGCTTTGTAGGTCCTTGAAAAATGCTTGTTTAACGAAAATAAGGAAAGAAGGAAGGAAGGAGGAAAGAAATGAAAGGCAAGAAATAGAAAGAGGAGAGAAAGCCTATCCTTTAAGAGAACTGTAAGAAACTCATTTCCAGTAAATTTTTCAGTAAATCAGCAAATGAAAACAGAGGAGGAACAAGAGGGAACAGGAAAGAGAAAAGAGGAAGAAAGAAATAGGGGATTATAGGGGTGCCTGGGTGGCTCAGTCGTTAAGCGTCTGCCTTCAGCTCAGGTCATGATCTCAGGGTCCTGGGATCAAGCCCCACATCGGGCTCCCTACTCGGAGGGAAGCCTGCTTCTCCCTCTCCCACTCCCCCTGCTTGTGTTCCCTCTCTCACTGTGTCTCTCTCTGTCAAATAAATAAATAAAATCTTTAAAAAAAAAAAAAGTAAAGAAATAGGGGATTATATCAGAAGTTTGACAATGACATATAATGAGTCTGGCTGATAATGAAAGACACCACCTGGTTATTCATATTGCTGCTGGAATCATGGTGTGACAGGGACAAAAATTGTTCATGCGTAGGAGTTCACAACTTCTTCTCCTCCTCTCCACCTCCATCCCCACCATGTATTTGCAAATTAGGTTAATGGGCAGATGAAGAGCCAACAAAAACAGATGGGGAATTAGGAAAAAAACAAGTTCTACTTGCAGTGGAGAAGAGAGAGCGGAATAGAACAGGTGTTGATAAACATTTTCTATAAAGAGGTAGTAAAGAGACCACATGTGTTCTGAGGTTCACATGTGGTCTCTGTCACAAATTCTTTATTTTTTGTACACTTTAAAAATGTAACAACCATATTGAGCTCAAGGACTACACAAAAATAGGTGATTGGACAAATTTGGCCGGCAGGCCATAGTTTGCCCATCCCTGGAAAGCGGGGGAAGAAAAAACAAAGGAGCCTGAAGGCCTGGAAAGGGTTTCAGCTGAAAGGTTAAAATGAGAGATGAGAAGAGAGCTAGAAAGGAAAAGATAAAGAGATATTGGGATTATTAAAACTACACTTGTAGGTTGTGCACTTGATGTCCTTTGCTAGTCTTCAAGAGTGACTAGATTGAGTTTCTTTGAAGCAAGCAAGAAAGAAGCAAGACTGGGTTGCGTGGACACCACATTTATTTGGGTAATAATTGTATAGTCCACATCCAGACCATACAGCCCTGAAGACAATCAAGGGAAGGGTGGGTAGCCATTGTCCTTGATGACAATCAGGGAAGGATGGGGTTTGGCCCTCAAGCCAATGTCTGCTTTCATTATTGGGACTGAAAGGCCATCTGTCTCCTTTTCTATTGTTGCTACTGACTCCTGGCTCTGTTAGTTATGCTGACGGGAAAGGCTTCTATTGTTCGTCAATTATTATAGCTCTTTTTGGTTAGTGGCTATTTCGTATTAAAATTCTCTGTACTGAAGGCCTTGAGTCAGTTTCTAGGCCAATGACCCAATGATTACAACACTAGGAGTGTAAAATGGGCTTTACATTGTTTTATGTCACATATCCCCATAATAACCTTATGAAGGAAGTACTGCTGTGGATGAGAAAACTGAGGTTCAAAGAATTTAAGTAACTTATTTAAGGTCAGGATTAGTAAAGGGCAGAGCTGTATGCTTCACCATAACACAATACTGTCTCTTAATCTTAAATCATCCAATCTCCCTGAATGATCACAAATCTGTATCTCAGATGTAGCCCAAGCACTTCAACTCTCTCTACCTCGGAACATGGTCCCCGGTCTGACTTTCCATCCCCGCTTTCCAGGAAGGCTGGAGCAGCCTTCTTTGTCTGAGTCCTAAATCGGTTTCCAGGTACCAAGTCTGGGGAGTCTTGGGAACATGACACTCTTATAATTTGTAGTAACTGGTCCAATGCTCCTTGCATCCGCCTTTCCTCAGCTCTGATTAAACCTCTCTCCCTGAGGGTTTGCAGGTACCCGTGTACATTATGGTCCCACTTTGATTTTTCTATAGCTGAATTTACAGCCAGAAGAGGTCTTAGAAATATCTAGTCCAACTACCTCCTCTGACAGATGAGGAAGACCACATGTACAATATGAATACATTTTGACATTCTCTTCGAGTTGGCTCATCCCTCAAGGATTTTTTTTTAAAGACATATCTTTTTTTTTTTTAAACAGGAGATACTATTAAATTGGCTAGAATTCAAATAAACACATCCTCCCCACATTCTCTCTCTCCAGATTGGCTTTCTCAGAGATGGAAGACGCTACCTCTGAGACTGTTCAACACATGGGGCGTCTGGGCTGGTGCCAAAAGTCCAGCAGTGTCTGGAACTGCCATGGGGCAGCCCACCGAGGGAGAGCGTTCTGACACAGAGTGCCAGCTGCCTCATTTCGGGGGAATCTCTGGAAGAGAGCCAGCAAATAGTTGTGGCTTTGTGGGCCTTCTTTGGGAGTCCTATGGGGCTGGAATCTGGCCATTATTCAGGGAGAGATGGCAGGGCCTGGAAAAAGGGACTAGGAGGAGGAAGAAGGAAAATGAAACCTATCTGGAAAAAATACACTTGAAATGTGAATGTCACTGCCGCCATAAATAAAATAAGGAGCACACACGACATCTCACAACAGGACAGAATGACATCCCATTTCTGTCATTGGCCTCCTCTTAGCTTCCAAAAGTTTCTAATTATGCCAAGATGGAGCGCCCTTTTCTGAGAGATAGAGCCCCGTGGGGTGGGGTGGGGGGACTGTTCTATCAGTGGGGTCAGTCGGTCTCGCCTCTCTTTTCTTCTTGGTGAGTGACTTTTGAAGGAAGAGCTATGAGTCCGGTAAGGACACATAACTCGTGAAAAAATCATCGTTCCTGACACAACTGGCTTCATTCACATCAGAAAAATCTTCCCAGGGTAAACATTTTGTTTAAATATTAATCTTAAGTAAAGCCAGACACAAGAATACCATCTTCATAACAAAGAAAGCAGCAAAGTCCTCAAGTGAAAGGGAATTAATACCCCTTCCCCAGACTGACAGACCCTATGGACACAGAATGACAGCCTCAGGTCCAGTCACCCCTGAGGTCTTTTATTTTTCAGATTTGATTCAGTGCCTTCAGCTATAATGCATATAATACATAGCTTTTAACAAAATTTTGCATTTTTATTGATAGTAGGAATAAATCCCCTGTTTGGGCATATTAAGGAGTTCTTCATATTTTTTTCCTGGCATTATAAAATTGTCACCTTAAAAAAATCAGTACCATAGAGTCCTTAGGTTTCAATACTCATTGGGAAAGAGAAGGTATCTAAAAAGAAGGAGACATGATCTTTAAAGAAGTCTCCAATGCAACTACACAAATAAAAGCATAACATTTGATTCTGACCTTGTCAATCTTATATCTGATTTTTTCCTCTCTAATAAAAAAGACTTGCAAAATAGATCATATATATATATTCCATGTCACATATATATGGCATGTAACAGATAAAAGTTAACACTGTTTTTCCGGAGCTAATTTACTATTAACGTTCAACCACTCATCAGTGCTGGCCCAACCTCTAATAGTCATCAGGAAAATCCTACAGAGGGCCAGCTCACCTACTTACTGGGAATAAAATAGCACAAATGGTTCATGAACTAATCAATTGTGTAATTACTCTCAGGTCAGGGAGGATACTTACAAAAAGTCAGTTTGATGTCTCTCAGCACCAGGGATTTAAGTGAGAGAAAAAGAGCTAATTGTAAAAGCCAGAGAATAGTACCTATGAGGAAAGCTAAAAGAAACAAGTTACTTAACCTGGAAAAGACACTGAAGAATATTCTAATAAAGGTCTTCCTGCATATGTGAAAAGCAGAAAAGGTGGCTGAGGCAAGGAAGAAAGAATGAGAGTAAAATGAGACCAATATGCATATAGCGATGTCAGGGATTCAACACCATAACTGGGAACGGAGAAAGCACGGTCTCCTTCCTTCCTCCTTTCCTTCCTCCCTCCCTTCCTCCCTCCCTTCCTCTCCTCCTTCCTCTCTTCCTTCTTTCCTCCCTCCCCACTTCCCTCCCTCCCCCTGTCCCTTCCTTCCACAGTGCACACTAGGTTTGTACTCTCAGCAAGACACCAGCCGGGTGCTGCCTCAGCAGAGGCCAGTCACCCACTTTCCCATGATGATTTCTGCGGACTTCTATCTAAAGACAGAGGGACAAATTGGGAGTTAGCATATTTAAGATTCTTCTTTTTGAGGGAAGCAGAGCAGGGTAAAGTGAAACAGGAAAAGAGCAGTATTCAAACTGGGAACAGTCATGGAGTAGGCTCTGAGGCCAAACTGCCCCTGGGTTATAGGTGCTAAGACCCAGGACAGGCTCCATGTGGATCTGGGAGATGGAGGAAGACAAAAACTAGCCATGAGCTTCTCTCTTTGGTCACATTTGTCTAAAGTGATCCCAGCAGTATCCACAAATCACAACAAATAAATGATGATATTAAAATATATGTATTGCCAGATTAGAAACTTTTTTAAAATTTATACTCCTGCATGGGGGGGCGGGGGAAGAACACCTTCGTTTGGATGGAGAGCCCTGGGTGGTCTCACATGTAGGTGGAGAATATGGCTGCATTTGGAGTATGACTTATTTCATTACAAAAAAGTTTACTTTTTCCTTTATAAAAGGAACACATGCTCATTATGTACAATTTGAGGAATGCACTGCCAATATTTTAGTGAATTTGTTTAAGATAGGATTTTATGAATACTAGAAGGGTCCCTCCCCATATATACCCTCCCCTGTGTCCCCAAGAATGAAATTCTTTCATTAGACTCTTTCCTTGAGGCAGAGTTAAAATCAAATATTAGGTTAGGAAAAAATAACATTAAATGTTGCCTTGTTATTAATACCTTACCTTGAATTAGTTTATTAATTTAAGCCTTGAGAACGGCCTCTAGGAACCTGAGAGGCCACAGAGGTGCCCAGGCTGCTGAAGGTACTCTGGGAGGAAGGAAGGAGCTCCATGCTGCTGTGGGGTCAGCTGTGGGCCTGGCCTGCTGTGGATCCGGGCTTGAGACCGTTCTTTTGGCAAACATGACGAACAGTCTTTGACGGACATGGTGCCCCCAAACCTGGCAGCATCTTGGACAGATGTGTGCGGACGACAGGAGATAAAGCACTTTGGCAGGACCATTTGCTTATCAGACCCTTAGGGGACGGAGCACGCTTTTGAACCACTTAACAGATGTTCTCGCAGCATATGCTACATTAAGAAATGCTTGTAAGGTAGTTCAGAATTTCCACCACTCGCTCTAAGGATGATTTTGCAATTCTCTTCATAAGCATTTTGAAACACATTCGCCTTAAACTGACGCTTCCATACTACACAGGTACACACATGCCTGAGGAAATGTCGACTCCGAGAGGGAGCAGCTCTGCAATTCACCATCAGCATCTTTGGGAAAGTCTACAGGCCCATCCTTGTGCGTGCTTGCGACTTCTGCATCAACAGACTGACTCTATTTCCTTCCCCTTCAATCTGGTTGACCGGGCCTTGCTTTGACCGGTAGAAGGCAGTGGCAGTGATTCTGTGTGACTGCCAAGCCTAGCCTTAAGAGGCCTGGCAGTTTCCATTTTTGCCCGCCTGGAAGTCCTGCCATGTAAAGAAAGAAGTCTGGGCCGTCCTACGGCTCGGGTCATGATCCCAGGGTCCTGGGATCGAGCCCCATGTCTGGCTCCCTGCTCAGCGGGAAGCCAGACATGCACAAATTCCTCAATAGTTTTACAAAGACATACCTTCATGATCCCAGGGTCCTGGGATCGAGCCCCATGTCTGGCTCCCTGCTCAGCGGGAAGCCAGACATGCACAAATTCCTCAATAGTTTTACAAAGACATACCTTTCTATTCCAGAAAAGGGCAGTTTGTCTTCCTTCTTATTATCAAGATGTATTAACGAAGGGCCTTGTAGGTTGTGACTCATCCTTTCTGAGGACAGTATTTCCCCTCCTTTTGTTTTTCCTCCTCCATTCTCCCTCTAACCCACATCCTCTCTGCCTTTTTTCTTCTAATGCGTCTTTCCTTTTCCACAAATGTATATTCTTCTTTCCTACCTATGCCGTAGGCCAGCAGATGCCACCACAGTTTGGCCCCTTTAAGTGAAATTCAGGAAGTTAAATAAGAATTGCTACCTGGTGGCATTCTTCTGACACCACCTGATGCCCTTTCACCTCTTCCTCAAATCCCTGAGATGAAACCAAACTGTCTGTGGAGGGCTTTGAGTGGGGGCAGGAGGTGAGTTAGAGAAGGGGAATATGCCTTTATTATACTTCATTACAATAACAACAGCTAACACTTATGAAGCAAACACTGCTCTCCATTCCAAACACTGCTCTCCATGCTTTACATTTCTGTAAAGCTCCATACCTAAATAACACTTTTTCAGCTGCATACTTCACAGCAGAAAAGAGACTATGCTCCATATCCAAACCCTGTCATTTATATGACCTGCATGAAGTAAGTTAGAGGAGAACCTCTTCCCAGCCACTGACATGTTTCTAGATTTGCAAATAAATACGAACACACACACACACACACATATATAGATATAGATCTCAAAATGTCAAAAGAAAAAGGGATAAAGGTAGAGAAAAATAACACCAAGAAAAGTGTTTTAAATACCTTGACTGAGGTTGTATTTCTTTAGACCCTCCATGGGGCCTTCCTTTTCTCTGTACTATAACAAAAGGCCTTAAGGTAAAACAAGGGATTCCTCAGGAGGAGATGAAAAAAGAGTAGCAATTCAACAACTAGCTTTTTAAATTCAATTTATAATTTATCCAGAATATTTACTTATATTATCTTACAGTCGCCACGACAACCCTGCGAGGCAGGGATCACCTATATATAATAACCATTTTACAGATTAAGAAAACTGACGCTTGAAACTGTCAAATCATTTGCTCAAGCTACACACCAAGTATTTCAGTTATCTACTGCTGTGTAACGAACTACCTCAAAAATTTAGTGGCTTAAAAAAATAAATTTAGGGGTGCCTGGCTGGCTCAGTTGGTTAAGTGGCTGCCTTCGGCTCGGGTCATGATCCCAGTGTCCTGGGATCGAGCCCCATGTCTGGCTCCCTGCTCAGCGGGAAGCCTGCTTCTCCCTCTCCCACTCCCCCTGCTTGTGTTTCCTCTCTCGCTGTGTCTCTCTCTGTCAAATAAATAAAATCTGTAAAAAAAAAAAAACTCTTAAAAAAAAATTTGTAAGTATTCATGACTCTGTAGGTCAACCAGGTTGGCTGGGCAGTTCTTCTGGTCCACAAAGCATCAACTGGGAGGTTTGCTGAGGCTGGAACAATCGAGATGGCCTCATTGTCATGGTTAGCCATTGGCAAGGCACCTCAGTTCTCCTGCACTTGGCCTCTCATCCTCCAAGACCTCCCTTCTCATGGTCTCTCCAGTAGGACAGCCCAGACTTCTTTCTTTACCTGGCAGGACTTCCAGGCGGGCAAAAATGGAAACTGCCAGGCCTCTTAAGGCTAGGCTTGGCAGTCACACAGAATCACTGCCACTGCCTTCTACCGGTCAAAGCAAGGCCCGGTCAACCAGATTGAAGGGGAAGGAAATAGAGTCAGTCTGTTGATGCAGAAGTCGCAAGCACGCACAGGGATGGGAAGAGTTGTGGGCAGCTACATTTGCAGACAACCTACCAGACCAAGAGGAGCACAGGTGGGACTCCGAAAGATCAGTAAGAATGCCACATGTTCAAGTCTAGAGTTCTGGTTTCATCACCGACACAGCCTCAGGCGCAGGGTTCCGCCCCTGCTCTTGGGTGGTGCCAGCGTCACCGCAACTGTACCTTTATGTGTCATTTATTTGGAAGGCAGAGATGAAGCAGGGCCCGGACGTAATTGTTGATTTGACGGCATCTGCCTAATGCCACTGTTCTCAGAAAGGACTTGAAGAGCAAGGTGTGAGGTGACAAACAACTGGCTGAACAATGGCTATCTATCTGCTGATGAATGGTAATGGCAGAGAGCCACTTGGCCGCAGAACTCATGGGAAGAAGGCTGTCTAGGCGACTGACGCACAGCCTTATTAAATTCTCCAGCTTGAAGGCGCATTTAGCAGTCATCCCGTCAAACCCTCTCCTTTGAACAGACACACTGTCATGGCTGAGATTCTTTTAGGCGTGACACTCCTCCAGTGCCTAACTCACCTAACACACCCGCTCATCCCAGGCCCAGCTTGCACGCGCACATGTGCACACACATACACGCACGTTCGGTTCCATCATTAAAGATGCTATCGAACAGCTATTTTAAGTAAGTGAAAATTAAAGTTGACACTTTTTCCGTTGGAGTTTCGCAATTCTTTTGAAATACTCGGAGCCACCCTGGAACGGCACTGTCTGCTGTGAGGGCCCTTGCTTCTCAGGCGCCCGCGGCTGTGTTCTCCTGCCGCCCTTTCTGGGTTCAAACTCTCACGGAAGGTATTTTCCTCCTGTGTGAAAGCAGGCCTGGCTTATAAGGGACTTTACAGTTGCCTTCCAGGTGTTTTATGTGTCTCCACTGCTAAAGTGGACGGGACAACAAGAAGAAAGTCACAGAAGAGAAGATCTCTGGGGAGGGGGTGGTGCAGGGACTAATTTAAGAATTATTAAAGTAATAAATGTAAAATGAATATTTTTTAAAGAACCCCCTCAAAATCTGTTCCTATTCCTCCTTATTTAGAAAGGATTGCTTTGTTTGTTTCTGTTTTCATATAGTTCAGTAGATTTTGTAGCAGAATCCAGGGCCCGAAGCAGATGGGTGGTGGCAGTTTCCCTGAGAAAGTGTCACTCTTCTAGTTAAATGTCAGTCATAATAAAACCCTAAGGAAGACTAATTGAATGAAACATTTTACATTATTTTAACTACGTCAATTGACTTCAAAGAGAGAATCATCAACAAAAATTATAAGAAGAGCCTATAAATTCAAAAGATGCTCCTTCATCATCCTCATTAAACTGGAAGTACTGAAATGTGTTCTATGAGAAGGACAGACACACTATTACACAGAAAACTGTTAATCTGGGAGAGGAAATACTATGCACACGCACACATAGATTCGTACACTAAATAATATTACGCGAATAGTAACTGACTGAAATGAATTACATCTTGCGGACATACACGTACATGCGCTCAGAGTTGTCACGTCCTCCGTCGCCATCTGTCCGCGGCCTCCAGAGTAAAATCCAAACTCTTTCACCAGACACACCAAGTACTTCATGCCCCTGACTTCCCACCCATTTGCCTCCTCTCTCTGAGCTGTCGCGGCTCCCTTCCTACCTGACTTCTTGCAGCACCCTGTTCCCCAACAAAGCACTGCGATCTCACTCTCCCATATTCTTTATCCTCTGCTTGGAAAAGCCTTCTTCGTACCCAGCACTTGGCTCTGTTAATGTTGCACGCCGGCAGGCTCCAGATCCCTCCTTGACAAGCCGGTCTGCAAGACCATCTGGCCTCCGGCCTAGCTTTCCTTACCCTGCATGTCTGCCCTTCACTGGACCAGGGCTCCTCAAGGACAGCAATGGCATTTTTTTCCTGCCTTCCCACCACCACCACCACCCTCTACCCACACTCAGCACATGGTAAGAATTCAATAAATATTATTTAGCGAATAAGGTCATATATAAGGGGTCTGTTACAACTAACATAGTTTATATGATAGGCACTTGCAATAAATTTCCACATATAATCCTCACGGCAGCCCTCTGAGGCGGAAAGTACAGATCCGAAGGCCCTTTTCCAAGTTTCTTAGGGCTAGATAGGGTTTGAATTTCAGAAATTTTTGAATTTTAGAAAGGCAACATGTTGTGTTGAAGAGTATACGTAATAGCCCCCAAAGAGATTTGGGCAGCACCGATAATCATACACTTACAATCACCAATAACCAAACAATCAGCTACACATACAAACAATCACACTAAGTGATACAAGCAAAGACTATAAATAGACTCTGGTCCATTCAGGATCAAGTTTTGCTTCCTAGTGAGTTTGCAGCCACCTTACGAAAAAGCTGTCAGTTTTATTATTTTTTTATTTATTTTTTTTGGCGTATGGAGCTGCACAATGGTTCCTACATATTTTAGAAACGAAGACAAGGGCACAGACAGGTTAAGTAACTTACACAGCTAATAAACTAGAATGCAATGCCCAACTCCAGAACTCTACCCTTAAAATGTGTAAAAAGGTTAAATGATGTAGTATTTGGTGCACACAATATAGGTGACATATGTAAATTAATGCCTAATAACTAAAATAATAAAATAAAAATTAACCTGCTTCCCAACTTACAGAGATGAATCCCGATCTTAACCACCGCCTCCCTTGGGCACAGCACCCCAGGGCAGGCTAAAGCTGAGTTATTTATGGCTGTTACACGGGCTGAGGTTTAATGTTTTTGGAATGTCAGGTTCCTGGGTGGGGCCCAGGAGATCACACCAGGGAAAATTAAGTCCTTTTTATAATCTCAAAAGACCTAGGAGGGGTGGGGGGGACAAAGTCATACTGCATACTACATTTTTACATACTACAAGATGTAAAAATGATACAATTTGAGGTATAAAAGAATGAGGGCTCTTTTACAAGGCACCACAGGTAAAAACCTACTGGTTTGTGAGACCAGAACAGATTGACGTGTACTGCTTGCATAGGCCAGCATAACAGCGGCCGGGGCTATTCCTCCATTGAGCTGCTGGGCCGCGTAGAAGGAATTAGAATTAGAGAAGAAGGCTCCAGGGGTTGCACACAGAGAGTGCCCCAGGCCCTGACCAGCAAGGGCCTGGTGTGGTTATCCACAGACAAACCCAAAGTGGCTGGCTGGTTTAATAAGATCTCACTTTCAGGGGCCTGTGCACAGGAATTGACCAGAGGAATCTTCAGCTCACCTATATCAAAGTTTAGAGGATGAAAGAAAGGTTTTTCACCTCAGCAAAGTAGAACTGACTTTGTGGGAAAGTTACTGATTAATGGACCCTCATCCTGAAAACAAACAGCCCAAAGTTGTCAGATACCAGCCTCTCACAGACAGCTTGCTCAAGAAGATTAGGGCAAGCTGAGAGGTCCAGGACCAGGGCCAAGGGGTGCATGCACGCATGTGTGTATGTGTGTGTGAATGAAGATTCCAGAAAAATAAATGTTTTGGAAAAAAAAAAATCAGAATTCTGTGTTCCCAGAATCGTATTTGACCTATGAACATTATTCTCTTCTCTGACTGGTGGGGAGAATTCTGAAGCACCTTTTGGAGCAGAAGAAGTATCTGGTCATCACGGGGTACCTCAGAAACCTGTGTTGCTGTGGACCCCTCAACTTTAGCCACTGCAAGGCCGTCACTAATCTAAAAGTCAAAAGGCAGACACGCTTCAAATGCAACTAGAGTTGGGGCGCCTGGGTGGCTCAGTTGGTTGAGCGACTGCCTTCGGCTCAGGTCATGATCCTGGAGTCCCGGGATCGAGTCCCGCATCGGGCTCCCTGCTCGGCAGGGAGTCTGCTTCTCCCTCTGACCCTCCCCCCACCATGTGCCCTCTCTCTCTCATTCTCTCTGTCTCAAATAAATAAATAAAATCTTTAAAAAAAAAAAAATGCAACTAGAGGACTCAGACATCTACTCCAAAAAAAGTCTAGGAATCACTATGGGAAACACGCACCCATGTGCAAGTGCACGTACACCTTGGCTCCAATCTGTGAGTACAGATAAAGAGAGCAGAACTGCGCATCCTAGGGCAGGGAACTGGGCTGTAAACATGTGCTCTGTTCACGTGATACTCAGGAAAGCTGAGGAAAAGGGAAAGTAACTAAAGCCAGAGAGACTAAGTAGGTTGCCTAAGAGTCCCTTGCATGAAAACAGATGCAGTGTTTACACTTCAATGATTAAAAAAAAAATTAAAGGGGAGGGGCACCTAGTTGAGCAGTGAGCAGCTGACTTAGTTTCTGCTCAGGTCATGGTCTCAGGGTTCCGGGATTGAGCCCCGTGTCAGGCTCCGTACTCAGCAGGGAGTTTGCTTCAGGATTCTCTCCCTTGGTGCCCCCTCTCCCCCATGCACACTCATGCGTTCTCTCTCGCTCTCAAATAAATAAATAAATCTTAAAAAAGAAAGAAAAAGAAACCTCCCAAGTGTTTGTAGCTGAAGTTATTTCTAGCCTTTCATCATTACCACAGGTGGATTTGGGGAATATCTTAAATGAAGGGAACCCTTTTTGCCATGGAAATTCTAACAATCTGGAGGCAGGTAAGAGGGTCAAGACTGAGGCCTTTGACACATCCTCCGGGGCACCTTGTCAGTGTGGTTTCCCCAATGGAAGAGCTACAGGAACTCTCGACTTGGGTGTGTCCATTTTTTATTCAACTAATATTTGCATTGATATCTCTTTCCCTGTGCATTTTGTCATCAGCATTCTTTCCTCTTTTCCTTCTCTTTCCCCTGAAACACATAAGACACATACTGCATCAGTGGCTCACCCTCAGCTGATGGGAGAACTAACTTCCAGCAATAAGGATAATGGCTTCACCCCATTAAAAGCTGCGGGAGGACTGTGGGAGCCTGCACACTGCTCCAGGCTCCCCTAACAGCCTCACACTCTACATCGTATGTGCTGTGCCCACAGAGCTGCAAAAGACAGGAGCATTTTTAAGTCCCTGCTTCTTCTAAATGCAGCTTGTCACGTCTGAAAATTGGGAGACAGAGCTTGCTGCTTTACATTTGGCGGCTGCTACTCCAAGGATGGCGTGTGGCCCTGCAGCATCTGCAACACCTGGGAGCTCCTGAGAAATGCCGAGGGCCGCCTGGGTGGCTCAGCGGGTTCAGTGGCCGACTCCTGATCTCAGCTCAGGTCTTGCTCTCAGGGTCATGAGTTCAAGCCCCATGCTGGGCTCCATGCTGGGTGTGGAGGAAGGAAGGAGGGAAGGAAGGAAAGAGGGAGGGAGGGAAAGAAAAGAAAGAAATGCCGAATCTCAGATCCCACACCACAACTACAGTCAGAGTCCGCAGTTTAATAATACCCCCAAATGATTTCTATGCACACTGAAATTTAAGAAGTACTGGTTTCTGGAACTTTATCACATTTATTCTATTTTAGAAACAGTAATTGCTATAAGCCAAGCAATCCTAAAAACAGTAACTCACTCTTTCAAATAGTAATTCATTTCCCATTCTGAACAACCCCATTTATAATAATAGGCTGTATAGGAACTATTGTACCCCCATTGTACAGATCAGGAAACCTAGGGATGAAAGTGTTAAGTACTTGCCTAAAGTCACACAGCTTGTTTATGATGGAGTTGGTATTAGAACTCCAGAATCCATTCTGTATGTCACGATTCTACACTGCCTGCCTCTTGGAGACATACGAGAAATAATTAGAACAGATATTAAAGGCTGGACGCTTTGCATCAGAAAAAAATACCCACAGCTGTTTACAACAGCAACTATTCTGGAAGCTACAGTTTACAGTAGAATCCCAAAGAGATCCTTTGCTCCAAAAGGATTCTTAATTCAGGAAGGGCTGCAAGAAGCTAAGCTTCTTTCCATCAGACAATCAGGCATCCAAGAATAGCAGGAGTGAGACCTTACTAAACAGAGGGCATACAACTAAATAAACAAAAATGATTACACTTTACTGATACATTTAAAAATGTTTTCCGTAATGAAGGTCAGTCTGAATGGTAAAGTAAAAAAGTTGAACGCACATGCATGAGAACCTTCCCCTGTTAATGTCCACACAGACATTAGAAAATGAGAGAAGTAAATAAGATTAAAAGTGGGTACTTTTCGGGCGCCTGGGTGGCTCAATTGGTTAGGTGACTGCCTTCGGCTCAGGTCATGATCCCAGGGTCCTGGGATTGAGTCCCACATCGGGCTCCCGGCTTGGCGGGAGGCCTGCTTCTCCCTCTCCCACTCCCCCTGCTTGGGTTCCTGCTCTCGCTGTCTCTGTCTCTGTCAAATAAATAAATAAAATCTTTAAAAAAATAAAAAATAAAAAATAAAAGTGGGTACTTTTCTTGCTGGACTTGTCAAAGTCAGGTCAAAATATGTTAAAACTAGTTGCAGATCTGCCATAGAGCTAGGCCTCTGGCCTTCTGGAACTGTCCATGTGGTGATGTGACCTCAGCTGACCCAGCCATTCACCCACTTTCTACTTCCGGGCCTTGCCTCCTTTTATTTATTTATTTTTTTTAAGATTTTATTTATTTATTTGACAGAGAGAGACACAGTGAGAGAGGCAACACAAGCAGGGGGAGCGGGGGAGGGAGAAGCAGGCTTTCCGCTGAGCAGGGAGCCCGACGTGGGGCTCGATCCCAGGACCCTGGGATCATGACCTGAGCCGAAGGCAGACGCTTAATGACTGAGCCACCCAGGCGCCCCCCCTTGCGTCCTTTTAAAACACCTCACACCTCTAATCTCAAATTTGGGCACAGACTTGGGTTTTCCTGGCTGCTTGTTTCACAATCTCCAGGACAGTACTCAGCAGAAACAGTAGGAAAAGCACCTCAGGCTGCACTCATTTCCTGAAGCCTCCAGAAAGTGGATTTTACCCAAGTCAAAACAACATCTTTAATATATTTGGAAATATCATTAACAGTGTTGGATAGCTATTAGCACAGAATCTTTGCATTTACTCAATCCTGAGTCCAGGTGGTGTGCACAAAGGATAAAGGGCAGTTACATCAGATCTTCTTCCCTAACAACTCCAGAAAAACTTAGAAACTTCTAAAAAAGGGCACTTTTTATGTTTATGGAAATAAATTCCTTATGCAAATAAAAATAAATGTACTAGTGTGCCAGTTATGCAAAAATGCACCTTTTTGGTTTCATTCTAAGCAAAAGGGACTGCATTGATTCTTTCCACAAATATTTACTGAATACCTACAATGTGCCAGGTTACTGAGCTAGGACTGAGCATTCAGTGGTGAACAAAAACAGACACAGTCCCTGTTCTCATGGAGCTCGTGGTTGAGTGGGCCAGAAATACGTTAATCAAGCATTCCCACAAATAAACATATCATTACAAACTGAAATAAGTGCTCTGAAGGCAAGGAGGATGAGAGGGCCAAGGAAGGCTGAAAGGTTGACCCTTGAACTGAGCGCACAAGTTCAGGAATAGCAGGACGCATCCAGCTGCATGAGAATCAAAAGGAAATTGAGAGCAGAATGCATTGGAGAAACAGACATTCAAAGACTAGAGGGGCGCCTGGCTGGCTCAGTCAAGAGAACACGTGACTCTTGATCTCCGGGTCATGAGTTCAAGCCCCATGTTGGGTGTAGAGATTACTTAAATAAATAAAACTTGAAAAAAAGAAGAAGACTAAAGTGGTTGCTAGCCGGAGAGCCAGGAGGGGGTAGAACCATGCAGGGCCTTTGTTGGCCAAGTTGAGGTTTCTGTCTCACTTGGAGGGATTTAAGCAGGGGCTATATGAGCAGATTGGCATTTCAAAAAGAACTCTCAGGCTATAGTGTGGAGACTGGATTGGAGGAGGGCCTAAGGAAACACAGGAAGTCAGCTAGGAGTATTTCAGTACTCAAAGTTTAGAGAGAATTAGGGTGGGAGTAATAAAGATGGAAAATAATAGAACTTGGTGATGAAATTAATATGGGAGGTGATGAGGGGTGTCAAGAATGATGTCAAGGTTTCTCCTGGCTTGTGTATGTGGGTGCACAGTGGTCACATTCACTGAGATAGCAAAGCTGGAAGATTAGATTCTGTGGTGAGACCATGAGTCCAATATTGGACCTGTGGAGTTTGAGATGTTTTAGAAATATCTGGTGGGCGATGATAGATAGGCAGTTGAGTTCCTTGGTTACTCAGGTCCGAGGCTCTGAAGAGAAGTCTGAGCTGGACATTTACTGGGGAACCACTGGTATCTACAAAGACAAGTGAAGCTGAAACAGGAGAGACGAGACATGAACACCTAGAGAGGAATGGAAAACTTGAGGCCTCGAGAAATCCTGGCCCTCAATAGTCAGGGAGAAGAGATGAGCCTGCAAATGAGATGGAAAAGGAGGGGAGCCACAGAGGTGGGGGGAAAGCAAGGAGGCTGTGGGTCATGGGAGCCCAGACAAGAGGGTACTTCAAGAGGCCAACAATGGTCAACACAACCCATCACTGACAGGGGATACACGGCAAGGACTGAAAATACCCATTTTATTTACTGACAAGAAGGTCACTAGTGGACTTAGCACTGTTTCCATGGAGTGATAATATGGATCAATGAGGGGGACAGACGCAAGAACTGAATGGGCTGAGGAGTTTATGAGAAGAAAACGGACAAAGTACAATCTTCCAGAATTAAGCAGGAAATGCTCACTCAGACTAACCCACAGGCCAACCAACCCAAAGGCCTTACAGTAATCTACAAGGTCGTAAAATCTGCCTCCTCACTTGTCTTTTACTGCTCTTCCCTTTCTCACTCCAGACACACTGACCTCCTTATTCTTTGAATGCACCAGCATCTATCTCATGGCTTTTGTATTTGCTGTTCCTTCAATCAGGAACCTAATTCCTCCTCATAAAGAAATGACTATTCCTTAATTCTTCATGTCTTTGCTCAAAAATTATTTTCTCAGTGAAGTCTCCCCTTATTACTCTATTTAATGCTAAAGTTAATCTCTCATACCTCTCTACAATTTGGTATTTCTCACCACCTGACAGGTCATATTTTGTTTTTGTGTTTACTATTTATCTCATTCTCCCACCCCTCACAGAAAGAATGTAAATTCCTTGAGGGCAGAGAATTTGGTCTATTTTGTTCATCTCTATATTCTAAGTGCTTAGAAGAGTGTATATCACATACTAAGCACTTAATAAATATTGGTTGAATAAATATTTGAACAGACAAAAGAAGTAGCTTAAATATATATAATGCCATCAGTTATCAACTAGAAAAAAATTTTCTTAAAAGCTCCATTCATGATAGCAAAAAATTTGGAGGGTAAGATAGAAACAAAACAAGAAATAAGGCATAAATATGAGAAAAACCACTGAGTGACATTTCAAAAAATATTAAGTAAATATAGAGACGTACAATCTCTCTTATGAAACAACTGGCTTACAAAGATATCAATTCTTTCTAAATTAATTTCAAAATGTATCACAATTCCAGCTAAAGTTCAGTGGAATTTCGAAAGTTCTTTTGGGAGGAAAAAATGCCTGAAAATAGCCAAGATAGCTTTTTGGCAGGGGGAGAGGGGAAGGGTGTTGAGGATAGATGATGAAGGAAAGCAAATCTTATGAAATATTGAACAATATTATAAAATAACAGTATTAATACAAGAACATGGAGATCAGTAAAAGAAAATGTAGGATCCATAATCAGATGTGAATATATATATATTTTTTAATTTTTTTTTTAAAGATTTTATTTATTTATTTATTTGAGAGAGAGAGAATGAGAGAGAGCAAGCACATGAGAGGGGGGAGGGTCAGAGGGAGAAGCAGACTCCCTGCCGAGCAGGGAGCCCGATGTGGGACTCGATCCCGGGACTCCAGGATCATGACCTGAGCTGAAGGCAGTCGCTTAACCAACTGAGCCACCCGGGCGCCCCAGATGTGAATATATATTTTTAAAGTCAGTACACAATAAAACGTGTATTTTCAAATCAATAGGGAAAGGATAGATTCATTAAATGGGATTAGGACAATTTACTAACCATTTAGGGGAAAAAATGATGTTTCCTTTCATGTAAACTATATGCACATAAATACATAGGGATTAGATATTTTAGTTACAAAATGAACCCATAAGATAGCTATAAGAAAATAATATCAATATTTATCTCCTGAGTTCATTAGAGCCTTAACATGGGCAAAAGTAAAAGAAGAAAGTGACAGATTTGGCTCCACAAAAATTTAAAGCTTACATTTTGCAAAAGATAACACAAATTTTAAAAGAAAGCAAAACTGAGAGAAAACATTTGCAACCTGACAAAAAATTAATGTCCCCAACATACAAAGACTTATTATAAGTCAAAAAGAAAAACAAATTCCCTAACAGAAAAAATGAGCATAGAAAAAATTCACATATTAGAAATACAGATAGTCAATAAATAAATGGAAAACATGTCCAAACTCACTAGGATTTGAATAATTGTAAAATTAACTCATACCATCATTCAGATGTCAGATTGATGAAGATTAAAAATGGTAGTAAAGGGGCTCCTGGGCGGCGCAGCTGGGCATCTAACTCTTGGTTTTGGCTCAGGTCATGGTCTCCAGGTGGTAAGACTGAGTACCATGTCGGGCTCTGCACTCAGCACAGAGCCTGCTTAGGATTCTTTCTCCCTCTCCCTCTGCCTCTGCCCGGCCCCGGCCCCAACTGGCCCTGTGGACATGCATGCATGCGCACGCTCTCTCTCTCTCCCCCTCTAAAATAAATAAATCTTTTTTAAAAAAAGGTAATAACACTTAATGTTACTGAATATGTGAGGAAACAGGCACTTTTATATATTGCTGATGGCAAAGTAAATTCTGGAAGGCAATTAGTAATACATTAACCCAGATATTAATGGAAGGGTTTATTAGTTTGCTAGGGCTGCCATAACAAAGTACCACAGACTGGGTGGTTTAAACAACAGAAATTTGCTTTTGCCCTCACAGTTCTGGAGACTGGAAGTGTCAGCAGGCTGGCTTCATTCTGAGGCCTCTCTCCTTGGCTTGTAGATGGCCGTTTTCTCCCTATGTCCTCACATGGGCTCCCTCTGTGCATGGATCTATGTCCTAATCGCTTCTTATAGGGACACCAGTTATATTGGATTAGGGCCTACCCCAAAGCCTCACTTAAACCTTATTTACCTCTTGAAAGACCCTATCTCCAAATATAGTCACAGTCTGAGGTACTGGGGGTTGGGACTTCAACATATGAATGGGGGGGGGCACAATTCAACCCATAACAGAAGGAGTTTTCGAAGATGCATATATAAGAATATTTACCACAACACTGCTTATACAAGAAAGTGTGATGGGCAGCCTTCTAAATAGCTCCCAATGATCCCTGCCTCCTGGTTGTCACACCCTTGTGTGACCCCCCTCCTCTTGAACATCAGCTGGAAATAGTGACTTGCTTCTGAAGAACAGAATATGGCACAAGTGATGGTATGTCACATCTGAGACCAGGTTACAAAAGACTGACTTCTCTCTTGCTGGCACTCTCTCTCTGGCTTCTCATGTGTTTGCTCTGGTAAAGAGGAACACTTGGTAAGGAACTTGGTAAGGGTGGCCTCTGGTCAATAGTGAGCAAGGGACTGAGGCCCTCATCCAACAGCCCTCGAGGAACTGAATCCTGTCAGCAACCACTGCATGACCTTGGAAATGGATCCTGCCCAGTTGAAGATAACTCTGGCTCTAGCTGATACCTTGACTGCTGCCTTCTGAGAGTCCCTAAAACAAAGGACCCAACTAAGCTGTGCCTTGACTCAAGACACATGAAACTGAGATGATAAATATGTGCTGTTTTAAGCCACTGAGTTTTGGGGCAAGCAACAAATAACTAAGACAGAAAGTAAAATTAAATTTCTATAGAGAGGGGGCGCCTGGGTGGCTCAGTCGTTAAGCGTCTGCCTTCGGCTCAGGTCATGATCCCAGGGTCCTGGGATCGAGCCCCGCATCGGGCTCCCTGCTCCGTGGGAAGCCTGCTTCTCCCTCCCCCACTCCCCCTGCTTGTGCTCCCTCTCTCACTGTGTCTCTCTCTGTCAAATAAATAAATTAAATTTTAAAAAAATTTCTATAGAGAGATAACTAGCATAATATATCAAGTTTTATACACACACAAACCATGGAATAAATTTTAAATGGTGATACAAGATCTACATTTACATGGAAAGTTTATATGATACAGTTTGTGGAAAAAGCAGATTACAAAACAGCATGCATAGTAAAATCCCATTTACATAAACACATGAGTGTTCTAGGATGCTTTGGCATATAAATCAAAAAGATATAACTCAAGCAGTCTTTAATAAAGAAATGTATTGGCTTATACAATAGGAAGTCTAGAGGCAGGGTGGGTTTCCGTGGTTCAGTCAGTATCATCAGGGCTCTAGCTTTTTCCATGCTGTTCCCTCCCTTCAATGTGTGGTCTTCATCCTAGTATTAATTTCCCTTTGGATCTGTGGGTGGCTGCTACTGATAATCGAGGACACCTGCATCCTCTTCAGGTCCATGTCCCACTTGGAAGGAAAGGAGAGAAGGAGTTGCTTCCAGAAACTCTACCAGAAGAATGTGGAAAACTTTTCCAGAAATCTCCAGAAAACTTTTTCTAGAGACTCATTAGTCCAAGTTGCCTCAAATGCCCATTCCTAACCCAACTGTTGCTAAGAGGCTAGGATGACGTTAGATCAGTCAGGCTTCCCCTTACATTTGGAAGTGGGACCCTGTGACACTGGGGTTTCTTGTAGGCAGAGTGGCTGCCTGCACTTCCGATAGGGATCTGCTGAGAAGAAGAGAAGTGAGGGTAGAGAGTGTGGGGGCAACTAATAATGGGCACTACATCCTATCTGTGTGTGCATCTCTTTGTGTGTTTATGATCTTAAGTGGATGAGATTAAGAATGATCTCATTTTCTTTATATTTTTCCTTATTGGATGATTTTTTTTTTTTGGCAATTAGGCTCAGGGGCTATGCAGCCCAATGTATTTAAACAATAATCTCCTTTCCATGAACTGTTTATATGGGTTCTACTTTAAGCTTACATGCTTCTATTTTATTGGGGGTGCAATCTCAGGGAAGCAAGAGTGAAGGGGAAAGCTAAGTGAGGAAAGAGTGGGGAGAACCAATATAAGGGGGTGCATAACCAAGCTGGCCACCACTTTAAAACAGCTGGTTATCTGGTCTTACACAATGTCTCCAGAGAGGCCATTAGAAACGACTGCACTCAGAATAGTTTCTCAGGGAGAAGGAGGAGCAACTTATCAACTGGTTCCTCCCATCTCCTGTCTCTCACTGACTGCTGCCCCTCAGGGTGTGACCTCCACAACACCTCAGGCTGTGAACCTGACTCTTCAGGCAGCCACAAAGGAAGCCAGGCCTCTGGAGGGTGGTCTCCCCTGGTCATCAGTGTTGCACGGGGCTCCTCAGTGTTGGGGGAGAGAGCAGGGAAGCAGAGAACAACGTGAGCAATCACTAGAGCCACCTGGCTGAAGTAAAGAAAGAGGCCATGATCAAGGAGGGGAAGTGAAGCTCAGTGGCCATTGTGGGCCTGGTCCCTTTTCCTTGCAACAAACTCAGCCTTGACTAGAACAATACCCTTCTATAAAGCCCAGCTGGTGGTTTTTCTCCTTTCCCGGAACCTTCCTAAGCACATTGCACTTTTCCTCATTTCTGGTCATGGGTGGACTTATTGCATAAGACCAAATACTCCTTGAGGGTGGGAGTTATAACACACCCATCTCTGTATTCCTCCGCGCATACAGTGGGCATTCAATGAATGCCTAAAAATAAAAATCGGGGTGCCTGGGTGGCCCAGTTGGTTAAGCGTCTGCCTTTGGCTCAGGTCATGATCTCAGGGTCCTGGGATCGAGTCCCACAGTGGGCTCCCTGCTCAGGGAGGAGTCTGCTTCTCCCTCTCCCTCTGCGCCCTGTTTGTGCTCTCTCTCTCATACACACACTCTCTCTCTCTCAAGTAAATAAATAAAATCTTTGAAAAATTAAATTAAATTAAATGAAAATGAAAATCAATATTCTTAAATTCACTCTCCTATGATTGTTTTCAGAGGCTCTGAGTACTGAAGATTCACAAGGAAATCTAGAAAGTGACAAACCACTGTGAATAGTAACTCTTCCTTCAAGGGAACCTGTATTTTATATCAGAATAGGGAGGGGGCTTTAACAAATTACCTTACAAGATCAAAAGACAATATCCTTTGCAATTTCCTCATCCCATGTTATTTCTCAGATGGTAATTCTGGAAGCATGGAAGCATACAGTTAGACAGGTTAACATCGGCATAGGAGTTTTTCTCTATTTTGGGAATGAAAAAAATGAAAATTCTATCTTGTGAGTGTGGAAGCAGCAATATAATTTTATCTTCAAGGAATAATAATCCATCAGTTCATTCATTCAACACTGACTTAGCATCTACGTACATAGCATCTATGTACAAGGGATGGTGTTGGGTGGTATGAGTATGAGAGATATAAAGGCACAGTTGTCCCATTCATGAAGCTTATAATCTGGTAGGCAGAGTTAAATTGAAATTACTATGATACAAGTTATGACTGGGCATATTCCCTTATTTTTATTCTATCATTACTTTAAAATGTTAGTTTACTGCAAATACCTAGTAACCACAGAGGAATAGGCTCAGAAAAGTGGTCTATAAAATATTAATTTGAAAATCTTCTCTTTCTAAACTTTTATATACCTTGAGAGAGTCAAGATAGAACCATGTGGACACCTGTCTATCAACTTTTTAGTAACTAGGACACAAAAGTAAGAATAGTTTTTAAGTTCACTTCATCTCATAACCAGTACTTAGGAATAGACAAAAAAACCCAACCAACAGTTCATTGCTTTTGAAAATACTACCTACTAGGTGGTATTAAAGGCTATTGGTTTTTTTTTATTCTTATGTTAATCCCCATACATTACATCATTAGTTTTAGATGAAGTGTTCCATGATTCATTGTTTGTGCATAACACCCAGTGCTCCATGCAGAATGTGCCCTCCTCAATACCCACCACCAGGCTAACCCATCCTCCCACCCCCCTCCCCTCTAGAACCCTGTTTGTTTTTCAGAGTCCATCGTCTCTCATGGTTCGTCTACCCCTCCGATTTCCCCCGCTTCATTCTTCCCCTCCCGCTACCTTCTTCTTCTTCTTTTTTTTTTTTCTTAACATATATTGCATTATTTGTTTCAGAGGTACAGATCTGAGATTCAACAGTCTTACACAATTCACAGCGCTTACCAGAGCACATACCCTCCCAGGATGAGAACAGCTACTACTATAGAGAAACTATGGATTCATCAGGGTTAGCTCATAAACAAACACCAGTTGCCCAATAGAGACTAATGTAAGCAGCATGAATATGCTGCCACCAAAATCCTGAGCTAGGATCTAGAGACTACAAAATAAAGGTATTTCAGTCCTGGAAAAGTTGTTAAAATTATTTTACAGAAGAAGTAACTGATTGGAGAGGCTTGTGTAACTTGCCTAACATCACATGACTAGTTGGCAGCAGGGGCCTTGAATCCCCACCATACTGATATGTTAGATTAGGTAAAATGCACACGAAATGCATTTTCAAATATAAATTCCTCAGCTTCTTCTGAACTGGACAGATCCTGAAGAATCTTTTTCTAAAAATTCTAAAGTGTTTGAAATTACTATTACCCAATGAACACTTTTATCTATTTATTCAGTTTCTATTAAATGCTGGGCGCTGAGGTTACAAAGACAAAAGGCAAAAAAAAGTGTAGTCTCTGTCTTAAGTATATTAAGTATGGAGAGGCAGCAAATGGAAACAGTGAAAATATGAAATGTAAGCAGTGCTGGCCTAGGAGTGTGTGTAAGATCTCGAGGCATGAGGGAAGTCTCCAGAGAAAGAGCTCCATGAGAACAGTCTAGAAAAAAATAAGAAGGTGCTCATCGGGTAGACGATGGGGAGAGAAGGAACTGTGTGTGCGAAGCATGATGCTTGGAACAGCTGGGCAGGCACGCTGGAGGGGCGGACTGTGGCAGATCATGCTAGGCAGAGATATAGTCACTGTGCCAGATGACCAAGGGCCTTAAATTAAAAGTCTTTAGAAGGAGTCCGAACTTATCCAAAAGAAATGGACAATGGTTGAAGGATTTTAAGAAGAGCTTCCTGCTCAGTTACAGAAAAATGTTTGTGAAAAATGACTTTGGCGTCCACATAGAGAGGCCTGGATGGGCTGAGCTTACAAGTTAGGACACTAGGACAATAACTGTGATTAAGAATAAAGGAACTTACGGAACCAAGAAGGTGGAGGAGGATAAGCAGCACTGATTTCACTCTGCTTATAATAAATATAAAACTGCCATCACACTTTTTAGAAGAATAACTACTTCCCTAACAGTATCCTCACACTGATTTTCATCCTGTTTATTACCATGAAATAAACTTAGGTTAGGACTCTATAGTACATAAAATTGTCATAGTAACACCCTTACTGAAATGAGATGTTCTGTTAAATTTGTTATTTCCCAGAAAGAGGTTCTGAATTTTTGTAAATAAGTGAAAAACTCTGACATTTAAAGGAAATGCAGCCACATTTTTACACAAATGCTGCCCTTCACCCCACCTATTTTCTTAACTCCTTCATCTGTATCACAAATTTGCATATACTGATGTTTTAAACAATAGACAACAGGTGTAATCAATGGTGCCTGCCATTATGTTAAATAGATGCCCAATTAACACCAACATCAAGTCTAAAATAAAATGCATTTTAAGTATCTTCTACATCTACATTAGTTGTTGTGAATGTTAAAAAAATAATAATAAACACAAAGCTCATCTATCTAGAATTTTCCAAGCACAAGTGTTACAACTAAATATTCAACTGAGGGCTACACTTAAACTCAACTAACATCTGTCCCATCAGATAGACACATGTAATGCTTATTGGTCAATCTAGAAATGTGCTTGTTTACATTCTAACTTCATTAGGAATCCAAATGTTTGAAAAATGAGTAAGTCCGGGAGTCCTTACCCAGGCCTGCTGACCCAACTTTTTTTCTCCCATCAGGTAATCAGCAATAATCAATGGCATGAATTTAGGAATTACTCATTTACATATTTAAACTGACATTTTGAAATGACAATGAGAAGCTGACAATTAACTGTTCTCTAAAGAAATGCCCTTTCTCGGGGCGCCTGGGTGGCTCAGTCGTTAAGCGTCTGCCTTCGGCTCAGGTCATGATCCCAGGGTCTTGGGATGAGCCCTGCATCGGGCTCCCTGCTCGGTGGGAAGCCTGCTTCTCCCTCTCCCACTCTCCCTGCTTGTGTTCCCTCTCTCACTATGTCTCTCTCTGTCAAATAAATAAAATCTTTAAAAAAAAAAAAGAAATGCCCTTTCTCTCCATATGGTTTCTACTCTGGGACTAACACTTAAAAGAGATTTTCAATTTGCGGAACAACAGAGAGTCTCCCCAGCTGAGACTCCCCTGGAACTTCATTTAGAATGTAAATGCATCACCTTCTGTACCAAATATTTAAATGCCATTCCCATTTACGCTAAGAAGCCAGTTATAAAATGAAAATTCACCCTCACCATAGGCCTTGGGTAAATTAAACAGTAAAGAAACGTAAGGCTTTGGGGAAAATGCATTTTTTTGTGTTAGCTTGGCAGCATGTATGATGGAAAAGGCCCTCAAGTAGGACCACAGATTCATCCTTCCCCCAGAGGCTTTGTTATCGTGGCTCCTTGTCTTAAAATAGAGATATTAATTCCTGTTGCAAGGATGACATGAGATAATGTGTAGATTAATTGATTATAAACTAAAGGCTTCCATAAACATATGCCATTATTTAGACCTTCACTAATATACTGAACTCAAAATAAAAGGACTGTAAAATAAAAATGCAGCCTAGGGGAAAAAACAAAAATACCCTGAAAAAATAAAGTTACTAAAAACGCATGTGAACAAATTGATCTGTATATTCAATTCAATCCCTATCAAAAAATCGCAGCTGCTTGGGTTGAAGAAATTGACAAGCTTATTCTAAAATCTGTATGGGAATTCAAAGGACTAAGAATAGCCAAAAAATCTTGAAAAAAAAGAAGAACCAAGTGGAAGGATTCACACTTTCTGATTTCAAGACTTACGACAAAGCAACAGTAATCAAGACAGTGTAGGACTGGTATAAGAGTAGGCATATATATCAACGGAAAAGAACTGAAAGTCCAAAAATAAACCCTTACATTTATGGTCAACTGGTTTTTGGCAAAGTTGCCAAGAAAATGGGAAAAGAATAGTGTTTTCAACAAATGGTGCTAGGACAACTGGATATCCATGTGCGAAAGAATGAACCTGGACCCCTTCTTCACATCATACACAAATATTAACTCAAAATGGATCATAGACCTAAATGTAGGAACTAAAACTATAAAACTCTTAGAAGAAAACATAGGTGACCTTGGGTTAGACAAAGCCTCCTTGGATATGTCACCAAAACACAAGCAAAAAAGGTCACATAATATATGATTCCATTTGCATGAAATGTCCATAGTAGGCAAATCTATAGAGGCAGAAAGTAAATTAATGGTTGCTTAGGGCTGGAAAGTTTGGGGAAAGATGGAAGAATACTGCTAAAGGGTACAGGGCTTCTTTCTGCAAAATCGTGAATATACCAAAAACAAAAAGCAAAACAACAAAAAAACCACACACATTGAATTGTTCTATCTATCTATCTATCTATCTATCTATCTATCTATCTATCTATTTATTTATTTATTTTTAAGTAGGCTCCACACCCAGCCTGGAGCCCAACACAGGCCTTGAATTCATGACCCTGAGATCAAGACCTAAGCTGAGCTCAAGAGCCGATGTTAACCCACTGAGCCACCCAGGCGCCCCGAATTGTATACTTTAAATGGGCAGATTGTATAGTATGCAAGTTATATCTCAATAAAGCTGTTAGAAAATATGTTAAAGACACACATGTGAAAAGCAACACTGAATAGTGGTCAAGACCTTCATTTGAGAACCAGAGACATCAGTTGACGTTCGGTTCTTACTAACTGTGGAAACTTGAGCAAATAACAATATCTCTTAGCCTGTTTTTCTCGTCTTTAAATTGAATATAATAATAATTCTCTTTTCAAAGGGGCTATTGTGAGTAGTAACTGAGGTCATGTATATAAGGTGTTGGCTTAGCATACAGGTTAGCACACAGCACTCAATAATGTTAGCTGGTTTTTTCTTAAGATTTTATTTATTTGTCTATTTACTTCTTTATTTGAGAGAGAGAGAGCATGCATAAGCAGGGAGGGGCAGATGGGGAGGAAAAGGGAGAAGGAATCTGAAGCAGACTCCACACTGAGCATGGAGCCTGACTCGGGGCTCAAACCACGAGATCATGACCTGAGCCGAAACCAAGAGTCAGATGCTCAAATGACTGAGCTCAAATGACTGCCCCAATAATGTTAGCTGTTTAAAAATATATATATGTGGGCCTTGGCTGTAGGTAGTAGCTTAAAAATGGTATGATATTGCTGTAAATGTTATTATAAAATTATTTATTTGTAAACTTAATTAAACAGTGTTTCCAAATAGGGAGGCTCACTTGAAGACATAGAAAAAGAAAAATCAAGACTCCACTTGAGGTCTTTAGATAACCACAGAGGCTAGATTTACTTTCCTACCTAAAACAACTAGAAATCCAGGCAAAATATAAGAAATAATAATTTCCAGACATTATATAACAGACAGCACAAGACTAGAATCCCTGAGTAAAGGTAAACCAGCAAGAGGAGCCTACAATTATACCAACCTACTGCCTGCAGACAGTTTACAGGCTGCAGAACAGGAGAGGGAATCCAACATAACCCAGTGGTTCCACTGAGCTGAGACAGAGAACAAAGTTCAGCAAATTCAAGGTGGATAGAATTTGTGGTGCAGAGAGAAGATGAGGGAATGCCTCAGAAAGAGGGAGCTCCAGAGATCTGCAGAGGCTAAATTAGCCCTAGGCTGAAGGTTAATCTGATCCTGCATAACAAAGCTCAAAGGCAAGCTCCCAAAAGATCCAAAGACAAGTGCAGAACAAAGTAAAGGAATACAACAAAAGCCAGAACTCAACAAGTTATAACATCGTGCCTCCAATAAAAAATTATCAGGCATGCAAAGAAACAGAACTATGTTCCATAACCAGTAGAAAAAGTAATCAATAGAAACAGACCCAGAAATGACAGAAATGATGGAATTAGCAGACAAGGAAGTTAAAGTAGCTATTATAAATACATTCCATATATTCAAAGGAACTTCTTGAAATGAAAAATACAATGAAATATGAATGAGATTAATAGCAGCCTAGAGGGGCGCCTGGGTGGCTCAGTCGTTAAGCATCTGCCTTCGGCTCAGGTCATGATCCCAGGGTCCTGGGATCGAGCCCCGCATCAGGCTCCCTGCTCCGCAGGAAGCCTGCTTCTCCCTCTCCCACTCCCCCTGCTTGTGTTCCCTCTCTCGCTCTCTCTCTCTCTGTCAAATAAATAAATAAAATCTTTAAAAAAAAAAAAAAAATAGCCTAGACACTGCAGAAAAGACCAGAAAATTTGAAGATATAACAACAGAGGGGCGCCTGGGTGGCTCAGTTGGTTAAGCGACTGCCTTCCGCTCAGGTCATGATCCTGGAGTCCCGGGATCGAGTCCCACATCGGGCTCCCTGCTCGGCGGGGAGCCTGCTTCTCCCTCTGACCCTCCCCCCTCTCGTGCTCTCTCTCTCTGTCTCATTCTCTCTCTCAAATAAATAAATAAAATCTTAAAAAAAAAAAAAGATATAACAACAGATACTATCCAAATGGAAACATAAAAAGAAAAAAAGATGGGGAAAAAATTGAGAGGCTCAATGACAAGTGGGCAAATATCAAGCAATCTAATACATGCATAATTGGAGTCCCAAAAAGAAATTAGAGAAGGGACAGAAAAGATGTTTGAAAAAGGGGTGCCTGGGTGGCTCAGTCGGTTAAGCGGCTGCCTTCGGCTCAGGTCACGATCCCTGGGTCCTGGGATCGAGCCCCACGTCTGGCTCCCTGCTCAGTGGAGAGCCTGCTTCTCCTTCTCTCTCCACCTGCCTCTCTGCCTACTTGTGCTTTCTCTCTCTGTGTCAAATAAATAAATAAAATCTTAAAAAAAAAAAAAAGATGTTTGAAAAAAATAATGGCTGGTTAATTTCCAAATTTGATGAAAACTAAATCTACAGACTCAAGAATTTCAACAAACCCCAAGCAGGAGAAAGCAGATGAGTGTTTTAACATCTCACTTTACAGGTAAGGAAACTAAGACAGAGGCAGGTACTGGTACCAAGTCACGTAACTACTTAGTAGCAGATCCGAGGTGAACCCAGATTTCCTGACTCAGATCCAGTGCCCTGTCCACTATGTTGCAGAGGAATAACATGATATGACTTACTCTTTAGTAGGTCACCTGGCTGCAGTATGCATAATCTGAGTGTGTGGAGGGTTGAGGGGGCCAGGGCAGGAGGAGCCTGTTGTACTAATCTCAGTGTGAGATGGGTGTGGACCTAAAGTAGAAAGGTGATGAGAAACTGTCAGAAGCTATATTTTAAAAGCAGAATTGGTGAGTTTGCTGATGGACTGAATGTACTCTTAGAAAAGAGAAGAATGCATGATGACTATTTTTTTGACTTGAGCCTCTAGCAAGGGAATAGCCACTTACTGTAATGGAGAAAACTGAGGGAAGAAGAGTTGGGGAGAAGAGTCAGGAATTTTGTTTTATAAATTTGAGATATCTTCAGACATGCAAGTCAAATATGCAGTTACTGCACATACCTGCCTTAAATTCAAGGAAGAGGTTGTGGTCAGTGATATGGAAAAATCATAAATGTGGTAGACAAATGATTCGTGTTTGGGAAGCGCTACGCTAGATGATTCTTAAGAGTCTTTAGATACAAAGAATGTGTGATGCAATAACCAGGAAATACTATATATCCGAATGGGCTCTTCTGAATGATTAGGTACCAAATTTGTCGCATTCAAAATTCTCTCTCTCGTATTAATTATAATGGATTTCATTTTTACCCTCACTTAGGTTCCATTTATGCTTTTCTGAGTGACATTACAATTTGATTATAGCTTTGAGGCTTTCAGTATTATTCAGTTTCTTCAAAATTTGGCTTTGGTTGTGCTGTTCTTTGAATATCACCAAAGGCTCTCTTTCAAAAATTGTGTTCCAGACTTACCACCTCTAAGAATAATCTTTATGTCCTGGGAATCTACCTGGCCATGAGACAAGGAATCTAGAAGTCATAGTCTTTCTACTCCATTTAACTTTTGTTCAAGTGTCTCCTGTAACTTTTAAAGCCAAATGAGTCCTCTCTCTAGCTTCCCCAAACCAGATTTCTGCTAACTGCCCAGGGGAAGAATAATAGAGTCTGTTTACTATGTAAATCTGTAATTCTTTAGTTAAACACTACAGTATCCTCTTGTAGTTACTTTCCTTGTCTAAAGAAGATGAAGCAAAATGTTTGCAAAGCAATTCTAGTTCATACATTTCATTGATAATTCCAGTTTAGATTCACTCTTTAATAATACAGTACATGGAACCATGAAGGTGTTTATTCTAGCATTACATTAAATACTGTATTTCAAACTTCTAAGATGCATAGTGAATTAATATTGTGAAATCTGAAGGTTTCTTATAATTCTGTTGGCCTGCCACTGACATAGTGACCACTGCGTGTGCAGCGTGAATCACGTTGTCATTCCTGGTAACATGACTAGATAACTCTCAATGCTTCCTTAAGAATACAAGTTCTGGCTATTGTCGGAGAATCTTCCATCTACACGATCTGGTAAGACCAGAAGTACCAACATCAATGATTACAGAAAGATGTCAGTCTCTTAAACAATCCTACAGAAAAGAGTTCGCCTCCTTTAAAGAAATGCTGCATCTCTGAATATTTTGATGTCATTGAGGCCGACACTGGGTGCTGAGACCCAACATCAGTACTCTGAACCAAAAAGTGATTTGGAAGGCTTGCACTTTAAATGTGAAAAAATCTTAGGATTATTTTGAACAATCTGATCAGGCTGTCTTCCTTTTTTATGTATGCACAGCAGTAAAATATGATTAAAATCTATGACTAAAGAAGCTTAAGGCAGAACTTTCAATAAAAATAAGATTAAAAATCTATCCAATGATATGTATCTTATCATAGTGTGACTGGTACAGAAAACAATGGTGTGTCCCAATCTATAGCATCTTCGATTTAATGAAATTCCAAAGCAAATAATTGGAAACAATCTAAATGTCTGACAATAGAAGAATACTTAAATAAATTAAATAAATAATGGAATATTATAATTACAAATCACATTTTCCAATCGTTTTTATTTTGGTGACAGCTTTATTGAGATATAATCCACAAGCCATAAAATTCACCCATGTGAAGTGTATGATCCAATGGTTTTTTGTATATTCATAGAGTTGTGCAACTATCACTATAATCAACTTTAGAAGATTTTCATCACTTCGGGCGCCTGGGTGGCTCACTTGGTTAAGCGACTGCCTTCAGCTCAGGTCGTGATCCTGGAGTCCCTGGATCGAGTCCCGCATTGGGCTCCCTGCTCGGCAGGGAGTCTGCTTCTCCCTCTGACCCTCTTCCCTCTCATGCTCTCTGTCTCTCATTCTCTCTGTCTCAAATAAATAAATAAAATCTTAAAAAAAAAAAAAAAGATTTTCATCACTTCAAAAAGAAATCCCGTACACTTCAGCTATCATCCTTTAATCCCATTTTCCCCAGCCCTAAAGCAACCACTAATCTACTTTCTGTCTCTATAAATTTGTATATTCTAGACATTTCATATAAATAGAATTATAGAATATGTAGTTTTTTGTGACTGGACCCTTTTACTTAGCATAATACTTTCAAGGCTCATCCATGTTGTAGCATGTTTCAGAGTACTTCATTCTTTTTTATGACTGAATAATATTCCATTGTACGGCTATACCACATCTTGTCTATTCATCAGTTGATAGGCATTTGGATTAATTACATCTTTGACTATTATGAATAAAGCTGCTGTGAATGTTCATGTACAAGTTTGTGTGAGGACATATGTCTTCAGTTCTCTTGCATATATACCTAGAAGCAGAGTTGTTGGAATATATGTTAATTCTATGTTTAAGTTTATGAGGATCTACTAGACTATTTTCCAAAGTGGCTGCACCTTTTTATATTCCTATCAGCATTGTATGAGGATTCTGGTTTCTCCACATCCTTGCTAACACTTGTTATTATCTGACTTTGATTATGGCCATTCTACTGGATGTATGGTAGTGTCTCACTGTAGTTTCCCATCCAAGTACTAACCAGGCCCGACCCTGCTTATCTTCCGAGATCAGATGAGATCGGGCGTGTTCAGGGTGGTATGGCCGTAGACTATCTCACTGTAGTTTCGATTTGCATTTCCCTAGTGGCTAATGATGATGAGCACCTTTTTATGTGCTTATTGGCCATCTGCATATCTTCTTTGAAGAAAAGTCTATTTGGATCCTTTGTCCATTTTTAATTGGTTTATCATTTTATTATTGAGATGTAAGAGTTCTTTATATAATCTAGATGCAAATCCTTTGTTAAGTATATGATTTGTAAATATTTTTTCCCATTCTTTGGGTTGTCTTTCACTTTTCTGATGGTGTCCTTTGAAGCACAAGTTTTAAAAATTTTTATTAGCCAAATTTATCTATTTTTTCTTTTGTAGTCTATGTTTTGGTGTCATATACAAGAATCTATTGCCAAATCCAAGGTGACAAAGATTTTATCCTATGTTTTCTTCTAAGAGTTTAATAGTTTTAGCTCTTAACATTCAAGTTTTTGATCCATTTTGAGTTAATTTTTGTATATGAGGAATGTAAGGAATACATACATTTTGTATATGAGGAATGTATACATTTTTGTATGTGAAGAAAGTGTCCAAGTTCACTCTTCCCCTTGTGGCTATGCAGTTGTCCCAGCCCCATTTGTTGAAAAGTCAATTCTTTCCACATTTCACCCTTGATGTTGAAACCCTTGTCTTCATGCTCTTATTGAAAATAAATTCACTATAGACACATGGTTTGTTTCTGGACTCTCAGTCCTATTTCATTGATCTATAGGTCTATCATTTTGCCAATACCACACTGTCTTGATGACTGTTGCTTTGCAGTAAGTTTTGAAATTGGGAAGTGTGAATCCTCCACCTTAATTCTTCTTTTTCAAGATTGTTTTGACTATTCTGGCTCCCTTGAATTTCCATATTAATTTTAGGATTAAATTATCAATTTCTGCACACAATGGCAGCTTGGATTTTGAGAGAGTTTGCATTAAATCTGTGGATGAACTTTGGGGAGCACCGCTATCATAACAATATTAAATCTTCCTATCTATGAACAGGGGATGTCTTTCCTTTTATCCAATCATTTTTTTAAGGGGGAAAGAAGCATTTTTTCAAATTTATTTGTGAGAGAGATGGAGAGAGCATGAGCAGGGGTGGGGGGCAGAGGGAGAGAGAGAAAATCTCAGGCAGATTCTCCGCTGAGCAGGGAACCCGATGCAGGGCTCGATCCCAGGACCCTGGGATCATGACCTGAGCCAAAGGCAGACGCTTAACTGACTGAGCCACCCAGGTGCCCCTATCCAGTCATTTTTAATATACTAGAGGAATGAGATGATGTAGCTATGTCCCCAGGAAAACAGAAATGATATTCCTTGGTTATGGGATAATTGGTAATTTTTATTTTTAAACATTTCTGCATTTTCCAATTTTTCAACAAGAATATCTTTTATATAACCAGAAAGAAGTTATTCTTTTAATATTTTATTTATTTATTTATTTACTTGACAGAGAGAGAGAGTACAGCAGGGGGAGTAGGAGGGGCAGCAGAGGGAGAGGGAGGGGAGCCCAGTGCAGGGCTCAATCCCAGGACCCTGGGATCATCATGACCTGAGCCAAAGGTGGGCGCTTAGCCGACTGAATCACCTGGGCACCCAGGTCATGATCCCAGGTCCCAGGATTGAGCCCCATATCAGGCTCCCTACTCAGCGGGGAGACTGCTTCTCCCTCTGTCCCTTACCCCTCTCTCACTCTCTCTCTCAAATAAATATTTTTTTTAAAAAAAGGAAAATATTCTTTAATAAAATACACTCACATTTAAAGTACTTTATAAACATGGAATATGCTTGGAAATGAAAATGGTTGAAAGATTTTTCAAAATACCTGAACATACCAGTGTTTATAGTCGGCCATTTCTTCATCAGAATTTACTGATTGAATACTTTAAGGCCAATACTGTGCTAGATCCTAAATGTACTGTTTTTTTTTGTCTATTTGCTTGTTTTTTTTGTTGTTGTTTTTAAGTAGGCTCCACACCCAGCATGCACTCTGAGATCAAGCCCCGAGCTGAAATCAAGAGTCAGATGCTTAACCCACTGAGCCACCCAAGCGCCCCTGAGTGTACTATTTTAACAAAATAAACATGATTCCTACGCTCATGAAGCTACATTTAGTGGGAGACTGACAATAAACAGGCAAACAAAGTAGAAAATAGAAGTGCAATTACAGATTGTGAAGAGTACCATGGCAGAAAGCCCCTGGTACTATGACAGCGAATAATGGTGGGGAAGAGCTAACTCACTTTGATATAGTGGTCAGGGAAGCTCTCTCTAAGGTACCAATGTTTGCGCTGAGGCTTGGCTACTTGATATAAAGGCAAATGTTGGTTTTTGGTATCTGTCAAATATTCAAGTTTCTTAAACTTAATGTTTAAACTTAAGTTTAAACTTAATGCTCAGTTTCTTAAACTGAAAGGTAAAAATAGGAAGCTTTAAAATTCCAAAGGGAAATTAATTTCAACACATAGAGTAACCCCACCACCTCCTATACCATGGTAAATGGGGTCCAAAAAATTCAATACTATAAAATGTGGGGTTAAGTGATCATAAAGTTAATGAAATGCACCAGAAGAGCCTGCTGTGGTCCCACTATACAGTCCCAACTCTACTCCGTCCAAGCCGCAGTTTGGCTCCACCTAAGAGTAGTTGTCTGTTCCAGTTTAACTATTCATGGAGATGATTCTGAGGCCTGGGGGAAGGTTGGGAGTTCCTGGACCAAGGCAGCAATTCTAGAAATCTCCAGTGAGCTGGTGCCTTTTTTGTCAGCCTGCTGGGGAAGTATGGGCCAAGAGAATACTGAAGATTCAAAGCCCTACCCTTTCTCTCCGTCTTTCTGAGGTTGTGTGCCCTGACATGTCCCCTCCTGTTCTCAGTCTATCTTCCACTAGCCTCCCTCCAAACATGAGATCTCCAGCCCACTCCTGTTTGAGAATAAGAGTTAAGCAAAGGACCAAAGCCAAAATAACTGAATGAGGATTACCATGGAAGTTTTATTATAGGTTTGGTTGCTACTCGCCTCCTCAATATCCATTCCCTGCTCTTAGTAACAGAACTTAGATTTTGTTTAGGAGGCAATGTGACTAATCGAATTACATGCTTCCTTGAACTCTACTGCAAGAACACTACTGCATGGTAAGGTGATGGAGTTTAACCAATAAGATTTCAATTAAGGGATTTGGGAAAGCTCGACTTTAATGATATGGGCACTATTCATTTCAGCTTCCTTTTATACCTTCCTCCTTGGAACCTGGACATGAGGCTGGAAATAGAGCGATCGCTTTAAGACTAGGAGATAACCATGAGGATGAATGTTTTATATGAAGAATAGTGATGCAGAAAGATGGAAGGAAGCTGGGCATTGACACCATTGTGGAATGGCGGTCCCAGCCTGAATGAACCACCTCCAGACCTCTAGGTGAGAAAGTCCATCTTTGACTGTCCCGTTAGTTTTCCATTATATATAGCCAACTGAAATCCTAACAGATACAGTGGTATACCGTGAGCATAAACTTAACACCTTTTAAAGAATCCAAGATTTTTAAGGTTTTAGTGTAGAAAGTCCAACTCTCATGATTATAAAAGAGAAAGTTCACAGCACTCCACTCCTTATCACCCACTGTAGAGTGGTCAGGAAAGGTCATTAAACAAAAGTGGCACAAAGCAGCAGCTCCAGAGAGGGAGACATTTAATGCCGCTTATCTTCATTAACCTCATTTCCCAAGCCGTATCAAATAAACATATATTCCAGGTAAAACTGTGCTTGCTCTGTAAACATACTTCTAGAGACATTCCTCGGTTCCTCCTTGCAAGGAGATTGCTATCCCTGAACTCCTCCTAAATGCAAGTTTTTCACAGCATAAAATGACTTCCGAAGCAACTCTGCCCACAGGTAAAGTTATGGCTTAGGGTGCATTATTGCACATACCACCTTTCAACTTTCACACAGATGTATTAAAGTGATATGGCTCAAGGAATGATAGTTTTTTCTACTTTTGCCTTAGCAGGCTTCTACTCTAATCTGAAATCTGTTTACTAACACACCCTTACACACAATGCCTCATCCTCCAAAACAAAGTCCTCAGATTATGCCTACAGAATTCATTATTCTTCAGGGCAGATACAGCCAGCATTCAAAATAATATGAACATTTGTACAGAAAGTATAGTTCAGATAAAGCAACATATTAATAGGCCAAATCAAAGGAAGGAAAGGAGAGAATTTTGCTAGTTTTCTGTATGTACCCTTGCCCATGTGAAATTAAATTCTTTGTGCATCCTAATGTGAAGAATGTAGAGTGGTTTTATTATCACAAATAAGATAATGGGCATTCAAGTAGGAAATTCAAGTAGGCTATTCAAGCAGGGAAAAAAATCTAAACTATATGATGAAATTTTTCATCACAGAACCCAAAAAGGGAAGACTTCCAGATGAAAATCCATATGGAGTCAACCAGAATTACATTTTTTTTTTCATTTCAGAATAGAATTACTCCATAAAGTTTTCTGATATCTTTCTAATGTTTCCCAATGAAACTCTAGAAAAGTAATAAAATTCAGTCAAGAGTCATCATAACTGAATTGAGTCCCAAATAAGTTATTTTTTTAATTGTCAAAATCTTACATGTCAAATTACCTGTTTTAGAGATCTTTTAAAAAAAAATTGGGGGGGGGGGGCAGGATTCCCTACTTTTTTTTTCTCTAAGTAGGCGAGGACAATCAGCAGGAGGCAGCCTGGGATTTTCAGAGATCTTTACTATCATCAAGACAAAGGCTAAACTAACATGTAATATACAATTTAGGTGGCCTTCCTAGAAGGCAATTCAAATTTCAGCGTGGAAGGTCTTCCGTGCCCTGTGTCAACTCTTCAAAGAAGCATACCAGAAAACATTGCGAGTGCCTTCTTCACCATCTGTGTGTGATAAGTGATTAAAAGGTGGGCAGAATTATTTTGCCAAGCCCTGCGGCTTGAAACCACAACACAGCCCCCACAGGGAATCTAGAAGCAAACACACTGAGGGTTCTAAGTGGTCTCGCAGAAGCGCCCTCACACCCCACTGGAGACTCACCTGGTTAGCTTGCCCAGCGGAGGTAGGGAGTCGGGTCTATATATTCCAGACTCAGCTCTAAACCCCCAGTTTGTGCCTGCGTGCTTGGTTTCCCTCAGGCTAACAGGTTTAAATCAGTACTGGGTGGCAAGCCATGTCATTCTGTGGGTTCCGCAGTTTGGAACATAGGGGCTCTGCAGCACCCGAAAGTTCTTCGCAGCCTGTTTTCATGCCCAAACTCTGTCACTGAGAGAGCATCCCTATCCTGGTCCAGTCGCGGGGCTGTCCACTGAGCAGCCGGACGACGGATCGCTGCCCGGTGCGATAGCATCTCACCCAGGAGCCGGAGGCTGCAGGGCAGCCCCTCCTACCTGGGACAAGTGGCCAGAACCCGTTTCAGCAGAGGCATGAACGCTCCAAGACGCGGGGAGGACTCGCATCCGAAAGAGATGTCTCCCAACGCCCAGACAAAGACAGCGCTGGGAAAAGTTGGACCAACTAGCACCACCAGAAGGCGAGCGGCTCAGCCCCTCGGCCTTGGTGGCCGAGCCCGCGACGCGTTCTCAGAGTCGCAGCCAACTTTTCCCGTGAGCTTCTGAGCAACTTGCTGGAAGTTGGGGCGAGGGGGCAGAGGAGGGGTCAAGGGCAGCGCGGAGAGGGTGGTTGTGCCCCAGCCGGTTTCGCGTACCTCCCCAGTACCTGCTAATGTATCCGTCCCCGTCGCCGTCGCACGTCTGGAAGAGGCGGCGCATCCGCTCCTCCTCGCCAGTGCTGGACGTGTCGCTGCTGCCGCTGCCGCCGCCGCCGCCGCTGCTGCCACAGCCGCTGGCGCTCCCCGCCGCCGCCGCCGCCGCCATCATGCGCCGGCTGCCTGCTCCGGAGGAGGAGGACGCGCGACCGCGGGAGGAATCCGCGAGGCGCAAGAGCGGCTCGCAGCCCCGAACCTGCCTGACAACGGAGCATGCCCAGTGGCCGCCGGGGCGCTCCGGGCGCGGGATTCCAGCTCTCCGGGTTTTGCCCGGGCTGGGAAGATGGGCTCTCTGCAATCGCCGGAGTAGGCACCTTAGTGGAGAGGGAGGAGGGGAAGGTGGATCGTGGAGCTGGGGAGCCAAAGATGCCGAGGGGACGCCAGGGGACGCGAAGGGTGGCAGAGTACACAGGAGGTCCCCTGGAAGGGTGTCAGCTCCGCGTATCCGACCACTACGCGGACCCCTGACACTTGGGGACTCAGGCAGAGGCGAGTGTGCTCCCGGCAGAACTCCTCCAACTGCCAGGAGTCGTGGATTTCTTTTCAGGAGAAAGATAAACACTCCCGTTTTGCAAACTCAAAGCGATACTCCTGGTCTCAGTCTGCAAGACTGCGCTGGATTCTGTACCCATAACCCACAAATGAGACCCGGAATGGCGGGGGATTTGTGCATTTTTAACACCTGTCAAGAAATCTGAACCTCCTTAGCTCCGACTGGTCTTCCACACTGTACTGTAAACAATCTGCTCTCCGGTGTGGCATTGTGCACGTTTGATCCATTTCTGGAAACGGCTCCTGACCTGACGTCACTACTATTTGACCCCACAGTTTTAATAACATCAAGAGCGAACATAATAGATGGTCTCATTTCACTGCAGACCTGAAAGATGTCTCTATTATTATCAACCCTATGTTTTAGGAGGTAGGTAACTACTTCATAGGGTATCTTGGCAATAAGATAGTATATAATGAACTTAGGCCAATGTCTTGATACCTACTAAGCACTCAGTAAATGTTAGCTCTCATTATCCCCAATTTACAGATAAGAAAACCAAGGCCCCCAGACCTGCTTAAAATTCCAGCCTCAGTAAGTGTCAGGGCAGAGGCAAGCCCAGGCAGGCAGTCTCACTCCAAAGCAGAAGCCCTTAAACACAACAGTATCCTTCCACCACAGCAGAAAGGGAACCACAATGAACCAATTTGTGGTTTAGGGAATGACTCATTATTCTGTCCCAGACTTTCTGTCAGAGGTCTGAAAATTCCTGTGGTAGTTTTAAAAACACATCTGCAGATTCTTTGGTGCACCTCTCATCAAGAGACAGAGTCTGTTTGCCTCCCCCTTGAACCTGAGGGGGCCTTTATGAATATTCTCTTAACTTCTGAGGCCAGGCTAGAAAAGACACTATAGATTCCATTTGGCTCTCTCGCTTGGGACAAGGACCTTGGAAGCCTTGAACTACCTTGAAAGAAATTTGTCCACACTAAGCTGCCATGCTGGAGAGACCATGTAAAGACAGAAAGAGATGCCCAAGGAACCTCAGCTGTTCGAGCCTTCCCAGCCCAGGTGCCAGACCCCAGTGAATGAGAGAACCTTCAGATGATTCTAGACCCTGAACAAAAATTGTCCAACTGAGCCCAGACAACCCCCAGAGATACAATGGCAATAATAAAAGGATTGTTGTGGTTTTAAACCACTAAGTTTTGAGGTCATTTGTCATGCAGCAATAAAACCAGAAGATGTCCATATGTCTTGAAACTATGCCAGGTCAGAAGGAAGCTGTTTTTGCTCTCTTCTCTCCCCTCTCTGCCCCATCCACCCCTTCCTACTTCAGTTCTTTTTAAATCTGTAAGTTCCCAGGACTTCAGGGCACTTATGATTCATACAATGAATAGGATGTCATCTTAGAAATATTCTGTCAAGGGACGCTTGGGTGGCTCAGTTGGTTAAGCGGCTGCCTTCAGCTCAGGTCATGATCCCAGGGTCCTGGGATCGAGCCCCATGCCCAACTCCCTGTTTAGTGGAAAGCCTGCTTCTCCCACTCCCTCTGCCTGCTGCTCTGCCTACTTGTGCTCTCTATCTCTCTGTAAATAAATAAAATCTTTAAAAAAAAGAAGAAAAATTCTGTCAATATATCCAATAGTATTTGCTTAAAAGATGCTGTCAACATAAATATTCTTGCCTACAATAGAACAAGGACCAATGTTGAAGCTTCTAAAAAATATTTAGAATCTTTATTTTTCTAATTTTTCATAGAATAAAACTTTTATTATTGTCTGACAGTATAGCCAGACAGGAATTGTTACCCTTAAATCCTCCTAGACCTAAATTGATGGTTTGGGTGTAAGAAAGAAAAGAAAAGAAAAGGAAAGAAAAGAAAGGGAAGGGGGAAGGGGGAAGGGGGAAGGGAAAGAAAGAAAGAAAGAAAGAAAGAAAGAAAGAAAGAAAGAAAGAA
>NW_023270231.1:20187453-20548621 GCF_011800145.1 Mirounga leonina | reverse complement strand
GAAAGAAAGAAAGAAAGAAAGAAAGAAAGAAAGAAAGAAAGAAAGAAAGAAAGAAAAAGTTTTTCTAAATACATATGTATGGAGGGTCTGGAAACCCAAATGATTTTCCAGGATTCAAGTATATCTCTTCACAACCACACTCCATATATACAGAAAGCAGAGTGTAAACTTCAACCAATTATATTTCAAAGCAAAGAATGTTTTTCTCCTGAGAGAATATGTGCATGACAGCTCTGGAGGTTTAAATTTAAACCATCTTGAATTAAATCTGAACACAGAAAAAGTAGATCTTGACAAATTTCCTAAACAACATTTGCTCATGCTTGGGTAATTCATAAATGGCTGAACAGACAGATTCAACCTTCCAGAAAAGAATTTGCTTCTGAGCTGATATGAAGCGTATGGAATTTCACCCGAAAAGGTTACTAGGAGAGGGAGAAATTTGTAAGACATTGAAAATAGAGATGCCAGATGAATATAAAGATGGTAAATGTAAAGTAGGAGCTTGGAATGAGAGCAATACCCATGGCCATAAATCTAACAGTACTGGTTATGTCATAATTTCAAAGGTTTTGTGTATTTATCTGAGATGAGTACATAGCTCAACACCGTCCTTACCCAGTTTTCTTTTCTCAGATTCCTCTTGGTTATAATAACAGTTCATATTTTTTATCATACATTTCAAAATACACTGCATACATTACAAGATATATGTCCTCTATGTCTAAAGTCACCAGTTAAAACAAATAAAACGGGGCGTCTAGGTGGCTCAGTCGTTAAGCATCTGCCTTCGGCTCAGGTCATGATCCCAGGGTCCTGGGATGGAGCCCCGCATTGGGCTCCCTGCTCTGCAGGAAGCCTGCTTCTCCCTCTCCCACTCCCCTTGCTTGTGTTCCCCCTCTCGCTGTGTCTCTCTCTGTCAAATAAATAAATAAGATCTTTAAATAAATAAATAAATAAATAAATAAATAAATAAATAAACAAAACAAATAAAACCATTGCAACACTGTGCAAACTTAATTACCTGGTACTTGCCTTTCCAAATTCTGTTTACCTAAACTAGGACCACATGCACACCTGCCCCACACCTCCCCGTGCCCTCCGCCCACCTTTCTCTCTGTATGGTGTTTTTATGAGCCCAGTTAAGCTCCTATAGCCCTCAAGAAGCCTTCCTTTACCTCCCCAGGTCACAACGATGTTCCAGAGCTCTCCTAGCTTGAAGCACACATTTTGAGGACAGAATCATTAGAATGATGAGAATCATACACTTTAGGGCGCCTGGGTGGCTCAGCTGGTTAAGCGTCTGCCTTCGGCTCAGGTCATGATCCCAGGGTCCTGGGATCGAGTCCCGCATCGGGCTCCCTGCTCCGCGGGAAGCCTGCTTCTCCCTCTGCCTCTCTCTCTCTCTGTCTCTCATGAATAAATAAATAAATAAAATCTTTAAAAAAAAAAAAGAATCATACACTTTAATGGTGATTTGCCTCCCCTACCCACAGTACCAATTATTTATTATTAAATGAGGTTGTAAATAAATTCCTGAGAGAAAACAATAAGGTAAAGTTGAGCTTTACCTTGAACTTTCATTAAACCCTTATCACAAATCAGTAAGTACTGATTTAAATGTTTAAATACCTTATTTAATGCTATCGAATAGGGAAGGTATTTATCATCCTTATTTGTGGGGTAGGAGGTGGTGAGTGAGAGGAAGCAAATCCAAAAAATTTAAGAGTAGCATGCCCAAGTAAAGAGTCAGTTCCCGATGGCCTGACAGCTGAAGGCTGTCTTCTGACAGCACTCTTAGAAGCCTGGCAACAATTCTGTCTTGAGGGGAGAACTGCGTGGTACATTTCCGTGTTCATCACAGGCCACTCCTTGAGCCACTTGATCCATTTCATATATATTTGGGGAGCCTCTCCTCCAAGATTCTGGTGGGCCTCCCTTTCAGGGGGAATCTTAGAAGAGAAAGGTTAGTGGGGAAAAATTACAATCCCCAGCACTGCTGTAGGTCCTGGGGTCCCAAATGCTACTCATTGTCTCCCTCCTCCACTAGCAAGTCTAGATCCCCTCACCCTCAAGAGCGGGTCTAGGCTGTTTACTTGGTGACACAACCAAGATTCTCACCTCTGATTGCTGCACTTGTTCATTTACTGTTAGAACGGAAGGGGGAACAAAGAGGTGCCCAAATAAATCACCTGTGTGCTAAACATATTCCTTTTTGCCTCTGTTGTGTAATTATAGCACTGCCTCTTCTTGATGATTAGTGTAAATTACCTCAGCCAAGATAGTGACTCTTCTTGCCTGCTGATATCTATCCCTTGGTGGAGGTGGTCTTCCATTGGAGAAGAGGAATTCTAACCCTGCAGAGACAAGAGGTTTGGGGACAAGAGGCACAAATTTCCCAAATGGATCATTTCCCGATAGGGAGTTAAGACAAGTATGGTCACTCCTGCTTCCACCCTTTGGTTTTTAGACCCATGTAGACTTCTTATCAGGGATGTAGCTCTATACGAAGTCTTTGATTCAACATATATGCTGTGCCCTAGAGGGTGGCTCACCATCCTCATAAAGTGTCACCTTCAAGATGGAACTTCAGCTGTGCTTCCAGGAGGCTGGTCCACTTTTTCCAGCAGCTTCTTGGTGGTGCAGTATGTGATATGACCAGTAGGTCCCATGATCATGAGCCATTCCTACACATTAGGTAATGTGGGTTACCAGATTTGACACAGTGCTATGTGGGACCTCATGTCACTAGAGTAACACTCTGTAAGACTGTGGATAGTAATATTGGCTGAAGCCCTGCAGGTAGGAAAGGCAAACCTATAGCAGGAATGTGTGTATAGTATGAGCATGAATTGCTGGTCCTTTCAGAGAAATGACCCAATGTACTCAACTTGCCATCCAATGGTCAGTTAGTCTCCTCAAGGAATGGTGGCATATTGGGGGCCCAGCATTAGTCTCTGTTAATGGCAGGTTGGACATTTGGTAGCAGTAGCAGTGACATCAGCCTTGTTAAACTGGTGCCTATGTTTTGGGGCCCATGTATAGCCCCATTTCTGTAACCAAGGCTACTTTATTCTATGCCCATTGTCCTGGCGCTGGGGTGGCTGAAGACAGGCTCTGGCTGACTGAGTCATTTTGTCTAGTTGGTTGTTTAGTGCCTCTTCTGTGGTGGATGCTCTTTGGTGGACTTTAATATGTGATAGAAAGGTCTACACATTTTTTGTCCACTGCCTTATGTCCATTCACATGTCTCTACCCAGTCATTCTTGTGTCCCTAGTCTTCCATTCTTCCTCCTTCCATGTTCCTGTCCAGCTGGCTAAGCCATTTGCCACTCCCTATGAGTCTGTATATATTCTTTGGGCCATTTCTCTCTATACAAAGTGGATGACAACTTGAAGATCTGCCCATTAGGAGTATTTTCACTTGCTCAGTTTTGTTTCTCAGGGAAGCATACCCAGAGAAAGAATTTGGTGGGTAGAATATCTATTAAGGAATCTGCTGGAATGGAAATGTGGGAAAAAGAGAAAGGAAGCAAGACTGAGCAGAGAGAAAAGTACAGCTTGGTATAGACCTGATGACAATCTTAGATGATCTGATAGGGAGCTCCAGAGCTAAACTGATCTTTCAGAGTTGTCTTATGTTGGCCTGTCATGGCTGGGCATTTCTATCTCCACCTCAACTAGCCACTGGATATAAACCGCTCCAAGAAGGTTGTGACTCTGGTCAAGGAGTTTCTTTGAGGCTGAATCAATCCCTAAACAGTTTGACAGAAGAAGGCTGCCACAGGCCCTCCAGCAGCAGAAGGCAGAAGCCACAAGCCCTTTCTTAAAGGGGAATCAAGTGGCACATCTTTGTGCCCACACAGAATCAGATAGCCTGAGGTCAAACGCTGACTAAACTGATTACTTACTGGGTGATCTTGGAAAATTACTTGACCTGAGTTTCGGTTTCCTCATCTGTGAAATGGGGGTATTATTTATTTCATAGGGCTATTGTAAAAACTCCAGGATATAATTCATGTAAAATACACTATATGGATCGCCAGAAAGAGCCTGGTGAAACTTAACTATTATTATTTTTTTCATGAAACCGGGTCAGCAGTAACCTCTTGGACATCAACTTTAGCAATATTTTTCTGGATGTGTCTCCCCAAGCAAGGGAAACAAAAGAAAAAATGAACAATTGGGACTACATCAAAATAAAAAGCTTTTGCATAGCAAAAGAAACCATCAACAAATTGAAAAGGCAACCTACTGAATGGGAGAAGATATTTGCAAATGATATATCCAATAAGGGGTCAATATCCAAGATATATAAAGAACTCATACAACCCAACACCATAAAAACAAATAATCCAATTTAAAAATGGGGAGGGGACCTGAATAGACATTGTTTCCAAAGAAGAGATACAGATGGCCAAAAGACACAAGAAAAGGTGCTCAACATCACTCATCATCAGAGAAATGCAAATCAAAACCACAATGAGATATGATCTTACACCTGTCAGAATGGCTAAAATCAAAAAAATAAGAAGTGTTTGTGGGGATGTGGGATGTGGAGGAAAAGGAACCCTCATGCACTATTTGTGGGAATGTAAATTGGTGCAGTCACTAATAGAAAACAGTATGGAGGTTCCTCAAAAAACTAAAAATAGAAGTATCATATGACCCAGTAATTCCACTTCTGTGTATTTACCTGAGGAAAATGAAAACAATAATTCAAAAAGATAAATATACTTCTATGTTTATTGTAGCATTATTTGCAATAGCCAAGATATGGAAGCAAACCAAGTGTCTATTGGTAGATGAATGGATAAAGATTACGTGGTATATATATGTACATATACACACAACGAAATATTACTCAGCCATAAAAAGAATGAGATCATGACATTTGCAACAACATGGATGAAACTAGAGGGTATTATGCTAAGTAAATACGTCAGACAGAGAAAGGTAAATACCATATGATTTTACTTACATGTGGAATGTAAAAAACAAAACCAATGAACAAACAGGAACAGACTCATAAATTCAGAGAACTGGTGGTTGCCAGAGGGGAGGGGAGGGGGTGGGTGAAATAGGGGAAGGGGATTAAGAGGTACACAATTCCAGTTACAAAATAAATAAGTCACAGAGATAAAAGGTACAGCATAGAGAATATAGTCAATAATATTGTAATAATGTTGTATGGTGACAGATGGTGACCATACTTACCATGGTGAGCACTGAATAATGTATAGAGTTGTCAAATCACTATGTTGTACACCTGAAACTAATGTAACATTGTAGGTCAACTATACTTCAATAATAAAAAAAAAGTTAAAAAAAAATCTGGATCAAGCTATGCACCATAATATTTCTAAGACCTTTATTGTGGGATAGCTGATATCATCAGACCTTTTTTTAAATATTTTTCTTTCTGGGTTCAGATATAGGAAGTCAGCTCTACCGTATTAGATTCAAATTTCCGGAGAATGGGCCTGGTACTTTCTTTGCACACACAGCACCCCGTAAGAGGCTTGAATTTCTTCTTGTGGCTGGAGGATATGGCAAACACGACTGGGAACTAGGGGGCAGGCTGAGCATGTGCGCAGCTATGAAGCATCAGCACTCGCTCATTACCTCAGACGGTGGCTGGCTCTCCAGCTGCCTCCACCCCAGCTATGGTGGGTTTGGGTTTGGCAGACTGTGAAGAGGAGCCTTCCCTCTAGCGGGTACTCGGTATTAGTTGGATTTAAATAATCCCTAGCAGATATCATCTCTTGAAAGGAGTCTAGGTATCCTGGATTCAAGCTGAGCAACCATACTCTGAGGGATCAAACTGGCCCCCAAGAAGAAAATAGTGAGGCCCAGAACACCAGAGAGAGAAACCCCAACCCAACATCTCAAAGACTTCAGGGCAGTGGTTTTCAAACTGTAGGCGGTAACCTATCTAAGGGTGACAAAATCATTTTAGCGGACGTTGACAAGCTTTTTTTTTTTTAATGAGCTAGAGAAATATACTACATAAATACATATTGCTTCAGAAAACTCTTTTGTGAATGTATGTTTTTTCTGGGGTATAATATAAAATGAGTGTGTAGCCGGTTGTGTATCTGGCTGAAATATACTGCCTTAGGGGGAAGATACTTAAAGCAAGAATTACCACCCTGACAGTCAGCCCAAAAGCCTTACTTTGCTTTCCTTTCTTTTTATCAGGAATAGCTTGAGGCATTTCTCTTATTCCTTTCCATTTCATTCATCTTGTATTCATTAGACTTGGGGTAATCAAGAAGAATGCATTTTATTTCTGTTCCTTCTATGCCCCTTCTCCCTTCCAGTTGGTGCCCTGGGTGGGCTAAGAAGGCTGGACTGCTCCATTTCTCTCTCCTAGCAGGCAAAATAATCAAGAGTGAACTAGGCTGTTGGGTTCTGGGAGGGGATTGGAACAGGCTTCTTATCTGAGACAGGTGGAGCCAGTGAAGAAATTACTAGATGGGCACCTGGGTGGCTCAGTCAGTTAAGCGTCTGCCTTCAGCTCAGGTCATGATCCTAGGGTTCTGGGATCAAGCCCCGTGTCCCCTTGCCCTGCGGGGAGCCTGCTTCTCCATCTCCCTCTGCCCCTCCCCCGCCCCTGCTTGTGCACTCTCTCAAATAAAAAAAAAAATCTCTAAAAAAAAAAAAAAGAAAGAAATTACTAGAAATCTCATTTGGATCCTCAAATCCAAGGAAGTAGGCAGAAATCCAAAGCCAATGTGCAGGGGAAAACAGTGTCAGAAACAAGGGTGAGGAAGGAAAGGTTGATCTTGCAGTGCTGAAATGGGAGGATGGGAGGCAAAAGAGAAGAATCCCCAAAGTGAGGAACATCCACAGCAATGTTTCATGATTTGAAAATTAGAAAAGCTAAAACATACAAATTATCTCCTTATCTACCAATTTACATATCTTAAATGTGCCAAAAGGAGATGACAGGGGTATGGGTTACATGGGTGTATGCATTTCCAAATTATATAGCTAAAAATTGTGCATTTCAATGTACATATATTTTAATTTTAAAAATAATAATAATTAAGAGTGGGAAGTGTATAAAGGTATGGATAGATCAAGAATGGCAGATTGTTAAAGCTGGGTGAAAGGTACATGGAGATTCATTATACTCTATTTACTTTGTATTTAAAATTTTCTACAAATGTCTCACAATGCCTTTAACACTCCTTCTTGTTATTAATCCATCCAAGGGCTAATATGATCTTTTCTTCATAAACTCAAACCAACATGGAAGCAATGAATTCACTAGGCTGTTTCCACATTCCTGGCAGCTCCCAACAGCCAAGTATACTAAGTTGCATTAGACCGGATGGTCCAGGAGCGGCCGATCTACCATAGTCACACTGGGTAATCAGAAGGGATCTAAGAGATGGAGATGGTGGCTTTGTGTCTGAAACATGTACTAACTCCAGCATTTCTCCATTGACCCCATAGATCTCTCTGAAGTCAGACCTTCCCAGGAACCTGTGAAGGTAGAAGAGATTTATGCTTGTTATTTCACTGCATTGATAATTAAGGAGGCAGCAAGACCTGTACCTACCTGGAAAGTGCCTGACATTGTAAATTATGAATAGAGAGGGTGGGGTGGCAACAGCTGGCAATTCAACATGTGTGGTTTGCTTTAACAGGAAGCCACAAACTAATCTTTGAGGCTCAACACAGCATGAAACCCATAGAATTACTTGCTCAGGGCTAAGAAATGAAAGGCTTGCTGGTAAGGAAATGGCCCCCTCATCCACCTCCTCATTAACAGCCCCAGAGAGAGGGTGTGCTGCCAAAGGCTGGTCTTGATGTCTAATGATATGAGGCAGACCTGGAGCACTAATGTGAAATGATATAATAGAAAGGTTTTCTAGTCTTTGGATCTTCAAGTAGCTATGCAGTATTGGGCAATCCACCCAGCTACGCTATACTTTCATTTCCTCAACTGTAACATGATCTAGCTGATATTTCTAAAATTCCATTATTTATTTGCAATAAAGTTTCAATCACCCATTACTGGGAAGTTTTTGGCAAGGTAGAATTGTCCTCGGCTCATGTGTTACCTAATTCTTGACAAGGGTCAGTCTCACAAGCAGAGAGAATAGTGACTACTTCTATGCGGTGATTTAGGGCATAATGAGATGAAATCCCAAGCTTGCAAACTCCTCACTAGCTATAGCATTTCCTAAAATTACAGAAGAGATTTTTTTCTTTGCATTTTGGAGGTTCCTCTTTAAGACACCCTATTAAAATGGAAACGCCCCTGGAAGACTACTCAGCCCTAAGCACTGATTTAAAACTTTGTAGAAATAGTCCATTAGATAGACAGGCCTTGTGGGTAGGAGGAGAAGGGACTGAAGAAGAATGTGAAGGCACTGATGTGAATCCAGTGCACTTCTTGGGCTCCACTACCCCAAGTGGTAGATCAGCTGGCACAGGAAAGGAGCTATGAAAGGAATAAGGTTAAGGAATAGTTTGGGGAGACTTGACTCAGTTGCAGTCCACCTGAATTTTAGCACATGATTCTAAAGTTACTTACATCTGTGTTGGGTACTGAATGTGTGTCCCCCTCAAATCTACACCTTGAAACCCTAAGCCCCACTTTGATGGAATTTGGAGATGGGGCCTCTGGGAGGTAATTAGGGCTAGATGATGCTAGGACAGTTCCCATGATGGAATTGGCACCTTATTGGAGGAGACACAAAAGAGATTGCTCTCTCCCTCGCCACACACACTCTCCGAAGATAGGTCTAGTGAACGCACAGCAAGAAGGCAGCCATCTGTAAGCCAGGAAGAGAGCTCTCACCAGAACTGGATGCTGCCAGCCATTGATCTGGGACTTTCCAGCCTCCACAACTGTGAGAAAATAAACTTTGGTCATTTAAGCCACCCAGTCTGTGGGTATTTTAGCATAGCAGCCCAAGCTGCATAATACAGTCTCCTTTTAATCATGTGGCCCCCTTCCCTTCCAGTGTTAGACATGAGTCAGTTTGTTAAATCAGGCATGAAAGAAATGTCCCCAAAACATCTGGCAAGGGAATATTCTTAAACATTATTCCTCTCCTGGAGACTACCAAGCTAGTGCTGTTGTTAGATGCATCCAGTGCACTTCTCAGCCCCCGAGAAGTTTTCTGACTACTTTTGGATGATCCAATCAAACAAGGTGGTTGCATTTCCTAAAGGAACGCCTCTTTCTTAATTTGTCCCACATGTGAAATAGGTTTACTAATTTGATATGTGTTGGAAAAGTTGGAAAGACTTTTAATGGTTTTTTTTTAATTATCAACAGTTTCAAACATGCTCCAAAAGTAAAGAGTAGCGTAAAGAGCATCCACATATTCACCACTCAGATTCAGTGATTGCTTGTGAAGATTTTAAAGAAAAATACACAGTGAGAGAAAAAGTATTATATCTGCAAAGTAGTAAGTGTGCCATGGGGGAAAGAAACTCATTATTTTGTGGGGTATAAATACACTATCAAGCTATAGGCAAACATATCTAATCCTTCTTCAACTACATACACGGGTAAATTTGACCTAAGCTTTTTTTAAGATTTTATTTATTTACTTGTCAGAGAGAGAGACAGTAGGGGGAGCAGCAGGCCGAGCAAGGAGCCCCATGTGGGACTTGATCCCAGGACCCTGGGATCATGACTCAAGCCGAAGGCAGACACTTAACCTACTGAGCCACCGAGGCATCCCTTGACCTAAGTTTTAAAAATTGAATTCTTTAACTAAACAAACAAGCAAAGTTAAAGAGAGAGAGACATAGACAAACCAAAAAACAGACTCTTAACTATAGAGGAGGAACGATGGTTACCAATGGGGAGAGGTGGGGGATGGGTGAAATAGGTGATGGGGGCACTTGTTGGGATGAGCACTGGGTGATGTATGGAAGTGCTGAACCACTACATCGTCCACCTGAAATGGCAGGTGTATGTTATTATATAGCACTGTATGTTAACCATACTGGAAGTAAAATTAAAAATTTAATTTAAAAAATTAGAACTACATTCTTTAATAAAATGGAAACATTAAATATTCAGGGATAAGCCTTTTTTCTTTCAGTGGGTTTTTGATGTTTTCTTCTCTTCAGAGGACCCCAGGAAAGGGTTCCTGACAGAGGGCTCCATGGACAGACAGACTCCCCTTCTTCGTATCCCAGTTCTTTTAGCAGTCTCCTGAGGGAGAAACCTAGGGGCGTCATTCCCCCAATCCTGCTGCATCCTCCCACAGATTCCCATCTGATCCTTTTTACAAATGCAGTTAAATTCTCAAAGTGTCATCATTTCCACACTGGATTTTCAGAGCCTACTCTTTTTGTTTTTTTTTTTTAAGATTTTATTTATTTATTTGAGAGAGAGAGAATGAGAGACAGAGAGCATGAGAGGGGTGAGGGTCAGAGGGAGAAACAGACTCCCCGCCGAGCAGGGAGCCCGATGCGGGACTCGATCCTGGGACTCCAGGATCATGACCTGAGCCGAAGGCAGTCGCCTAACCAACTGAGCCACCCAGGCGCCCTCAGAGCCTACTCTTGACTGGCATCCTAACAGCATGGTTTCCTTAAAATTCTGCAAGGACGTATGCCAGCTGACATATTTATGTCACTCCTATCTTTAAATCCATATAGTGGTTCCAGTTCCTGGGAAAGTAAATTTCCCTTGCTACCAGACCAGAGACTAGACTCCCATGGATCATGTTGGGTCACTGCTTTTTTCCTTGTCTCCTTCAGCCTAACTCTCCATGTTCCCAGTGAGTGGTCTTCAAGGTTGTGACATGGTACTTTTTCTCTACCAACCTTGTATTTAGAAAGTTCTTCCCTGTGAGCTTTTCCTAACCTCTTCTGCCCCATTTACTGTACATCTCTTTAAAATTACATTTACTTGTGGGGAGGAACCTATCAAGACTGCCTAGAAGAGGTACTTTTTTTTCTTTTAATTCCAGTGTAATCAACATACAGTGTTATATCAGTTTCAGGTGTACAATGTAGTGGTTCAAGGGTTCCATATATTACTCAGTGCTCATCAAGATAAGTGTACTCTTAATCCCCTTCACCTATTTCACCCATCCCACTCCCCTCTGGTAACCATCTGTTCTCTAGAGTTAAGAGTCTGATAAAGAGAATGTGGTACATACATACAATGGAATATCACTCAGCCATAAAAAAGAATGAAATCTGGACATTTGCAACAACATGGATGGAGCTAAAAAGTAGAACACTAAGTGAAATAAGCCAATCAGAGAAAGACAAATACCATATGATTTCACTCATGTGAAGAATTTAAGAAACAAAACATTGAACAAAGCCAACAAAAAAGAGAGACAATCCAGAAAGAGGTGCTTCTCTTCCTCTTCAGTCATTCACAGCATGAGAATAAGTGTTCCAGAAGTTACACAATGCATCTGCTAACCTATTGTGTTCACATTCAGGGGCTGAGCTTTTTCGTGTTCGAGAGATGGTTTAAGAGTGTTCCAGATGTTTTTGAGGCACATCTTGTAAAAATACTCATTTAAATATTAAACTCTAAGGCTTAAGAGAGCTGTAGGAGTACTGAACGTGTTAGTGTTTGATGCTTTGGGTAATGATCTGATTATTCTATAATGACATGACAGTGGATAAGAAAAAGAGGAAGAGTACAAACTAGTTGATAGCATCTTCCAGAGAGTCTATTTTTATGATTTTTAAATACAAACACTGCCTCACATGAACACAATTGCTTTCATCTCAACTTTTACTATGATTACTGCCATTATACAGCGGTTCACAGTTGTGTAGTAAAATCAGCCTAGGACCAAAAGCCAAAGATAGCTTTCTAGTACCACCTTGTGGCTAATCTATTAATACACATTTTAAGCTGATTACTATGTAGCTAGATCTGTAGGTACATATACAGAGTATTAGCAAAATATGCATTTTTTGATGCATATATAATTACATATGTAATAAATGATAGAGCACTAAGAAATTTTACAATTACTTAAACCTCAGGTGGTAGGAACAGATTTCATTCCACAGATGCGCAGGACTTAATTTCTCTCTAATTAACCTAATCTCAGTTAATTCAGGGGCTCCCTAGTCCATCCCTAGGCTTGATTCTAAATTCTGGAGGATTTAAAGGGTGTCAAGTCATCAGGAAGTGTGAGAAGGCGTTTCTGATCCTCGGTTGTCAAATAACATAAGTCACTTCTGTGTCCTTCTTCGCTTGTCCCCAGCCACAGGGCACCTTCAGGTCCAGTGTATAACTGCCGATTCTGCACCCCGCCTACTGCTCTACACCCCACTCAGCCCCACCGGCCTTGGCACACCACACCACCATGCTTTCCTGGCCTGTCTCCCTGGGGCTCCACCTGGGGAAGCAGCACAATGTCATTCTGTTCTAGGATCTCCCAAAACATCCAGTGTGTGTTTTGTTCTCTTCTAGGACACTAGGGCTCACTCCTTTGTAATGACTCATGGGCATGTTAGAATGTGACTCCTTCCTCTCCCAAGTCTCCCTATTTCTCCTTCCCACAGCCCATGGCACTCCTACTTCTACTCTGTTTCAATAAGCTTGAACTTTTTTATTTTTTGAACATTCCACATCTAAGTAATACTATGCAGAATTTGTCTTTCTCTAGCTTATTTCACTTAGCATGACACCCTCCACTTTCATCTATGTTGTAGCAAAAGACAGGATTTCCTTCTTTTTTAAGGCTGAATAATTCCATTATATAAAGAGAGAATACATGTATCACATTTTCTTGATCTATTCATCCACTGACACTCAGGTTGTTTCCATACCTTGGCTATTGTGAATAATGCTGCAATGCACATGGGAGTACAGATATCTCTTCCAGATAATCGTCCCATTTCCTTTGGATATATACCCAGAAGTAGGAAAGCTGGATCATATGGTAGTTCTTTTTTTAATCTCTTGAGGAAACTCCATACTATTTTTCCATTAAGAAACTACAAGACTGATGGGGCGCCTGGGTGTTTCAGTCATTAAGTGTCTGCCTTCGGCTCAGGTCATGATCCCAGGGTCCTGGGATCGAGCCCCACTTCGGGCTCCCTGTTCTTCAGGGAGCCTGCTTCTCCCTCTCCCCCTCCCCCTGCTTGTGTTCCCTCTCTTGCTGGTCTCTCTGTGTCAAATAAAGAAATTAAATCTTTAAAAAAAAAAAAAGAAAGAAACTACAAGACTGAGCTATAAGAATCCACCAGAGAAAAGTAGCAGGCCTCTCCATAGTGGATCAATGTGTTCATATTTGTGAAGGACACTGAGAACAAGGTAAGGCAGGCCTTGACTACCTGCAGCCCACAAGCCTTCAGCGTCAATGCCTAGTCCTCCTCAAAGGAAGCCCTGTCTCCTCACAGGCAAGAAAGCTCAATGAGGGCCATGCTCTTTGCAAACTACAGAATATTGTGTAGTGGCAATCCTGGGATCTAAGACTTTCCAGCTCAAACTGATGCCATTTCCCTTACCCCCTCACCTCTGGCCTGGCCTATGGGGGTCTAGACCTAGGATACCCCCAGATTTCCTCTCCTAGATGTGGGTACATGTGCTCACTGGAAGCTGATTCCTCTATAGAAACTTCTGGTCATCAGTATAGCCCTCAGGGCAGCTTCACCACCACCTACCTCCCAGTTTCCCCAAGATTACCAAATCTGCCTTCACATCGAGCCCATCCACTTCATCCTCCTCTATATTGGCAAGCTGGTGAATGTGGCAGGCAAGAGGTCCACAATTTCAGGGGCTCAACATCTCAGTCCCTGGGGTAAGAAGGTGGTGCCTACTGAGGAGCGCTGGGGCTCTACAGAAAGCAAGCATACAGAGATGAGGATGAGGGGATGAGGATGAGAGGGAATCACTCTAACCTAAAATCATCCCTTGTTTCCCTGACATCCCTAGGGTAAAGACCAAGCTTCATAATGTGAAATTCAGAGCCGTTCTGCATCTCAGTGCTCCCAGGCTCTCCATTGTCACCTCCCACCAACACAGAACTTCTAGTAATAGCCTGTCTCAAACACTGAGTTATACCTCTGTTTCTCTGCACTTGTTGCCCCATCCCTTCTGTCTTTTGAACATGGAACTCCATGTAAGCAAGGTCCTGATCTGGTGTTCAGCATCTGGAGCGGGGCCAGTCCTCAAGTCAGTGAGTGTAAGGAACCAAACTGCCAGTTCAGGCCCACACTGGGGCATGGAAGCTGGGTTTCTGGCAGGTGCATGGAGCCAGGGTCCCTCGCCCCCACCTTTGGCTTCCCTGCTCCCCAGACTGTTCACTTGGACATGCAGTTGGGTGAACACACCAGTGATTATGCGGAATTTGTGGCCAACAACTAGCTGACCTGCAGCATTTGTGCATGCGGCAGCTGGTGCAGCAGGTGGGGTAGACAGAGCAGATCCAGAAGAGGCAGGAATACTGGAGGGTGAGGGGCTTGGCTGCCCCAGTTGAGACAGGGAATGTGTAACTCCCAGGGAGCAAGTCTTCCAACTCTTGGAGAAGGAGGGTGGGATTCAGTCCTAGCTAGGCACCTTCTCCATTCTCCCCTAGCACAGTGTCAAGAGAAGCACTTCTGGCAGACCAGGAAGAACACCAATCAGTGAGTGCCACTGTGGTCCATTCTACAGACCTCATCCTTGTGGCCATTGGCATCTGGCAGATGCAGCACCTCAAGAGCTTCCTTAAAGCCAAGAAGCTGGTGTAGATGGGCCCCAGAGACCTAGCATCCACTCACTATCCTTCTGTTGACTGATGGGAAGTGGCCTAGCCTGGTCTATCTCTTGCCTTTCCCCACCACTCCCAACCCCACAGGGCTTCCTTGCTACTTGCGGGGGGACAGAGGATCTCTTTGAACTGGTTTCTCAGCCAGCACTGGGGAGAGGATGGGTTTCCAGTTGGAGACACTTGGACAGAAGAAGCTGTGGGCTCCTTTGTGACTCCGTGATGCTAAGCAGGAAAGGGGTAAAGGTGCTCCCAACCCCTGTGTTAAACAGGATGGATGAACTGTCCCAAGATGGAGAAATAAGAGGGAAAATAAACTGCTTTCTAACCTAAACGTTTATTGCCTCCCACTCTGCAATTCATTCTGTGTTTTATGTGTCTAACCAGATATTGATGTGAAGCCCTGCATGCATTGGTGGGGGACTGATCCCAAAATGGTTGGGGTAAAGGGATGTGACCCAGAAGCCTTGGCAACATGTGGAGAGCCCTTTCCAGAAAAGTCCAATTTGGGCCCATCTTTTGGATAACCTGAGTGCTTGTGATGATCCTGTGCCTGTCTCTGGGTTCCAGTCAGATTCATGTGCTATTCCACTCCAGTCACCCTGACTTCTGGGTTCTTCCAGGAGATCAGATGAGCATGTTGGTTTTCCTACTATTTTTCAGTCAATCTGGGTCTCTATGATGTCATTGGTTAAATTTTTTCAGGAAATGCTCACTTTTATAGGGTTCTAAATCACTGTTTCCATTATATTTAGCACGCCCTGTAACTTGATCTTCACATGTGCACACAGGTGTAAATGACCAGGCGTCCATGCCCCCATTGCTTCTGCCTGATCTTGCCCACATTTTATCAAGACTGCGCTGGTTGCCCTTTTGGAATATAGTCTTCTCTCATTAGAATTTGACATTTTCCGTTATAAGGAAATTCACTGGTTGGTACCCTCAACAAAATCAAGTCCAAATTGTCAAGGCCAAGGATGTCATTAAAGGGAGATTCCACATGAGGAAGCGGAGACATGACAGCGCCAGCTCTTGGGGCCTGAGATAGACTCACCTTCAGGATACTCTTGAGGGATGACTGCAAGCCTCGGGGACACTGCTCATTTGTGGGTCTGGCTACAATGGTCTCTGAAGGTATCAACGGGACTTACCTGAAGGCTCAGGAAGAAGAGTGGAAACCATTGTAGAGTAACCGCTGATCAATGTGACCTTAGGGTCCATCTCCCTCACCTGAAGCTGAGAGTGTGGTGCTCTGCTCTCTACTGTAGGGGAAACACAGTGACCCAGACAGGCACATTTTTGTCCACAGAGCCTGTGATGTGACACCAAATGAGGCAGGAGGTTGAACAAGACATAAGAGTGATGCATATTGGGGCGCCTGGGTGGCTCAGTCGTTGAGCATCTGCCTTCGGCTCAGGTCATGATCCCAGGGTCCTGGGATCAAGCCCCACATCGGGCTCCCTGCTTGGCAGGAAGCTTGCTTCTCCCTCTCCCGCTCCCCCTGCTTGTGTTCCCTCTCTCGCTGTGTCTCTCTCTATCAAATAAATAAATAAAATCTTTTAAAAAAATAAAATAAAATAAGATAAAAAGAGTGATGCATATTTCCGAGAAGGGCACAGGCCAGGGGCAACATGACAGGAGTCCCAGCCTAGTCTAGATGGTCAAAGAAGGCTGCTTTTTAGAACCAAGACTCATAATAGGAGTTAGCTGAAGGACGACTGTTCTGGCCAGAGGATAAAGCACAAAAGGAAGCCCTAAAGTAAGATGATTTTTCGGCAGAAACTTTGCAGGCCAGAAGAAAGTGGCATGATGTATTCAAAATCTGCAGCCAAGAATACTCTCTCCAGCAAGGCTATGAAAGAGAGATGAAGAGTTTCCCAAAAGTTAAAAGAATTCATGACCATTAAACAGCCCTGTAAGAAATGTAAGGGGGACTCTGTGAGTGGAAAACAAAAACCATAAAGTAAGAGTAAGAAAAATGGGAAGCACAAAGGCAGTGAAAATAAGTATATTTGTAAAAATCAGTCAAGAGAAGCACAAAATAAAAGAATATAAAATATGATAATAAATATCTCAAACATGGAGGAGAGAGGAGTAATGAGTTCAAAATTAAGTGACAGCTTAATATAAACTGCTATATGCAAAAGATGTTATATATAAACTGAATGGTAACCACAAATCAAAAAACAGTAATAAATATACAAAAAGTAAAGAGTAAGGAATCCAAGTATATCACTAAAGAAAACCAGCAAACCATAAAAGAAAAAAAGAGAAGGATCAGAGAAAAACTACAAAAACAACCACAAAACAAATCACAAGATGTCAATAAATACATATATATCAACAATTACTTTGAATGTAAATGGACTAAATGCTCCAATCAAAAGACACAGGTGACAGAGTGGATAAAAAAAACAAGACCCTCTATATGCTCCCTGCAAAAAGCTCATTTCAGACTTAAAGACACCTGCAGATTGAAAGTGAGGGGATAGAGAAGTATTTATAATGCTACTCTAGCTTTTTTTTGACATCCATTTGTAATATTTTTATCAGAAAAATAGACTTTAAAACAAAGTTTGAAAAAATTAAAATAAAACAAATTCTGTGAAAAGAGACAAAGATGCTATATAATAATAAAGGGAACAATCCAACAAGAAGATACAACAATTGTAAATATATATGCACCCAACATGGGAGCAGCCAATATGTTAATAACAAACATAAAGGAACTAATTGATAGTAATACAATAATAGTAGGGGACTTTGGGGCACCTGGGTGGCTCAGTTGGTTGAGCATCCAGCTCTTGATTTCAGCTTGGGCCAAGATCTCAGGGTTGTAGGATCAAGCTATGCATCCAGCTCCAGGCTCAGCAGAGTCTGCTTGAGATTCTCTCTCTCCCTCTGTCCCTCCCTGCCCCACACTCTCTCTCTAAAATAAATAAACAGGGGCACATTGTAGCTCAGTCTGTTAAGCTTCTGCTTTTGGCTCAGGTCATGATCCCAGCGTCCTGGATCGAGCCCTGCATTGGGCTCCATGCTCAGCGGGGAGCCTGCTTCTCCCTCTCCCTCTGCCTGCCTGTCTGCCTACTTGTGATCTCTCTCTCTCTCTGTCAAATAAATAAATAAAATCTTTTTTAAAAAATAAATAAATAAGGAAATAAATATGTTTTTAAAGTAGTAGGGGACTTTTAACACCTCACTTACATCGATGGACAGATCATCCAAACAGAAATTGACAAAAACAAAGACAAAAAACAGTGGCTTTGAATGACACACTGGAACAGATGGATTTAACAGATATATTCAGAACATTCCATCCAACAATAGCAGAATACATATTTTTTTTCAAATGCACATGGAATATTCTCCAGAACAGATAACATATTAGGCCACAAAATAAGCCTCAACAAATTCAAAAAGATCGAAGTCATACCATGCATCTTTTCTGACCACAAACCTATGAAACTAGAAATCAACCACAAGAAAAAATCTGGAAAGACTACAAATACATGGAGGTTAAATAACATGCTACTAAGCAATGAATGGGTCAGCCAAGAAATCAAAGAAGAAACCAAACAGTACATGAAACAAATAAAAATAAACAATGAATCATGGAACACTACATCAAAAACTAATGATGTAATGTATGGTGATTAAAATAAATAAATAAATAAATAAATAAATAAATAAATAAATAAATAAATAAATAAATAAATAAATAAAATTTTTAAAAATAAAAACACAATGGTCCAAAACCTTTGGGATGCAGCAAAAGCAGTTCTAAGAGGGAAGTTTATAGCAATACAGGCCTACCTCAAGAAGCCAGAAAAAAAAATCTCAAAAAAACAATCTAACCTAAAGGAGCTAGAAAAAGAGTAACAAACGAAACCCCAAACAAGCAGAAGGAATGAAATAGTAAAGATTAGAGCAGAAATAAATGATATAGAAAATAAAAAAACAATAGATCGATGAAACCAGGAGCTGTTTCACCCCAGGTGGCCAGCCTCCTGAATAAAACTCATATTCCTTTCCAATCAAAACTCATCTTGCATGGGTGGTTCAGCAGTAGAATTCTTGCCTGCCAATCAAAACTCATCTCTTCTCAGGGAATCGATCCCATTTACAAATGCACCAAAAATAATAAGATACCTAGAAATAAACCTAACCAAAGAGGTAAAAGACCTGTACTCTGAAATTTATAAAACACTGATGAAAGAAACTGAAGACAACACAAAGAAATGGAAAGAGATGCCACGTTCATGGATTGGAAGAACAAATATTGTTAAAATGTCTATACTACCCAAAGCAATCTACACATTTAATACAATCTCTATCAAAATACCAACAGCATTTTTCACAAAACTAGAACAAAAAATCCTAAAATTTGTATGGAACCACAAAAGACCCTGAATAGCCAAAGCAGTTTTGAAAAAGAAAAGCAAAGCTGGAGGCATCACAATTCCAGACCTACAAAGCTGTAGTAATGAAAACAGTATGGTACTGGCACATAGACACATAGATCAACAGAACAAAATAGAAAACCCAGAAATGAAGCCACTATTATATGGTCAATTAATCTTTGCCTCATTGCCTAGGAAAAACTAGGCAATGAGGAAAAGACAGTCTCTTCCACAAATGGTGTTGGGAAAACTGGTCAGCTACATGCAAAAGAATGAAAGTGGACCACTTCTTATACCATACACAAAAATAAATTCAAAATGGTTTAAAGACCTAAACGTGAGACCTGAAGCCATTAAAATCCTAGAAGAGGGCACCTGGGTGGCTCAATTGGTTAAGCAACTGCCTTCGGCTCAGGTCATGATCCTGGAGTCCCGGGGTCGAGTCCCGCATTGGGCTCCTTGCTCAGCGAGGAGCCTGCTTCTCCCTCTGACCCTCCCCCCTCTCATGTACTCTCTCTCATTCTCGCTCTCTCAAATAAATAAATAAATCTTTAAAATAAATAAATAAATAAATAAATAAATAAATAAATAAATAAATAAATAAATAAAAATAAAATCCTAGAAGAGAGCACAGGCAATAACGTCTCTTGACATGAGCCATAGCAACGTTCTTCTAGATGTGTCTCCCGAGATATGGGAAATAAAAGCAAAAATAAACTATTGGGACTATATCAAAATAAAAGGAAACAATCAACAGACCACCAGGTGCCTGCCTTCCAAATTATAATTTTTGTCTAGGGCTTGCCTCTTCCCCAATGATTAACCCCAGAGAACCACCCTTTTCAGGGGGACCCTGTTCCTTACCCATTGGGGTGAGACCTTATCCTGACACTTCAATAGGTCAACAAGTTACAAAAGAGCAACAGAAGGCCACGGGAGAGCTGCACACACAGTAGAATGGAGCCCCCCTCGTATCAGTCTCCTCATTCACCTCCACATGTGTCCTTCCCCGTCCCTGCAGAGGAAAATGCACATGTCCCAGCTCTAGAGAAGAGAGCCAGTGAGGAGGCGGTGGACCATTCTAAAACCTGGCCGATTCAACTCAATTCTTGGCATTCTTTTCTCTGTCACAGCTACTTTTCTACAGATAGAGGAAAGACCCCACACAGGGAGAGAAGATTCACTGATTTTAAAGAGTAAGCAGTATGGATAGGAAATGTATTTGTTTCCTGTGGCTGACATAAATTACCACAAACTTGGTAAATTAAAACAACAGAAATGTATTCTCTCATGGTTCTGAAGACCAGAAGTACACTCCCTCCAAAGGCTCTGGGAGAGACTTCCTTCTTATCTTACAGCTTCTGGTGGCTCCCGGTGTTCTTTGGCTCGTGGTTGTGTCACTCCAGTCTCTTATGAGGAAGGAGTGGGCCTCACCAGGCTGTCCCACAGCTCTGCTACTAACTTTAATAGTAAAAGAAGTAAAGATTTCTGGCTCTGTTAGGTCTTCATTCCTTCATGTCCACAGCTGGCTGAAATCCTTGGATGGAACATGCCTTTCTAAATTGCCACTGTCTCCCCTCCTCCCTTTTGTCTGTCTCGGACTTGCTTCTTCCCCAGTGATTAACCCCAGTGATTAACCACCCTTTTTAGGGGGACCCGGCCCCCTTCATGGAAGTGAGACCTTATCCTGACACATTAATAGGGCAACAAGTCACAAATTGCCACTATCTCCCGTTCCCCTTTTTGAATGTTTGGACTTTACTGGCATTTGAGTTTGCAACCACTACTTCAACCCATTCTAGTAGTCAAACAAGTAAGAAAATACATTCATTTATGCATCCAACAAGTATTTATTGCACATGTATTTTGTGCAAGCCATTGTTCCAAACTCAAGAGATAGATACAAGTGTGGTAGAGTATATTCTTTGCTCACAATTATTTATTCCCTTCTTGAGCATGGCTTCCTAGCAATAGAAGAATACATTCATGCCCCTTTCCTGTGGCTTAGCAGAGCCGCCCAACAGAGTAGTGGGAGTATACTTTGGCCTTGGCCTGTGACTCGCTTTGGCCAGTGGGATGCAGGTGGTTGTGACAAGCATGCAGGCTTTAAATGTGCCTGCATAGTTTGGTTTCTGTCTTGTGTTTCTGCACTTCAGCCTAAGTCCAGAAATGAGAGATGCTAGAGCTGACTTACTATGAATACAATAGGTGCACAGTAACTATTTATCAAATGGATAGAAATGGGAAGAAAATAATAAAACCTACCCTCATGTATCTTCCACTTAGTTTTAACAATTTGGGTATGAAAATATTCTATTTCCAGGGTTTGTTGCCTCAACTGCAGATTGAGAGGTATAATTGTATTCTCCCCTGGTGGAGGAGAGAGGGTGATCCAGGCACATAATAGTAACTCAGTGAATTTCTTCCTTCTCCTCTCCTAGACTATCCCATACCCCAGTTTGGCCAAAACCCAGCAAACTTCTCAGCCTGCATGGCCTCTGAAGCCTTCACAGAGATGGAGAACTCATCTGAAAGGGGCATCTTTCCATCTTCATGGTTCTAGAACCTGCAGATGACCTCCTGGTGGGTCTGATCTCTGAGCCCTATCTTGTCTCAGGAATGGGGCACTGGGGGCTGGGTCCCAAAGCAGCTGAGCAGCCCTTCCCCTATGCAACCTGGGGCCACTGAAGGCTTCTCTCCTTCCTGCCTTCCTTCCTCTGCCACCTTCTCAGGTCCAGAAGTCTCTAAACCAAGCTGCTCCCCTCCTTCCCACTCTCCCTCCTGTGGGTTTCTGGTCACCACCATTCCATCCCTGGGCAGACAATGGGGCAGAAGGGCACTGTAGATTCAAAGCAGAGACCAACATCCCTTTTCAAGGCTGAGGTTAACAATTTGGTTGATCCCTTTGCATAATCATTGGGCACTCCCTCTGAATGTTCTTGGGCTCCAGAAAGCTCTTATAAGGGGGTCTGTGGCTTACCTCCTGCCCCTTGCCACTCACTGTGTGGGAGCATCTTGAATCTTTCCCTGGAGGCATATGACAGGTCTTGCTGAAACATTACCCAGAGCAACAATCATATGGGGGCAAAGGAGGAATGTCTAGTTCAATGCTGGCTCTCAGACTGGTAATCAAGCATCCAATTTAGACTGGTGGAGTTCTTTCTTTTTCTTTTTTTTAGAGAGAGAGTGAGAGAATGAGTGTGAGAGTGGGGGGAGTGGCAGAGAGACCATCTTAAGCAGGTTCCACGTCAGCTCAACGTGGGGCTCAATCTCACAACCCTGAGATCATGACCTGAGCTGAAATCAGGAGTTGGACACAGGCAGCTTCACATATTCTCACTACCCATCCTCCAGGAATCCCCAAATTCCACTCTGACCTGGGGTGAGATGGGAGGCTATGATCAGCCCAGGGCAAAAAAAAAGGCAGAATTATCTAGAGGCTGGACCTTCTCCCAGCCCATTCCCATGCCAGGCCCTGAAGAGCCTTAGCCCTACTCAGAGTAGGGTAGAGAAGGCTTAAGTGCATAACCCCGCCTTATGCCTATAGGAAATCCTAGGGAAAGACAAGGTACTTGGTGCTAAGGTGGCCTCTAAAACTTCTTGGGAGAAGGCAGATTATTTCCCCCTCTTCTGAGGTTGATGTACAATTCTGCCCTCACTTTAATCCCTGGGAAGCAACATGGGGCACAGAAGAGAGCTTAGAGTGACATCAGCAACATAGTCCAATACAATGTCCCTCACTGATATCTACCCCTGACGAACAACAACAACTTGACATCCATCCACATATGAAAGTGCCTTTATGGGAGCTGTGGGGTCCAGCACCATATGCAAGGGACCCAAGAGAAGTCTCACACACCCGTGTATCAAGTTATAGACCTCAGTGACATCTGTGAGCCTGCAATGGCCCATGAATCAGCTCTAGCCCCCATCAGCCAAGGTCCAGGAACCTCTGGAGATCACTGTCTTAGACAATCACTCTTATAGAAGAGAGTCTTCGTATAAGACCAGGTTTCCAGAGGAGAAGTTCTGTGTGTGTTTGGACACATCAGAGAAGGTAAGAGGAACAGTTTGACTTTGCCCATATCACCTGTCCCCTAAGATGCACATCTCAGTGCCAAGAAATCACCTTCTCAGTCCATGATTTCTCCAGCAGGGTAGAAAGTGAGAGCATGTGAGTAAGCACCTGGCTTCCCTAGCTGTTTAGGACTCTGCCAAAGAGACTCATTTCTCTCTCACCCCATCCAGGGTACTGACTCATGAGCTGCATGACTGGGGCTGGGAGAGCAGCAAATAGGACTCCTGGAGGGCATTAAAAAAAACATGGATTCTTTTAACTGCATCATAAACTCTAATCAAAAGGCATAGAGTGGACTTGTCTCCATGTCTACACTGACAGCAGCTGGGTTTCCTCAGGACCCTCTGTGGGAAGAGAAGGAAGTGGTTGGGAATCAAATCCACCAGAGTTATCATCCAAAACAAGATTTTCCTTCAGAAAACATCATCAACAGGGGCGCCTGGGTGGCTCAGTTGGTTAAGCGTCTGCCTTCGGCTCAGGTCATGATCCCAGGGTCCTGGGATCGAGTCCCGCATCAGGCTCCCTGCTCTGTGGGGAGCCTGCTTCTCCCTCTCCTCCCCACTTGTTCTCTCTCTCTCACTATCTCTGTCTCTCTCTCTCAAATAAATAAAATCTAAAAAAAAAAGAAAAAGAAAAAAGAAAACATCATCAACAGCCACTACCAAAATGACCCTGGGCTACCTGCAGCCATGGAAGCTTGAGATGTTGTCTACCTGTATCCCCAGCTCATTAACTATGAGCTCCACATGTTTGTATATGTGAGAGCTGGGTATGTTTGAGGCTAGCTGGAGAGCTATATCACCTTCATGAAAGACGAGACCCTGACCCTAGTCATCCTGCAGGTGAAAGCTGATCAACATCAGCAATGTCACTCTGTCTGATGCTTTTAGTGGCTACCCAACCCTTGTTTCCAAACTCCTTCAGTTTATCCAGGATGTGCTCCAAGGTGCTAGAAAGGTCTGGGGCTGCCTAAGCCAGGGCTGGGCCTTTCAAAACCATTGACAGAACCACCACCAGGAGTCAGAGCAACAAAATGATCCTCATGGTGGGGCCAGAGGGGCACTCTGGATCAGTAGTAGGACAGCATGAGTGGGCCTTACTTTTTATAGCTACCCTCTTGGCAAGAGACTCTTCAAGTTAAACATACCTCACCTTTGTCTGGGAAGATAAAGGCATTAAATTACCATTATGCTCTTAGCAGGAGCAAGACTGTACTCATTCTTCTTGTAGTCAGACTCCTTCCAACCTTCCATTCCAAAGGTGTCTTCCACTGCATCCCCTAGGGTGAGACTTATGGCAATTTACCCACATTCTTTGGGTTGGTTGAGGTTTGGGATATACTACTTGCCTAATTCTGGTGATGCTGGGACAAAGACAATTCTGAAACTTGAAAAGGATGGATATCAACTTTCTTTTTTTTATTGAATTACATTTGACATAAAACATGTGAGTTTGAAGTGCACAACAGGTTGATTTGATGCATTTATGTATTGTAATATGATTATCATTGTGGTGATAATTGGCACCTCTATCATGTCACATAATTCTCATTTCTTTTTTGTGGTGGGAACAACCAAGGTCTAGTCTCTTATCAATTTTGATTAATATAATACAATGTTATTGTCCATATGCTGTGCATTGGATTTCCAGGACTTCTCCTGCCTACTGGTTGCAGATTTGGACCCTAAGAAAAATTTCTCCTGTTTTTCCACACCCCAGCCCATGGTAACCGCTATTTTAGTCTTGGTTTTTGTGAGTTTGATCTTTTGGATTCCACATGTAGCTGATATCATACAGTATTTGTCTTTCATGGTCTGATTTACCTCACTTGGTATAATGCCCAAGTTCCATCCATGTTGTCAAAGAATGCAGGATTTACTTCTGTCCCATGGCTGATTAATATTCATATACACACACACACACACACACATACACATACCACAACTTCTTTGTCCATTTATCTGTTGATGGGCACTTGAGTTGTTCCCATGAGTCCTGGCTATTATGAATGGTGCAATAAACATGGGAGTGCATTAAAGAAAAAAAAAGGCATAGAATGGCTGGATGGATTTAAGAAAGAAAAAAAAATAGGGGCCCCTGGGTGGCTCAGTTGGTTAGGTGTCTGCTTTTGGCTCAGGTCATGATCTCAGGGTCCTGGGATCAAGCCTTGCATTGGGCTCCCTGCTCAGTGGGGATCCTGCTTCTCCCTCTGCCTGCTACTCCCCCTCCTTGTGCTCTCTCTCGCTCTTTCTCTCTCTCTTTCTCTGTCAAATAAATTAAAAACAAACAAACAAAAATAAAACAAGATCCAACTACTTCCTGTCTACAAGAAATTCACTTCAGCTTCATGACACACATAGGTTCAAGGTGAAGGAATAGAAAAAGACATTTCATCTAAGTAGAAACCAAAAGAGAGCAGGGTACTATATTTATACCAAACAAAATAGACTTAAGCCAAAAACTGTAACAAGAGACAAAGGTCATTATATAATGATAAAAGGATCAATTCCTCAGGAACATACAGCAATTGCAAATATTTATGTACCCAATATCACAGCAGTTAAATATATTAGGCAAATGCTAACTGATCTGAAAGGAGAAATAAAGAATATTTCTTTCAACAAAAGATAGCTCATTCAGACAAAAAATCAGTAAGGAAACGTTGGACTTAAACTATAGAAGTGGATAAATTCCTAGAAACATACAACTTACCAAGACTGAATTATGAAAAAAATAGAAAATCTGAACAGATCAATAATAAGTAAGGAGATTGAATCAGTAATTTAAAATTTCCAACAAAGAAAGCCCAGGACTAGAATTCTCCATGGAGAATTCTACCAAACACTTAAAGAATTAATGCCAATACTTCTTGAACGTCCAAAAAATTAAAGAGGAAGGGACACTCACTTCCAAATTCATTTTAAGAGGCCAGCATTACCCTGATACCAAAACCAGATAAGGACACTAAAGAAAAGAAAGCAACAGACCAATATCCCTGATGAATATAAATGCAAAATTCTCAACAAAATATTAGCACATCAAATTCCACAGCACATTAAAAGGATCATACAACATGATCAAGTGGGGTTTATCCCTGGGATGTAAGGATAATTCAACAGATGCAAACCAATAAATTTGATTTATCACATTAATAGAACGAAAGATAAGAATCCTATCATCACCTCAATAGATGTAGAAAAAGCATTTGACAAAATACAATATCCTTTCATGATAAAAACTCTCAATAAATTGGGTATGGAAGGAACATATTTAAACATAATAAAGACCATATATGACAAACCAACAACTAACATTGTATTTAACGGTGAAAGGTTGAAAGCTTTTCCTCTAAATCAGAAACAAAACAAGGGTGATCCTCTCACCACTCCTAGTCAATATAGTGCTGGAAGTCTTAGAGCAATTAGACAAGAAAAAAAAAAGACATACAAATTGGAAAGAAGTAAAATTGTCTTTTCAGATGTTATATATATGTTATATGTTATATCTATTACAGATGTTATATATTAAAAAATCCTAAAGACTCCACCAAAAAACTTAGAACTAATCAACAAATTCAGGGTGCCTGGGTGGCTCAGTTGGTTAAGCATCTGACTCTTGATTGCAGCTCAGGTCATGATCTAGGGGTTGTAGGATGGAGCCCCACATGGGGTTCCATGGCTCAGCAGGGAGTCTGTCTGAGACTCTCTCTCTCCCTCTCTGCCCCTCCCCCCTGTGCACATGCACGCTCTCTCTCTCTCTCTCAAATAAATAAATCTTAAAAAAAAAAAAGAACTAATTAACAAATTCAGTAAAGTCGCAGGATACAAAATCAACATAGAGAAATCAGTTGCATTTCTTTTTTTTTTTTTTTAAGATTTCATTTATTTATTTGAGAGAGAGAGAGCACGAACAGGTGGAGGGGCAGAGCCAAATGTGAGGCCCAATCCCAGGACCCCAAGATCATGACCTGAGCCAAAGTCGGGTGCTTAACCAACTGAGCCACCCCGGTGCCCCTCGGCTGCATTTCTTTTTTTTTTAAATAAAGATTTTATTTATTTATTTGACAGAAAGAGACACAGCGAGAGAGGGAACACAAGCAGGAGGGGTGGGAGAGGGAGAAGCAGGCTTCCCGCCGAGCAGGGAGCCTGATGCGGGGCTCGATCCCAGTACCCTGGGACCATGACCTGAACCGAAGGCAGATGCTTAACGACTGAACCACCTAGGTGCACCCCTCAGTTGCATTTCTATACACTAACACTAAAATACCTAAAAAAGAAAGAAAATTACTCCATTCACAATATCAAAAACAATAAAATACTCAGGAATAAATTTAACCAAAGAGGTGAAAGATCCATTCTGTACACTGAAAACTGTAAGACTTTGATGAAAGAAATTGAAGAAGACACAAATAAATGGGAATGTGTCCCAAGTGTCCCATGGACTAGATTAATCTTGTTAAAATTTCCATACTATTCAAAGCCATCTATAGATTTAATACAATCTCTATCAAAATTCTAATGGCATTTTTCACCGAAACAGAAAAACAAATACTAAAATTCACAGAAACCACAAAAGACCCCAAATAACCAAAGCAATCCTAAGAAAGAAGAACAGGGGTGCCTGGGTGGCTCAACTGGTTGAGTGTCCAGCTCTTCATTTTGGCTCAGGTCATGATCTCATGGGTCATGAGACTGAGCCCCACATTGGACTCTGCACTCCTCGGGGAGTCTGCTTGGGATTCTCTCCCTCTGCCCCTCCCCCAACTCATGCACACACATGCTTTCTCTAAAATAAATAAATAAAAGAACAAACAAATAAATGAAGAACAAAGCTGGAGGTATTACACTTCCTGATTTCAAACTGTACTACAAAGCTATCGTAATCAGAACAATATGATACTAGCATTGACACATAGACCAATAGAACATAACTGAGAAGGGGCGCCTGGGTGGCTCAGTTGGTTAAGCGACTGCCTTCGGCTCAGGTCATGATCCTGGAGTCCCAGGATCGAGTCCCGCATCAGGCTCCCTGCTCCGCAGGGAGTCTGCTTCTCCCTCTAACCCTCCTCCCTCTCATGTACTCTCTCTCTCATTCTCGCTCTCTCAAATAAATAAATAAAATCTTAAAAAAAAAAAAAAAGAGAACATAACTGAGAAATAAACCTTCACATTTATGGTCAACCAAGACCCCAAGAATACTCAATGGAAAAAAGACAATCTCTTCAATAAATGCTGTTGGGAAAACTGAATAATCACATGCAGAAGAATAAAATTAGACCCATATCTTACACCACTTGCAAGTTAACTCAAAATGGACTAAAGACTTAAACACAAGACCTGAACTGTAAAACTCCTAGAAGAAAACATAGGGGAAAAACTCCTTGGCATTGGGTGTGGCAACTTTTTTGCTGATAGGACACCAAAAGGCACAAGCAACAAAAACCAAAACTCGTAAGTGGGACTACAGCAAACTAACCTAAAAAATTGAACTCACTGAAACAGAGTAGACTGGTGGTTGCCAGGAATTGGTGGGTGGGGGTGGGGGAAATGGGGAGAAGTAGGTCAAAGAGAACAAACTTTCAGTCATAATAAGAATAAGTCCTGTGGATCTAATGTACAGTATGGTGACTAGAGTTAACAATATCTTATTATATACTATACGAGAAAAAAATAATTAAGTCAGGAAATGATGACATTACAGATATTCAGGAAATCAAGGTATAAGTTAAATGACTCTAAGAAGGCAAATAAATTATCTTTGTTTGGGTCTTCTACAAAGCACGCTTGACACCAGGAATCTTTTGCAAAGACTCTCAAAAAAGAAACCTGCAAGGAAGTGAGGGAGGCAGAGTAGGACAGGGGAAGAAGCTAAGAGTATGAGTGGTTTCAGCTGAAGCCTAGGCTCCTTCTAATACCCCCTGCCCCTGCCAAAGCTCTAGAGCATAACCGCCACCACAGGATGGCCCCCCTCTAGGCTTCAGTACCCCTGTATCAGTCTCACTGGCTGCCGGCCATGGTGAAGAAGGTGAACTCAGGTTAGCCAACAGCAATTCTCCAGAAGCAATTCTGAATAGGGGGCAGCTGTGAGCCCTTAGCCGCCAACATTCACTGCAGCCAGGGACTGGATGTGCCAGTAAGGGGTGCTGGGCAAGGCAGCAACATTGTCTACTCCACAGATTGAGAGCCATTCTATAGGATGACCAGTCATTGACTCAGGTCATTGACCAGAATAAAAGGGAGACTGCTCTCCATTAAAACAGACTTAAAGAGAGGTGCCTAGGTGGCTCAGTCGGTTAAGCATCTGCCTTCGGCTCGGGTCATGATATCAGGGTCCTGGGGTAGAGCACCTCCTCAGGTTCCATGCTCAGCAGGGAGTCTGCTTGAGGATTCTCTCTCTCCCTCTCCCCTGCTCACATGCTCTCTCTCTAAAAATAAATAAATCTTTAAAATAAAATGAGTATATGTGAGTCCACTGTTGAATTTCTGTACTTGTTTGCAGATTTTTATAATAATTTATTTTTTATTTTTATTTTTTAGAGTGAGAGAGATAGAGCACAAGTGGGGGTGCAAGGTGGAGGGGCAGAAGTAGAGACAGAATCCCAAGCAGGCTCCATAATCAGCTCAGAGCCCAACTCGGGGCTTGATCCCACAACCCTGAGATCAGGACCTGAGCTGAAACCAAGAGTTGGACACTTAACTGACTGCGCCACCCAGGTGCCCATCATAATAATTTAAAAGTAATAAATGGGGGACACCTGGGTGGCTCAGTCGGTTGAGCATCTGCCTTCAGCTCGGGTTGGTGATCTCGGGGTCCTGGGATCAAGCCCCACATCGGGCTGCCTGCTCGGCGGAGAGTCTGCTTCTCCCTTTCCCTCTGTGATTTCTCTCACTCTTGCTCTCTCTCAAATAAATAAATAAAATCTTCAAAAAAAAGTAATAAATGGGTGGAAGAATCATATCTGGTCAAACACAACTCTTTGACCCACCACCCACTCTTTTCCAGTTCCAGGAAAGTTCCTAGACAGTCTTCTCCCTCTGTCTGTGATACTTGGGAACAGAAAAGTGGACAGCAGGCAGCAATGAGCACCTGCACAGAGGAGACCACTAACCTGGGCCTCCCAACGCTCCCTCTCCAGCCCTTCCCATGCCCCTGCTTGGCCTCCCTCCCCATCAGTCCCCAGGGTCTCTCACCAGTGGAGGGTCAAGTCACCCCACCTTCTCCGGAGCCTCATCCCTTCCCTGTCCTACCCAAGGCTTCCTCAGGAGAGCAGGTACCCACGAGTCAGTGGTCAAATCCTTCCCTGCAGAGGCTGCTGAGCAGGGCACCAGCTACAGACACCAGGATGGCTGAGGGCTCAGCACCAAAGCACCCTTAATTAATCTAACCTGTGCCTGCCTGACCTGCCACAGGCACTGGGACAGACAGGCAATTCACACAAATGGGAGGATGCCTGCCCTCTACTGGCCACAGGCTGCTCAGGCCTCCAGCTGCCTCCCTTAACCTAAACAGAAGTAGAACAGGAAGCAGGGCCAGGAGGACTTGTCCTGGAGGACGAGGGCTATAGAGGGAAGGAGGAGGAGGAAGGAAGTGTTCTGTAGAGCTGGCAGATGGAGAAAGGCTTCCAGGTGGTAGCAGGAGCACGACGGACAGCAGAGGAGAGCAGAGACTGTTTCTCTGCCTGCCTTCTTTCCAGTCTTTTGTTTATTCTTAGAACAGATCTAGGGCTGATCAAGGGCTTGACTCTAACTTTGACAATGGGACACCCATGAGTAAAACTGTTTTTTAGGAGAGGAGCTTCCAGTGGGCTGGGAGAGACACTCACATAAACAGAACTATGCCCAGGGGTCAGGGCCATATTGGGGGGGGGGGGGATGAATGATGTGCTGTGGGGATCCAGGGGAAGCATAGTGATAACCCTTCACAGCAGACTGGGCCCTGGAAATCTCCCAGGCCTACAGCAGAAGCCAAGAGCCACAGCCCCAGAGCTTCCAGGGAAGGGGTGAGGAATATGGGGGAGGGTAATGAGCTCAAACAGTGAGGATTTCAAAGGGACAGCAGGACAGAATTGCGGGGAGGTGGCTACAGCATGGGGACACTCCAGTCTCAGCTTAGGCACTGTTTTAAAAAATTCAACTGAGTAAATCTGAAGATTTAATTGCCTTTATTCAACAATTCATGAATAGGGCAGCATCTCATCCAGCAGATAGAAAGGAGCTCCAAGGAGCTATATAAAATGGAAGGCTCTTACAGGCAGAAGAGGAAAATGAGTGCTTTCAGGCAAGGTCACCTTCCTTTAGGGAAGAAAAGAGATCTATCAGGTGGATTAACTCACTAGTACTTCCCAGTTAAGATTACATCCCTGGGAAGGACTAAAACTGCAATTAGGTTGGATATTAAGTCTTGGTTTACTAACGTGGAGCTTAGTGACTCCATTGAGTCCTGCTGTTTAGCACCAAGAGGTTCAGGCAAGGGAGAATGAGGGGTCAACAAGGGAGGGAGCCAGGTTTCAGTTAAGCCAGGGGGAGGCTGTGAAGATTGCCATAAGGACGGCAGTAGCCTGTAGGGAGAGGTAGAGAACACTAGGAAGAATGGAGACAGAGGCCAGATGATCTGGAGAACTGGCTTTAAAGGCTGAGCTGGAAAACAGCAAGGCTGAGAGCCCTGGGTGATGGTGACTTCAGGGAATTACGAGCCTCCAGCAGCCTTATAAAGACCTGCGGGCCCTTCCAGATCATAATGCTTCAGAAAGAGAGAGGCCCAAACCACAGTCAAGTAGACACAGACCCTGGAAGGGCCCAGCACAGCACCTGGTGAGAGATGCCCAGTTACCATCCTAAGGGCCCAGTCCTGATGAAGAGGAGTACTCCCTACAGGAGTATAACTGGACAGGTTCCCGATATGATTTGATTTGAGAAGATGAAGCAGAGAGAAAAACCCAATGTTGATTTCAAACGGGAGCAACAAGTTTGCCCAGTGATTAACACCCACTGCTCCTTTGTATCCAGTCCTATTTCTGCCCTCCTATAAGATAACTGTTTGCTACCACATTATGGAGATGGCTGGACTGTCTCCAAATTCAAAAGCAATGTTTGGCATGGCTTGACTTAAAATATGAACTATATAATACATTTGAAATTTGGTTTTAAAGGCATTGGAGCATTTCATATATTTTTACTGTCATAACTAGTGTATGTATGGCGGGGAGAGTAAGTACCCCTGTAAAGGTTTTGAGCTAAATTCAGGAATTTACATGTATTCAATTTTGCCTTCATTTTATTATCAGGAAGGGACTGGTAGCTCCAAATCTTTATTACTTCTTATGCATTTGCTTTTGGTAGTTCTTGTATCAAGAAGTACATATGAGAAATTACTCCTCATGACTTCCTGTCTGCCTCTTCCCCCAAACCCACGAAAAGCAACATAAAAAATGAGAAACAGCAACTCCCCGTCTTTGACAAAGTGAGGGAAAACCTCTAACTCCAAACTCTAAAGTCAATGAGAAAGACTGCCAAGGGCAGAGAACACCAGGCCATCTAGGGATACCTTCAAGGCAGGGCCAGCACAGGACACAGGACAGATATGGGGCCAACAAAACAAACACATTTGATACAGTAGAGTGGAAAGAGATACGGTGCTCAGGGAGATTAAGAGGCCGCGTAGAGCACCTGGCAAACCACTACCTTGGCTAACACGGGGAGCAGAAAGGGACTCTAGGGGAGGTAACAGCCCCAAAGCTGCTGCTGTTGATAAGCTCAGCAAAGGAGAGGTTAGCCGCCTTAGGCACAAGCACCTTATTAGGATTCCCCATGAGATAGTGCAAATGCCCTGGCTTCTCCCCAACACCATCCTTGTGAAAATAGCTAATCCGAGAAGAATTCAACCACAAAATGAATAGGCAAAGAATCTATAGTCGGCGGGGGGTGGGGGGGTGGGCAGGGAGGAAGATAGAGGATAAATAAAGCAGCAAGTGAAGAACATCTCTCAAAAAGATTTTATTGTTGGGGCGCCTGGGTGGCTCAGTCATTAAGCATCTGCCTTCGGCTCAGGTCATGATCCCAGGATTGAGCCCCACATCGGGCTCCCTGCTCCGTGGGAAGGCTGCTTCTCCCTCTCCCACTCCCCCTGCTTGTGTTCCCTCTCTAGCTGTCTCTCTCTCTCTCTGTCAAATAAATAAATAAAATCTTTAAGATTTTATTGTAAAGATAAGTATCATGAACAAAGATTTTCTCCCAAGAATTCACAGAATATACTAAGTGTATCACCTCCATTATGCAAGATCTCTAAGTCGAAATATAAGTGCACAGTGAAAAAATGATAGGATAGCAGAAAGAAATGGAAACAAATTTTTCTAGCAGAGCTCAGGAAAAAGAGAAAGAGGAGAATTTGACTGTCACTGAAATAAAGGCTACATGTGAGGCCAGGAGGAGATTGGGGAGGCACTGCAGATAACAAGCAGGGACAGAAAGGAGAGGACTGAGAAAATTAAGAAAAAGATTGAATAAGAAAAAGGATTAGACAAAAAGGGATCTACTAGACACATAGTTGGAATTCTGAAGAAGAGAAGCAAAAGAAAGAAAAGAAATACTCGGGGCGCCTGGATGGCTCAGTCGTTAAGCATCTGCCTTCGGCTCAGGTCATGATCCCAGGGTCCTGGGATCGAGCCCCACATCGGGCTCCCTGCTCGGCGGGAAGCCTGCTTCTCCCTCTCCCACTCCTCCTGCTTGTGTTCCCTCTCTCGCTGTGTCTCTCTCTGTCAAATAAATAAAATCTTAAGAAAAAAAAAGAAAAAGAAATACTCAAAAATGATTTTAAAATAGCAGGTAGTAGAAGCAACTCAGTGTCCATCAGCTAATGAATAGATAAACAAAATGTGGTCTCTCTATACAATAGAATATTATTCAGCCATAAAAAGGAATGAAATTCTGATACATGCTTTGACATGGGTGAACCTTGAAAACATTATGCTAGGTGAAAGGAGAGAGACACAAATGTCACATGTTGTATGATCCCAATTCTGTGAACTGTCCAGAATAGACAAATCCATAGAGACAGAAGTAGGCTAGTAAATTGTCCTTGGTTGGAAGAGGAAAGTAATGGAGAATGTCCCCTAATTGGTATGGGATTTCCTTTTAGAGCAATGAAAATGTTCTGGAAGGGGGCGCCTGGATGGCTCAGTCGGTTAAGCGTCTGCCTTCGGCTCAGGTCATGATCCCAGGGTCCTAGGATTGAGCCCCGCAACGGACTCCCTGTTCGGCGGGAAGCCTGCTTCTCCTTCTCCCTCTCCCACTCCCCCTGCTTGTGTTCCCTCTCTCGCTGTGTCTCTCTCTGTCAAATAAATCAATAAAATCTTTAAAAAAAAAAAGAAAGAAAGAAAATGTTCTGGAAGTAGATAGTAGAGATGGTTGCGCAATCTTGCAAATGTACTAAAAACCACTGAATTGAGGGCGCCTGGGTGGCTCAATCGTTAGGCATCTGCCTTCGGCTCAGGTCCTGGTCCCAGGGTCCTGGGATCAAGCCCTGCATCAAGTCCCCTGCTTGGCGGAAGCCTGCTTCTCCCTCTCCCACTCCCCCTGCTTGTGTTCCCTCTCTCGCTGTGTCTCTCTCTGTCAAATAAATAAATTAAAAATCTTAAAAAAAAAAAAAAACCACTGAATTGTATATTTTAAAAGGATAAATATACTATAATAATGGGATGTGAATTATGTCTTAGTTTTTAAAAAATGACTCAGGTTAAAACAACAATTGTATCCAAGACAATCAGGTAACTCTTACCAAAGAGAAGAAACTTTGAATCCACACATTCAAAAGGGCACTACTACCATATCCCAGAAAACAGCTCTCACACATCAGTCAGCGCTGAGACGTTGCCTGCAAAGACACTGAATTTCAAAGATTAAAGCAAGAATCTCATGGCATCCAAGCCAAAAAGAAACAAGCATACAAAAATCAAGCCACCTGCAAGGGGTAGATGAGGCTGTCTTCCAAAACCCCAAGCAACTTTCAATATCAGCAGATAGTGCAGCAATGTCTACAAAGTCATGGAGGAAAAAAAATATGACCCAACTGCATGCCCAAATTTCACACCAGTAGCAAGGCAACAGAGAGAAGTTTTCGAAGTTTCAGAGCTCATGAAGAAACTGCTAGAATCTCACTACTTGCACTGTCATCTGCAGCATCAGCCTTGCCTGAGCAATGCCAGTCAGACTTTCAGACTTTCGAGCCCCATCCCAGACCTGCTGAACCAGAATCAGCAGTTTGATATGATCCCCAGGTGAATCTTTTGAACATAGAAGTTGGAACAGCACTGTCCTAGAAGATGGTTTTCAGCCAAAGCTGCACAGAAAAACTAGCGACTACGCCAACAACAAAGTCAGTGGTGGTGTACTGAATGCGTTTCAGTGTACAAGGGAGGCGAAGACAACTGCAGCATTTATGGCTCCAGAACATAAACTTAGAAATAATTAAAGAAACTGGTTTCAGAAGTGGTGGAAGAGAGAGCAAGTATGCTGACTTTCCATCTTTCCCAGCAGGAGAGTAAATAGATACTCATCTAAACTAATAGGTAATAAAGATATACTTAAGGGAATAAGACAGGGTGGCATACCAAAAAAAGGCGGTTAAGTAACTAGATGCATACAAAATGCTGAATGCAAAGATGCCCCCTACTTCCCCAACCCCACCTCGGGGGGCCCAGGAGGTGGCAGCCACACCCCTACCTCTAGGCAGGAGATTGGAGGGCTCTTTCCTGGAGACTCTGACCCCCAACAAATGGTCCACATCATCATCCGCTGTGAAGCTCCCATTATGTTTTCTTAGTCCCCAGTTTTAATCCTGAACAGGGAACCAGGAGTTGCCAGACATCTGAGAAAAATGTCTAACACATTTAAACAAAAGAGAAAAAAAACAACCTGGAGGAAATAGACACCATGCAGGAAAAGAACATTTTATGCATGTGTTAAAACTCTTTAAACTGTACACCCAATGAGTGAATACTACTGTATGTAAACTTTAAAACTGAATAAGATTTTTTAAGCTATCATTGATGTTTAAATATATATCTTTAAAACAGTAATCGGATGCTATTTCTAAAAAGAAAGAACAAAGAAAGGGAAGAAGGATAGAAGGAAGGGCCAAGGGGGAGGGAAAAAAGGAAGAAGGAAGAAACATTCAAAAGAAGAAAAAAAACACTCTCGGGAATTTTTATTTTATTTTATTTATTTATTTGACACAGAGAGAGAGTGAGAGAGAGGGAGGGAGGGAGAGAGCAAGCACAGGGGCGGGGGGAGTGGCAAAGGGAGAGGGAGAAGGCTCCCTATTGAGCAGAGAGCCCTATGTGGGACTTGATCCCAGGACTCTGGGATCATGACCTGAGCCAAACACAGATGCTCAACCAACTGAGCCACGCAGGTTCCCCGAGGGAATTTAAAACCTGAAAACATAGGGGCACCTCAGTGACTCAGTCCATAAAGTGTCTGACTCTTGGTTTTGGCTCAGGTCATGATCTCAGGGTCCTGGGATTGAGCCCTGCATCTGACTTTGTGCTCAGTGGGGAGTCTGCTGGAGATTCTCTCCCTCTCCCTCTCAAATAAATAAATCATTAATAAATAAGTAAATAAAACCTGAAAGCATAAATGGAAAGATGCAATGTATATGTGTTAACTAAATTGAATTTAAATAAAATATTTTTTTAAAAAGAAGAATGCCATGTAAAAGTTGCAAGATAATTTGAGAAAATCTCCCAGAAAGTAGAGCAAAGGAAAAGGGATGAGAAAAAAGATGAGAAAAGTTAGAGCAACTCTACTCAAACATCCAAATGAGAAAATGGAAGGGAGGAAATAATCAACAGTCACAACAAATAACAGTAATTGAAGGAAAGTTGCCAGAACTGAAGATCTTGGAAGGTTGGAAGGTTGGAAGAACCCTTCAAAAATCTATAGGCCCACAACAGAGAAAGTTACTATATGAAGTTTCAGAATACTGGGGACAAATGGAAAATTCTAAAACTTGAAGAGAAAGAGGAAAAAAAAAGTCACACACACAAAAAGATCAAGAGTCAGAATGGCTTTAAATTTATCAACAACCACAATGGAGATAAGAAGACAAGGGAGTAATTTCAAAATATTGAAAGAAAATAATTTCCATCCTAGAATTCTGTATCCAAGACAAACTATCCATCAAGTGGGAAGGTTGAATACAGATGTTTTCGGGCATGCAAGGTCTAAAAAATGGACCTCCCAAACACCTTTTCTTGAAAGGCTACTGAGAGATGTTCCTCACCAAAACAAAAGATATAAACAAGAAAGTGGAAGACATGGGTTAATAGAACCAAAAGATCTAACACAGAGGCAAGTGAAGGAAACCCAGGAGAATGTTGAAGGAGAATCCCTGGGTGCCCACCTTCACTGCATCATCTTATAACCAGAAGACACATGCCAAGCTGAGCATGATCCTAATTTTCATGTGTACTTGGTTTGTATAGAAAAAGTTCCTGCTCTCCTCTCTATGCCCTGCTTTCTGCATTAGCTGGGGATGCTCAGCCCACTGCATAGAAATACCCCTTCTCCCATTCACATTGCTGCCAGATGTGCAGCACCTGTGAACCCTGTTAGCCCTGTGGGATATCCCAACTACGGTGAGACCATCCAGGCCTCACTCATGATCTTGCCCACTGACTTCCTTGGAGGGGCCCTTGAAAACTCTCAAGGACAGCGAAGGCCAAGGCTATGCCCCAGAACCTCTGCTCAGTTTATCTTCTAGAACCTCATTTGATAGTGACTATACTGCCTTTTCCTTGCACAGATAGGTTTAAGTTTGTTTTTGGGGTTTTCAAAACTACACAGTGCATTATTTAGGAGTACATTATTTGTAGTCAAACTACAAAGAAAAGCAAAGAAGACTAATACGAATTAATAAGTGAGGCTCGTGGTTATCTGGGAGGATGTGGGGGACATGGTGTGCCCCTAAGAACCTTACTTACGGTTTGGGGACCAGCCTATTTCCTAACCTGATCGATGGGTATGCAGCTATCCACATTATTTCTCTTCCAACTGTAAATATTCATTTTACGTACTCTTCTCTATGTATGATACACTTCACAATAAAGTTGTTTGAATTTTTACATACACATATGCGATATTCCTTGTATACTATTTTGCCCAAAAGTTATAATTCCAAAAAAGTCACCTAGCAGATAGTAGTTGCTCAGTTTCCTTCATAAAGGGGTATGCTAGTACAAACAAGTATACAAAACAGAAAGGGTTCTTAACTTTCAAATATAGGTGCCTGTCATTGTTGATGGAGAGACTGGGGGCTCAAAAGGAATTAAGGCATAAGTCTTTGGTTGTTACATTTACATTCCCTGGTGAAATGGCAGCAAGAAACTGGGCCAAGGTCAATTCCACCACAACATCTCCACCTGTTTATGCATCACCAGACAAAAGAAGAAAAATTACATGATCATTTCAATAGGTGCAGAAAAGGATCTGACAAAATCCAACATCCATTCATAATAAAAACTCTCAGCAAAATAGATAGAGGGAAACCTTCTCAACTTGATAAAGGTTTTACAAAAAATCTACAGTTAACATCATTCTTAATGGTGAGAAACTCAGAGCTTTCGTGCTAAGATCAGAAACAAGGCGAAGATGTCCCCTCCCACCACTGCTTTTCAACATTGTACTGAAATCCTCACTAATGCAGTAAGAAAAGGAAATTTTTTTTCTTTTCTTTTTTTTTAAGGATTTTATATATTTATTTGAGAGAGAGAGACAGCAAAAGAGGGAATACAAGCAGGGGGAGCAGAAGAGGGAGAAGCAGGCTCCCCACTGAGCAAGGAGCCTGATGCGGGGCTCGATCCCAGGACTCTGGGATCATGACCCAAGCCAAAGGCAGACGTTTAATGACCAAGCCACCTAGGCACCCCAAGAAAAGGAAATTAAAATATACTGAAAAGGAAGAAATAAAACTTTGTTCAATCAAATGAACTTTGATAGTCTATGTAGAAAATCCAAAAGAATCAACACAACAACTCTTGGAACTAATGAATGATTATAACAAGTCTGTAGGATAAAAGGTGGATATACAAAAGTCAATCACTTTCCTACATACCAGCAGTGAAAAGTGGAATTTGAAATTAAAAATACAGCATAATTTACATTAGCACCCCCAAAAATGAAATACTTAGATATAAATCTAACAAAACATATACAGGATTTTTTCAAGATTTTATTTTTAAGTAATCTCTACACCCAACATGGAGCTCGAACTTACAACCCCAAGATCAAGAGTTGAATACTCTACTGACTGAGCCAGCCAGGTGCCCCAATATATACAAGATTTATATAAAGATATCTATAAAACTTTAATGAAAAAAATCAAAGATCTTAAATAAATGGACAGATATTCCATATACATGGGTAAGAAGACTCAATATTGTCAAGATGTCTGTTCATCCCAACTTGACACATAGATTCAATGCAATCCCAATCAAAATCCCAGCAAATTATTTGGTGGATATCAACAAACTGATTCTAAAGTTTCTATGGAAGGGCAAAAGGGCTGGCCAGAATAGCCAACACAATATCGAAGGAAAAGAACAAGGTTGGAGGATTAACCCTACCTAACTTTACTATAAAGCTACAGTCGTCCAGACAGTGAGGTATTGCTGGAAGAATAGACAAATACATCAATAGGACAGAATAGAGAGCCCAGAAATAGACCCACATAAATATCATCAACTGCTCTTTGACAAAGGAGCAAAGACAAAACAATGGAGGAAAGATAGTCTTTTCAACAAATGGTGCTGGAACAACTGGAAATCCATAGACAAAAAAAAAAAAAAAGGAATCTAGTACAGGCCTTACACCCTTCACAAAATTAACTCAAAATGGATCACAGACCTAAATGTAAAATGCAAAGCTATAAAACTCCTTAAAGATAACATAGGAGAAAATCTAGATGACCTTGGATATGGCAATGACTTACTAAAGACAACACCAGAGTCACGATCTTTGAAATAAATCATTGATAATAATTTAATTTTCGGGGCGCCTGAGTGGCTCAGTTGGTTAAGCGACTGCCTTCAGCTCAGGTCATGATCCTGGAGTCCCTGGATCGAGTCCCGCATCGGGCTCCCTGCTCGGCAGGGAGCCTGCTTCTCCCTCTGACCCTCCCCCCTCTCATGTGCTCTCTATCTCTCTCATTCTCTCTGTCTCAAATAAATAAATAAAATCTTTAAAAAATTTTTAAAAAATAAAAATAAAAATAAATAATTTAATTTTCATTAAAATTTAAAACTTCTGCTCTGCAAAAAACACTGTTAAGAGAATGGAAAGACAGGGCACAAACTGGGAGAAAATATTTGTTAAAGACATAGTGATAAAGGACTGTTATCCAAAATATACAAAGAGGGGCGCCTGGGTGGCTCAGTCGGTTAAGCAGCTGCCTTCGGCTCAGGTCATGATCCCAGGGTCCTGGGCTCCAGCCCCGCATCGGGCTCCCTGCTTGGCAGGAAGCCTGCTTCTCCCTCTCCCACTCCCCCTTCTTGTGTTCCCTCTCTCGCTGTGTCTCTCTCTGTCAAATAAATAAATAAAATCTTTAAAAATAAATAAATAAAATGCTTTAAAATACATATATATATATATATATATATACACACACACATATATATACAAAGAACTCTTAAAACTCAACAATAAGAAAACTAACAATCCAGGGATGCCTGGGTGGCTCAGTCAGTTAAGCTCCTGCCTTCGGCTCAGGTCATGATCTCAGGGTCCTGGGATTGAGTCCTGCATCGGGCTCCTTGCTTAGTGGGAAGCCTGCTTCTCCCTCTGCCTGCCACTCCCCCTGCTTGTGCTCTCCCTCTCTCTCCCTCTCTCTGATAAATAAATAAATACTCTTTTAAAAAATCTACTAAAAAAAAAAAAGAAAACTAACAATCCAATTAAAAAATGGAGGCAAAAGACCTGAATAGACAACTCACCAAAAAAGATATACAAATGGCAAATAAACATATGGAAAGATGTTCCATATCATGTCATCAGAGAAATGCAAATTAAAACAACAAGATACCACAACACAACATTCAGAATGGCCAAAATCCAGAACATGAAAACACCAAATGCTTGTGGAGATGTGGAACAATAGGAGTCCTCGTTCATTGCTGGTGAAATGCAAAATGGTACAGCTACTTTGGAAGACTGTTTGGCAGTTTCTTACAGAATTAAGCATACTCTTACCATACAATCCAGCAATCATGCTCTTTGGTATTTACCCAAACAAGTTGTAAATTTATGTCCACACAAAAATAGGCACACTGATATTTATAGTAGCTTGATTCAAAATTACAATACTTGGAAGCAACCAAGATGTCCTTTACTAGGTAAATGGATCAAACTGTGGTACATCCAGATGATGGAATATTATTCAGTGCTGAAAAGAAAAGAGCTCAAAGCCATAGAAAGACATGGAAGAACCTTAAATGCATATTGCTAAGTGAAAGAAGCCAATCTGAAAAAGCTACATATTGTATGATTCCAATTATATGAAACTCTGGAAAAGGCAAAATTATGGAGACAGTAAAAAGATCAGTGGTTGTCAGGGATTGGGAGAGAAGAAGGGATGAATAGGCAAAGCATGGAGGATACTTAGAGTAGTGAAACTGTTCTGTATAATGCTATAATGATCGATACATATCATTCTACATTTATCAAAATCCATAGAATGTACAATACCTATAGTGAACCCTAATGTAAACTACAGACCTTGGGCCATAATGATGTGTCAGTGTAAGTTCATTAATTAGAACAAATGTACCACCTTGTTGTAGGATGTTGAAAGTGGGTGAGACTATGCATGTGTGGGGGCAGAAGGTTTATAGTAACTCTGTGCACATTTTTTTTTTAAGATTTTATTTATTTATTTGACAGAGAGAGAGACAGGAGAGAGGGAACACAAGCAAGGGGAGTGTGAGAGGGAGAAGCAGGCTTCCCGCGGAGCAGGGAGCCTGATGCAGGGCTCGATCCCAGGACCCTGGGATCATGACCTGAGCCGAAGGCAGACGCCTAATGACTGAGCCACCCAGGCGCCCCAACTCTGTGCACTTTACACTCAATTTGCTGTGAACCTATCTCTAAAAATAAAGTTTATTTTTTTAAAAAAAGAAAAACATTGGGGCGCCTGGGTGCCTCAGTCAGTTAAGCCTCCGACTCTTGATTTCAGCTCGTGATCTCAGGGTCATGGGATTGAGCCCCACTTCAGGCTCCGAGTTCAGTGCACAGTCTGCTTGGGATTCTCTTCCTCCCTCTGCTCCTCCCCTCTCTGTTTTTCTCTCTCTAAAATAAATAAATAAAATCTTTTATAAAAATGGCTAAAATGGTAAATTTTATGTTATATATATATGTATGTATATATTACCACAATAAAAAAGTCCATTATTATAACTTCATTTAGTTAAAATTGTATACATATCTTTCATTTAAAACAAGTTATGGAAACAGTGGTAACTCACTTAACTCATAAAATCAATCAGGAAATTTAGAAAGTTTAATTCATGAGAAATTTAACCTTGGTCTTGTACAAACCAAAATATTGTGCTAACATTATTTTTATATGGTAAACTACTTTTTAAAGACTCAATCATGCCAAAAAGCTGTTTTAGCTTGGAATTAAAGCTTTTTCTTATCTTGCAACAAAGGCTATTATGAACATAAATTTTTGAGTGTCCACACACATATCAAAAACCACAATTGATAACTTTTTCTTTCTTTGTTTTAGATATCTTTTACTGCTTTGGGGGGGTTAGATATTTCTAGTGTGCACATAACTAAGAATGTTCTGGGGGTTTTGATTTTTGCAGGATTTTTTTTTTTAATAGCTAATCTTTAGAATTTCCCAAAAGAGAGAATCGAGGAGAGAGGAACAAAAAGAGTGAGAAGCACCTGGCTTTAGACCAAAATGAAATTGTCATTTTAAAACCCTACTTACAGGGTGGCTCAGTCATTAAGCGTCTGCCTTCGGCTCAGGTCATGATCCCAGGGTCCTGGGATCGAGCCCCGCATTGGGCTCCCTGCTCAGTGAGAAGCCTGCTTCTCCCTCTCCCACTCCCCCTGCTTGTGTTCCCTCTCTTGCTGTCTCTCTCTCTCTGTCAAATAAATAAATAAAATATTTAAAAAAAAAAAACCTACTTACATTTCCTCTGCAAGAGGAGAGAAGAAAGTTTAGATGTAGAGAAACAAAAGAAACCTTGGGGCATCTGAGTGGCTCAGTCAGTTAAGTGTCCAACTCTTGGTTTCAGCTCAGGTCATGGTCTCAGGGTCCTGGTCTCAGGATGGTGGGATCAAGCCCCGTGTTGGGCTCCATGCTCAATGTGGAATCTGCTTGAGATTCACTCCCTCCCCCTATGCCCCTGTTCACACACACACACACACACTCTCTCTCTCTCAAAATAAATAAATAAAAATTCTTTTTAAAAAGAAACCACATTACATCTGGTTTAGACAGTAACTTGGGGCTTGACTATTTTCTCAAGCCATACAATTAAAAAGCCAGCCCTTATTAATCTCCAAGGTATGGAAATGAAGGAGTGGTGTGCTTCCTGCATTAAATAAAACTATCTTTTTGATATACAAGAGCATCTTTTCATGAGGGTTTCTTTGCTTTTTGTCCTAAGATATGAACAATCTTTGTTTTAAATCTTTTGTCCTAAATGAACAATCTTTTCAATGTCAAAATCTCCCCAAGTGGCCACTGCAATTCCAACTGTCACTGGTGAAATTGTACCACTTAGAGAACTAAGGGTACAAATTGGTGGTGCTAGAATGAGAAAACATGCAGGAAAGGAGTGTTTGACCTGGAATAGGCATAGTTTTAAGTGAGAAAGAAGCTATTTGAATGGTCTAAAAGGATGGTGCATGTGTAACTCTATTTTTCTGGAGCTTGGCCAAAGACCTCAGTTATCACCTACCAGGGCCAGACCCAACCTCCTAAATCCAGGCAGACTAAACTGAACAAAATAGTTCTCAGCGACATAAGGACAAGGATCAAAGAAGAAATCCTTACAAGGTTTTAAAATGATGACCTGGGGTGCCTGGGTGGCTCAGTCGTTAAGCATCTGCCTTCGGCTCAGGTCATGATCCCAGGGTCCTGGGATCGAGCCCCGCATCAGGCTCCCTTCTCCGCAGGAAGCCTGCTTCTGCCTCTCCCACTCCTCCTGCTTGTGTTCCCTCTCTCGCTGTGTCGCTCTCTGTCAAATAAATAAATAAAATCTTTAAAAATAAAATAAAATAAAATGATGACCTAAGGGACACCTGGGTGGCTCAGTTGGTAAAGCATCTGCCTTGGGCTTGGGTCATGATCCCAGGGTCCTGGGATCGAGCCCCACAGGACATCAGTCTCCTTGCTCAGCAAGGAGCCTGCTTCTCCCTCTACCTGCAGCTCCCCCTGCTTGTGCACTCTCTCACTCTCTCTCTCACTTGCTCTCACAAATAAGATCTTAAAAAAAAAAAAAAAATGATGACCTAAGACACAGCATGTCCAGAGGACCATAGGGCCAGCTGGAAAACAGATTTATCTGGCTTATGCCCATCCCTACCTATAGAATTTTCATCTTCAAGCAGCACCTGGGTGACTCAGTCGGTTAAGCGGCTGCCTTCCGCTCAGGTCATGATTCCAGGTCCTGGGATCGAGCCCTGCATCGGGCTCTCTGCTCCGCAGGAAGCCTGCTTCTCCCTCTCCCTGCTGCTCCCCCTGCTTATGTTCCCTCTCTCACTGTGTCTCTCTCTGTCAAATAAATAAATAAAATCTTTAAAAAAATTTTTTTTCATCTTCAATAAATAAGAGGTGCTGGTGAGGATGTGGAGAAAAGGGAACCCTTGCACAGTGTTGGTGGGAAGGCAAGTTGGTACAGCCACTATGGAAAACAGCATGGACGTTCGTCAAAAAATTAAAAATAGAACTACCATGTGATCCAGAAATTCTACTACTGGACATTTATCTAAAAAAAATGAAACCATTATCTCAAAAAGGTACCTGCACCCCCATGTTCGCTGCAACATTATTTACAACAGCCAAGACATGGAAACAACCTAAGTGTCCATCAATGGATGAATAAATAAAGAAGATGTGGTATATTCATACGATGGAATATTATTCAGCCGTGTAAGAAAGAATGAAATACTGCTATTTGTGACAACATGGATGGACTTAGAAGGCATTATGGCATTACACTAAGTAAAATAAATCAATGATTTGTATGCCATATGACCTCAGTCATATGTGGAATTTAAGAAACAAAATAGGATCATAGGATCACAAAATAGGATTTTTCCCTCAAGGGAGGGAAAAATAAAACAAGATGAAATCAGAGAGGGAGAAAAACCATAAGGGATGTTTAATCATAGGAAACAAACTGAGGGTTGCTGGAGGGTAGGAGGGTAGGGGGATGGGGTAACTGAGTGATGGACATTAAGGAGGGCGTGTGATGTAATGAGCACTGAGTATTATATAAGACTGATGGATCACTGACCTCTACTTCTGAAACTAAGAATACATTATGTTAATTAATTGAATTTAAATAAAAAAAATAATAAACAGAAATAAATGTGGTCACATATAGAATGGCAGAAATGAAATAACTCAAGTTCAGTTGGTCTTTTTTTTTTTTTTTAAGATTTTATTTATTTATTTGAGAGAGAATGAGATAGAGAAAGGGAGCATGAGAGGGGGGAGGGTCAGAGGGAGAAGCAGACTCCCCGCTGAGCAGGGAGCCCAATGCGGGACTTGATCCCGGGACTCCAGGATCATGACCTGAGCCGAAGGCAGTTGCTTAACCAACTGAGCCACCCAGGCTCCCAAGTTCAGTTGGTCTTTAAAATCATTAGGCTATCATTGCTTATTTGGAATGTTCTGTTTAAACCCAAGAATATATATTACCACAGAGACTGAAAACACAGACTGTTCTTGAATGTAGCTCCAATAATTCCAAAATGTTACAGTGTTTCTCTTGCAAAGAAGCCTTGTGGGCTTGTGCTTGGAGAGGGGCAGGCAGGGCAGGATGACTGTAATTGTGATGGTGTTAACTGGGAGTTCTCTCAATTAACTTCCATGTAGAACAGTGTTTATATTTATTAGAAGATAAGTAATACAAACATGCTGATTTGAAACACATACGTGTATCATTAAAACTCATTAAAACTCGTCAAGAACCATAGCAATTGTTTAGAACTTAGATCTGCCGAAGATATTTTTGGGGGGTCAGGGTAGTACCTTATGTAACATCATTTAGAGTTGCCAGCATGGTGATGATAAAAGGCAGACCAACTTATAACTGGTGTTACTGTTTTTATTTATAGACACACCCTTTATTACCTACATTCTGGGCGGAGGCTTCCATTACCCATACTTGGTCAGCTGCCATATTCCTTGCAGAAGGAACAGCACGTGCAAAGGCCCCAGGATGGGAGCATGAAGAGCAAGGGGCCAAGTGGCTGGGACAATGCCAGCAAGGGGGAGAGAAGGGACTCAGAAATAGAAGAGGATGAGGTAAGGCCTTATAGACCACACTGAGGATTTCACCTTTCAGTCTGGGTGATGTGCAGAGGTCTAGCTGAGGACTGACATGTCCTGGATGGATCTGAGGAGCTGGGAGACCAAAGGACTCACCCATGGGAGATAAGAGTATAACCCATATAAGGGAGGCCCAGAGAATAGGCAGCGGTTGCCAGATGAGGCAATGAGAAAATGCCTCCTCCACAACCCAGGCTCTGTGAAAAGCTATCTTGGATGCAGAAATCCTCAGCCCTGGAGGACAAGGCTAGAAGCACAGGGCATTTCTACCACAGGATGCTCTCCAAGAAAAGATTTCTGAAGGGAGGTTGTCATCCTTGTAACTAACTACAAAGACTTATCTACAGAGAAGAATGTAGCCAGCTTAGTTTCCTCTCATCTCTTCTAGGGATGTCCCACCTCTGGGCTAGGAAATGAGGATGGGCTTTGGAATGGAGGAAAAGAAATGTGCCAAATTCAAGGCCACCAGTGTGGTCCAGCCCAAAATCAGTGTCTCTGGAGGCTCTAAAGGAGTAGAACTGCTTTTCTCCTCAAGATGGACAGGGTGAGCCAGATCCTGGACCTACCCACTGCCTTCTCCCTCCCATAGCCACTGATGGTACAGAGTGGTAACAGTCTGAGCAATGGTGGCAGAGCCCCAGCTTCCTAAGGGCACTCCAGTCACACCAGAACAGACTTCCTCCCCCCTGGTGGATTCTGGCCACACAGTGGGGCTCCGGCAGCAACAGCCGCCAGAGCAATCAGGGTGCTTCTGGAGATTCCTCAAGCTTCCCAGGGTCTTATCCTGCAAACACCTGCAGCCAAGACTGACCAGGGCAACTGAGTTGTGGACCCACTGTGGGAAGGAAGACATTCTTGGGATGGTGACTAGGGCCCCAAGCCAATTAATAGGATCATTAAAAGACATGAAACTTTTTTTTTTATGGGGAGGAATCTAAGCTGTACCTGTCAGCATGACATCATCCATTTAGTAAATCAGCATAATGCCCTATAGGTCAAGGTCGCTGTGCCCTAAGTTGCTGCCCAGAGACGGGATATACCCTACGACAGCATGAGGTCAGGTGTGAACTCTAGCCCCTAAAGTTCATTCATTCATTGTTGCTCACAGGCTTTCAAGGCTTACTTGCTACATTGATGTCCCTCTTTCTTCTGGCCCTGAAGATGCCCCTTCCTTCTTCTCAAGCTGAACAATGTTTCTACATTTCGTATAATACCGTGTTTGGAGTGGGGGACCTCTTCTCTTCTCCATCTTGGTAATCCAAGGATGCATGAAACAGCAGCCCTGGAGTGGCCAGCCTCCAAGATGACCCCGAATGATTCTTCCTTACTTTTTTTTTAAGATTTTATTTATTTATTTGACAGAGAGAGATACAGTGAGAGAGGAAACACAAGAAGGGGGGAGTGGGAGGGGAGAAGCAGGCCCCCTGCGGAGCAGGGAGCCAGATGCGGGGCTCGATCCCAGGACCCTGGGATCATGACCTGAGCCAAAGACAGACGCTTAACAACTGAGTCACCCAGGTGCCCCAAGATTCTTCCTTACTTGTATTCATGGTCCTTCGTAGTCCCTTGTCACACTGAACAGCGTTGACCTGTGTAACCAATAGGATGCTGCAGAAATGAGAATATGTGATTTACACACTTGGCCTGTAATAGCCTCAGCCACCAAGTCAGGAGGACCTCCAGCAGCCCTGTGGAGAGGCCCATATGGTGAGGAACTGCCTCCTGCCAAGAGCCAGATGAGTGAGCCACCTTGGGAGATCCTCCAGCCCCTCAAAGCCTTCAGATGATGTGGCCCTGAGTGACATCTTGACTGCACCTCATGCTAGACCCTGGGCCAGAACACCCAGCTGAGCTGCCCCAAATTCCTGACCCACAGAGAAATGATGTGAGATAATGTCTATTTTTGTTTTAAGCCACAAAGCTTTGGTGTAATTTGTTACTAAAACAGATTAACTACTCCAGAGAAGCCACCTTTTTACAGACCAACTTTTAACTGGTGGTGTTGTTTTTAAATTCTCTGCAGACACATCCCTTATTGCCTGCATCCTGGGCAGAAGCTTCCATCACAATCCCACTGTGTGGCTACATGGAAGCCGCCTACATTAACTACTCTTCAAGAAGCCAATGTCATGGGCATTGTGGATGTGAGCAATGTAGGATCCCCACCCCCCACAGACTTGGCTCCCTAGGTGTGGGCTCCAAACCCACTGGAGTTCATCCCTTGGAGACTACTAGTCCTCTCATCTGCTGGCCCCACTTTAAGGCAAGAAGTAACAGTGGAACTAGAGAGTGTGAGAGTGGGCTGCCACCTGAAGACTCCCCATCCACACTCTGCCCTAATCTGAATGATTCCCTACCACTACTATATATTCTCAAGAATGCGCATGAGACCCTTCCTCATTTCCAGTGATGGAGAAGAATTCTTCCTATAACTTCAGTTTGACTATTTCAGTAAGAAACCGGGAAGAGACTAAGTCAAAAGCACAGACATGGGATGCCACTTTGGAAAAGGAAATTACTAAAACTCTGAGTTATGGGGTGCTTTGGTGGCTCAGTCGGTTAAGCGTCTGCCTTCAGCTCAGTTATGATCCCAGAGTCTGGGGATCGAGCCCCACATCGGGCTGCCTGCTCAGCGGGGAGCCTGCTTCTCCCTCTCCCTCTGCCTGCCGCTCTGCCTACTTGTGCTCTTTCTAATAAATAAATAAAATCTTTAAAAATAAAATAAAACCGAGTTACAACACTATCATACCTATTAGAAAATTATAGGGCAGTGGATGGCAGGGGGCTGGAGGGGCAAACTCAGAGTCATAGTGCACTGCAGTGGAGCTATTATTGGCCAACAGGATAGTGATGACCTCATTGTTGCTTCCATAATAAATCACTGTATTAGCTGACTTCTGACAGGGCAGGCTGTGTTAGTTATCACAGTATTTCAGGATGCCCTGGACTTTAACTCTCTCTTGGCCAAGGCCTTGTTAGGACCCCTTTGTTTACCAATACCCTACAGTATGTGCCAGGCTCTGTGCCGAAGGGCAGCAGAATATGCCACCCCCAAAACATGCCTCTTGACAGGATTATTGAGCTAAAGTCACTTGAAAAACAGCAGGTACAAGAAAGGTACTTTGACCTACCCTTTACTTCCTGAAATCAGGAGATAAACATCCCATGTGAAAGATGGTCTCTCTATACCAGGAGGAGAGAAATGTTATCACCAGAAACAAAGAGTGGAGGCCAAGAGAAATCTGTACAAATAGATTTTGTTAAAATAATTCTTATCTTTAGTCTCCCCATATATTCTAGTTATTTTTCTACAATTGACTCTCTTTGTTTAACCTAGTATATAAACACTTAAGCCTGGCCACTTCTCTGGGTCTCCGTTTTCCTGTGGGGGCTCCCATGCACACGTAAAAATCTCCATGCTTGGGGCGCCTGGGTGGCTCAGTTGGTTAAGCGACTGCCTTCGGCTCAGGTCATGATCCTGGAGTCCCGGGATTGAGTCCCGCATCGGGCTCCCTGCTCAGCAGGGGGTCTGCTTCTCCCTCTGCCCTCTTCCCTTTCGTGCTCTCTGTCTCTCATTCTCTCTCTCTCAAATAAATAAATAAAATCTTAAAAAAAAAAAATCTCCATGCTTTTCTCCTATTAATCTGTCCTATGTCAATTTAGCTCTCTGGCCCAGCTGGAGACCCTAAGAGGATGGAGGTGAAGTTTTGCCTCCCTACAGTGCTACGGTCTCTGTATGTCACAATCCCATCGACCCTGCTTTTATCCCCATTCTCTACATGATGAGACTGAGACCCAGAGACATTGAGGGCTTTCCTGAGGTCAAATAGCCAGTAAGTGGCAAAATCTAAGTCCGTCTGAGTCCCATGACTTTCTGCTACAATGTGCAGAGGAGCGAGTCGGATAGATTCGAAGAAGAGACCCTTGGACGGGCCCTCCAATGATCAGTACAAGTTTATCAGACCCAGGAGGAGTAAAGGAGAGAATACAGTGCTGAGCACCTCAAGGTTGTAAGATGGGGTTGAAACCCAGGTCTCAAGGGAAACAAAGGTGAGGGAAGAGGCTGCTGTAGGCAAAAGCCAGCTCACAAAGGTCCCTAAATACCAGACCTGGGGTCTTGGAACTTACCCGGGAGGTGGGGGGGTCCTGGCTTGTTCTCAGCTGGGGAGATACAGTCAGACTCACTGTTTGAAATCTGGGGACAGCATGGAGGCTGAATTGGAACAGCAGTTCCCAGCATGGGTGTGGATCAGAATCATCCAGGCTGCTCATAAAACACACCTGGAACCCACACTCCAAATGTGTGATTCAGCCAGGCTGGAAAGGGTCCCAGGGATCTGCATTTCAACATTTTCCGAGGGATTCTGATATGAGTCATCACTTGAAGAAACACCAGTAATCCAGAGGGAGAGAAGCAGCAAGGAGACTAATTATGAGGTTGTCGCCAGAGACAAATGATGAGTCCTGAACTCCAACAGTGGTAAGGAAAATGGAAACAGCCTCACTGCTCTGGCAGGATAATGTTTTTATAATGTTACCCTTTGTTTTTCCTTTTTCTGGTAATTCATCCCCCAGCCCCTTTCAAATAGCTAGTCCATTATGTGCTCATTGCCCCTTGGGAGTGGGATGTGATAGGACAGAAAACAAGTCTCTCTGGTATGATGTATTGGGCTTGTTTCAATTAATACAGGAGTTGGGGGTGGGGGGCATTATAGATGAATCATAATTGGCCATGAGCTGGTAACTGTGGAAGCTGGATGATGGCTGCAAGGGATTCATTATAGAATTGTTTACATTTGTCTTTGTTTCTAAGTTTTACTTAAAAAATTTTAAGTACTGTTAGATTTGGGTTCAAAAAGGACTTAGGGACGAGAGACATCTCAGACATAGCTGAAAAGTTTCAAGAACCTACATGAGCTAAAGGAGATAGGGAGGCTCTGCCAGCAGGATACTTCTGCTGAGGAGAAAAACTCCTCTGATTTGTGTATTTGGGAAGAATACAGTGCATGCTCTGCTCAGTTCTTCTCTTCTTCCTCTTCAGATCTGCCATATCCACTGCCCTGCAGGGGCTCTGGAGGGAGGCCTACCCAGTTGAGCACTGCCATGACTGGGGACAGGGGGTGTCTACTGAGCTCAGGGATTCAGTTGCCCACACTGGGTGAATGCTCCACCCTGGCCTTTGTCAGCAATAAGGCAATGTCCTGGCCTTCACCTGCCTCTCCTTTGCTTCATTTTCCAGTATGTTTAGAACCCTCGTCAGTAAGACAGTGCCAACTTTTGGGGGTCCTCCAGAGACCCCAAAACGAGGGTTTCCGAGGTCTGGAGAAAAGGGAGTGTAGAAGAGGAGGACGGAGGGGAGTGATGAGAGTTCATAGAGGCTGGAGTACAGGGCAGAAAACCCAGGAGCAGAGAGGGAAGCAGCAACCCCTGTCATGGAGATGGCTCTGAGGAGCATCCACCCAAAAAAAAAGACCTTAGCTAAGCTCAGCAAGATTCCCACAGGCAAGAGTGGCACGCAGCAGGAAGAGAGTTGGGGTCTCTAGCAGACGTGTGAGTGAGAACAGCCAGGTCTCAACAGCAACCAGTGGGACCAATGACATCTCCACAAATATCTGTGTAGACAGATGACATTGAGAGCGAGATCCCCTAACACACACACACACACACACTCACACCCGAGTACTAGATGAGGCTCCAGAGGCTAAACACAAGCCCCAGGGAAGGGGTAAAACCCTCCATTAGCTGAGATGAAGTTTCTGCCACTGTCAAAACAGAATGGGAGTTCAAAATAGAAATTAAGTTATTAAAAAACTTTAATTATATTTCTTACACAGATAAATTTACGATGAGAGATTCCTCCTTGCTGGAATAGATATTTTGGAAGCAGAATCAACAAGACTTGGAGGTCAGATGGATGATAGGGTGGTGAGGAGGAGGAAGTCTCTCTTCCTTTTGAGAGATTTGTTTCCCAAACACCCCAGGCTAATTCAGGTTCTTCAATACTGTCTGCAAAGTTTTCCCTCCTTCCCCAATGGTCTTCTCCCAGGGCCCTGTAACATAGGTTCAATTGTTCTTGCCTACTCAATTAATGATTAGGAACAATAACCAACTGCTCTAATAAAGCCACCTACTTAACTAGCCATTTTCTATTTACTACCTAGAAAAAGTATCTGTTAGAATTGCACCATGCAGACTCTACTATAGTCACTCTAACAATGAGGCCTGTAGGGCCTGGAAAAGGTCACAGCAACGCACTTCCCCTCCCAGAGCACCTCCTCTGGGACCTCCCTATTTCAGTCTTCCCCTGTGCCAAGGCTCCACCACCCTCACGGATGGTCCAAATCTCAACCTGGGATTCAAGACCTTTTCATGCTGGATCTAATCTCTCATCCTCTCCAACTTTATTCCTTCTCCTCTAAACCCTCTCCCCCTCTCAGGGGAAGTAGGGAGAGTCAGTCCCAGGCCCTCCTGCCCAAAGGTACAAGCCCATTCTCAAGTTTAGAGGGAGGTGGATTGAGGGAGAAGGAACGAGACCCTCCCTCAAAAAGGTTACCTCCCTCAAAAAGTGTTAAGAAAGTCCTTAGTTAGGGGGTGCCTGGGTGGCTCAGTCAGTTAAGTGTCTGCCTTCAGCTCAGGTCATGATCCCAGGGTCCTGGGATGGAGCCCCGAGTTAGGCTCCCTGCTCAGCAGGGAGTCTGCTTCTCCCTCTTCTTCTGCCTCTCCCCCAACCCCGGCTTGTGCTCTCACTCACACTCTCTCTCTCAAATAAATAAATAATCTTTAAAATGAAAAAATTAAAAAAAAAAAATAAAGTCCTTAATTAGGCTGAGGCCCAACTCCAAGACTCAAGGGGAGAAAGGGACCCATCAGGATGATGTCATCAGTGTCACAGTAGATTAGCCTGGTAGCCAATGGAATGGTGATTTGGTCAAAACTTCCTATAAAATAAGTGTGTTCAGAGAGTGACATACCCCTGAAGCAAGACAGTAAAGGTGTTTTTTTTGTTTTGTTTTAAAGATTTTATGTATTTATTTGACAGAGAGAGCACAAGTAGGCAGAGAGGCAGGCAGAGCCGACTGAGCCACCCACGCGCCCCAAAAGACAGTAGAGGTTTACTACTGCCCCTGCCAGAGGAACACAAACTATTCCTAAAATTTGGTATAGAAGGAAAAGCATTTACTAGAACTATAGTTGTCTATTACAGGCTAACAACTGCTCCCATATGCTCCAAAAATGACCACTCTGAAAAAGTGCCCACACCTGGGGTCCTTACCAGAATAAGTTTGCCATAATGCTCTGTTGTTCTTCAGGACCATCTGTCTTCTCCATCAATGAAGAGAATGTGGCATACGCACACACACACATATATATACATATATATATATATGTGAAAGAAATATATATAAAATACATTAGTATAAGACTATATATTATGGGATGCCTGGGTGGCTCAGTTGGTTGGGCAGCTGCCTTCGGCTCAGGTCATGATCCCGGGGTCCTGGGATCAAGTCCCGCATCGGGCTCCCCACTCAGCGGGGAGCCTGCTTCTCCCTCTGCCTGCCGCTCCTCCTGCTTGTGCTCTCTCTCTGACAAATAAATAAATAAAATCTTTAAAAAAAAAACAAAGGGGGGGCGCCTGGGTGGCTCAGCCGGTTAAGTGTCTGCCTTCGGCTCAGGTCATGATCCCAGGGTGCTGGGATCGAGCCCCACATCGGGCTTCCTGCTCAGCGGGCAGCCTGCTTCTCCCTCTCCCTCTGCCTGTCTCTCTGCCTACTTGTTCTCTCTCTGTCAGATAAATAAATAAAATCTTTAAAAAATAAAAAAATAAAATAAATTAAATAAATAAAAAAAAAAAACAAAGGGGGCGCCTGGGTGGCTCAGTCGTTAAGCGTCTGCCTTCGGCTCAGGTCATGATCCCAGGGTCCTGGAATCGAGCCCCACATCGGGCTTCCTGCTCAGCGGGAAGCCTGCTTCTCCCTCTCCCACTCCCCCTGCTTGTGTTCCCTCTCTCGCTGTGTCTCTCTCTGTCGAAGAAATAAATAAAATCTTAAAAAATATATATATATATATTATATGCAAAGCATATGTATATAATATATATAAAGGAATATTATTCATCTCTAAAAAAGAAGAAAATCCTGCCATTTCCAACAACATGGATGATTCTGGAGGACACTCTGCAAAGTGAAATAAGTCAGTCACAAAAAGACAAATATTGCATGATCTAACATATATGGAATATTAAGGGGGAAGAAAAAAAGCTGAACTCATAGTAACAGAAAGTAGAATAGTGGTACCAGAGGCTGGGGTGTGAAGAAAAAGAGGTTGGGTTTTTGTTTGTTTGTTTGTTTGTTTTTAAGTAGAATGGTGGTTGCCAGGGGCTGTGGGAAGGGAGGATGAGGAGTTATTCAATCAGTATGGAGTTTCAGTTTTGCAAGATGAAAAGAGGTCTGGAAAGGGATGAGGGTAATGGTTGCACACAATGAGAATGTACTTAATACCACTGGACTATATGCTTAAAAATGGTTAAGATTAAGTTTTGTTAGGCATATTTTAACACAATAAAAATAAATAAATGGGAAAAAATACTATCTATCTTCTATTCTGGCCAAACTAAGAAGTAATGTTCATGTAGTGGGAATCACCCTGAATCCTTCAAATCCTTGATGATGGCACTAATCCCTATAATGAGATGAAGTATTTTTCATTTACGTTCTTGGTAGTTAAGGAAAGCTCCAGGGCCATGTAGCCCTTCTCAAAATAGCCCTTGTTCCCATTAATTAGGCTAATGTCATAATTCTGGCCTGTTGATACCAAGAGCAACTCTACATATAACCGCCATACAGTCTCAGGGTACCACTGGCCCTGGCACGAGATATTGCACTCAAAACTTTTTCTAAAAGTTGTACCATGCGCATGTCTCGTATATTCAAAAAGAGAGGGGGAAGCTCATTTTAACAATTAAATACATAATTATCACATTTTTTAAATGTTCCTTTGTGTACCACTCAAAATCCTCCCCTGCACATACAACTTTTGCAGAAACACTGACCTAGTATGCGCCCCAGTCATCTCACCATCACACTAGTTGTAACTGTGTATTTAACTGTCCACTTTCTCCACCAGACTGCGGCAGGAGCGGGGTCTGAGCTCTGCTGTCCCAAGCACAGAACACTGGACTCCCCAGTCGACCATACGTTGCAAATAAAGACCTAGACCATTCCTCCACCCCTTTCACCTCAGGCCATCCACGAACCCACGAGTTCTGGCTGGCTAACGCTGAGCAGCCCCTTCGCCTTCCGTAGCCTCGATTTTGTCCGCCGCAAAATGGGAACGACCGTACCCGCCTCGCCGCGTGAGGGCGAGGAGTCAGACGGTGGGTGTGAAAGTACTCTAGAAGTTAATTAATTCACTCATCCATTCAACAGACAATTATGAAGCGCCCAGGGCTGTGCCGCGTGGTTACCACAACGACCACCCTTCCCCGGCGCAGGTCGCATCCCGGAGTCCGCCAGGTTCTTACTCTCACAGAACTTTAAGTGGTGACCTTATTCAAAATGGCGCAGGCAGCCTCGGGGGCTAGTGCGGCGGCGCGGACGCCGCGCCCTATGACCTGCTGGCAGCAGCAGAGGGGGGAGCCGGGCGCCGCCATATTGGCTGTTGTCCTGCGAGGGGAGCGGCGGCGGCGGCGGCGGCGGCGGCGCGAGTGAAGCGAGGGAGCGGCGCGAGCAGCAGCATGACTCGGAGGCGGAGCAGGCCGAGCGGCGGCGCGGGTCGGCGCGAGCGGATGCGGGCCGCGGGGCAGCAAAAGCCCCAGGCTCCCGAGCCCCCGCCGCCGCCGAGCCTGGAAGCGGGAGCGGGTGCAGGGCCCCCAGCGGCGCCCGTGGAGCCGGACCGCGACGGCCCCAGGGAGGAGGACGAGCCCAAGTTGGCGCCCGGACCGCAGGTAGGAGCGAGCGAGGAGAGTCCGGCTGCTCCGGCACTTTCCCCTCCCGGGAGCGGGGCCGGGGTGAGCTTGGGGATGGACCGTCCTCCACTGGCTGGGGCTGAGGCTGTCTCCCCTGAGGCGGGAGTGGAGGCTGGACCCTTCTCTCCAAGCCGAAGCATGGTCCGTCCTGTCCTGTGACCAGGGCTGCCTGCCCTCTCCCGCCGCCTCCCGGCTGGAGCAGGGGCTAAACCTTCTGGTCGTACACCCACACTGGGACTAGGCTGTGCTCCTGAAGGCACAGCTCAGCCCTCTGCCCTTCACCTCCCCCTGGGCCCACCTGCTTCCCCACCTACCCACAGCCCAGCCTGGGGCGCTGTGGCCTGGAAGGCTGCAGCCTCTTCCCTTTCCCCACCCTGGGAGCGGCCCCACCCTTTCCCCTCACTGCCTGCAGCCACTGCCCCCTGAGCAGCTGTGTGCCCCCAGCATATGTCTCCTGTGGCCTCCCGCCTCTCCCTGCCCAGAAGACTATTTGGTGGGGCGCCTGCACTGAAGCGTAAACTAGCAAAGCCTGCCCTTTCTTCCCTGTATACCTCTGACCAACAAGGTGGCCCACCCCAACCCTCAGATCCCTGGGTTTGGTGAATCCTGCTGAGAGTGAGCAGTAGCAGGACTCAGCAAAGCTTCCAGCTTATCACCTGGAAGAAGGTCACTTTCTTTTGAGCAAAGGAGATAATGGGAGGTACCCTGCTAGTGTTCACTGAGAGCCCGGGGTGGCATGAGCCACAGTTGCTCTGGGAGGGCTGGGTGGCTCGCCCTAAGCTTGCTCTGACAAAAGAGTTTTGAGTTGGTCTTTTGGCTGAGCCTGCCAAGGAAGGCAGGCTCCTGCAGGAGTCTTGGAGGGTCGGATGCAGCGCCGGATGAGGATGAGGCGTGGCGGAAGATGCGTTTGGCTCTGCAGACACTGCATCGGGCAGCAGGGGACTCTGGGAGGCTGGTGCAGCCAGAAGGCATGGCTCTTGACAGCCTTCTAGTAGAATCTCTGGAATTGTGCATGTGAGTGGGGATGCCATTTGGGGTACCATTCCCAGAAAGCCTTCCCTACCTTCCCAATTGCGTGAGGTGCCCTCTTTGTGCCCACAGCCCCTTGTGCTTCCTTTGGTAGCATTCCCCATTCTTCAAGACATTCTGTTGATGTATCTCTTCCCTGCACTGCACTGTGAACTCCACGGGGGCACAGACTATGTCATCTATCTCTGATCCTCCATGCCTAGCCCTGGGCCTTGCTGACACTGAGTAGAAATAACTAGGTGAATGAGAGAGAGAATGAATCCGTTGAGAACCTGTGCTTATTGTAACCCAGTTTCGATGCTGTTCTCCTTTGTGTTTCATATCACAATAAGATTTTTAATTAATGAAAATGTCACCACTTATTGAGTGTCAGAAGCCTCACCTTCACCCCCACCCCCTACCCTGGGATACAACTCACCAGGTTGGACTCCGCCCTTGCCTGGTCTGACTTTAGACCCTGAACCTGCTTCCCCCTCTAGCTTTGCTCTTTCTCTTCTCTGGGCCACCCTGGGAATGCTGTTATCCAAAAGGGGAGCATTAAGGTAGGGAGAGCCAGGGGAGCTGTTGTCTTCTCTCCTTCCCACTCACCAGCAACACTTTAGGGTCCCCTGCCACTTAGCTAGGCTATAGTATTCATGGCCAGAATTTTGGATAATGGTTTAACTATTTAGTTTTTATTTAGGACACAGCTTTCCTAAGAGCTATAAGCTTCATTATCTGCTCCACTGCTTGACTTGCCAGTCCATTAATTTATTCATGCCAGACACTATATATACCATACTTCTAATCTTCCCACCACCCCTTTTCTTTCCTCAGCGTTTAGTACAATTGTGATGAGTTAACTATTGGTTTAATTATTGGTCTGCTTTTGCTACATAAACTCTGAGAGTGCAGGAACCACGTCAGTCACTATTGTACCCCTGTGCCTGTGATTAACAAATGTTTAATGAATGAACTGAAGGATATAAATACTATTTCCCCATTTTTCAGATGAAGAAACGGAAACTCAGAGCAAGCATTTGCTCAAATAACTCCCACTGTAGGTCTCAGGTGCCTCATGCCCCTCCAAAAAAGGACACTCTTCTGTACTGTGCTGGATTTGACAAGGCTTTTTTTTTTTTTTTTAAATACTATAGCCACAAAGAGGTGAAACAAACTGACAAACTCTCTTCTGATTGTACCCCACTTTTTTGCTGGGGAGGGGGTTTCTCAATGCCAGAAGCAGGCTTTTGTGCCCTGGTGAAAAGCACCCACTGAAAGGGTTGGGGTCATTGTTCTGCCCACTAGCGTGCCTTTGGTGAGGATCTGTGTCTCCCACTGCCACTTAAAATTCTCTGTGTACACAGAGTGGGTACGTACGTAAGGGGAAACTCAGTGTTGCAGGCCAAACTGAAGCCAAAGATAGCAAATAGGACCACTTGTAGTCCACAGACAGGTTCTAAAGTCCCAAGTCACACATTGTTTGGTTTTTGTTTTGATTTAAGCCAATTTTTTAAAAAACAAAAGATTCCCACAAACTGGACTTGTGCCATTTCTTAAAACTCAAAATCTGGTGCTGCTGGGCCCACATTGCTGTAAGGCAGTAATCTGTAGTCTCTGAATAGTGTCTCCCCCTGATATGAAGGACACCTGATCTGTGCCAGGCCCTGGGCTAGCTGGGAATGCAGAAGTGAATCAGATGTGGTCCCTGCCCACAGAGGGCTCATGGTCCAGAGAACATGTATACAGTAATTGCAGTTAGGCTGGAAGAGCCGTGATTCCTGAGTTCAGGTTTGAAGCCATGCTGGTTCCATCCAGTCCCCTTTGCTCATTTGCATAACTTGTTCACATATAAAGGCAGGACCTTGAGCTGGCCTATTTGGTATCCCAAAAGTCCCTACTTCCATTTGTTTCAGGTCACTAAACTATCTTGATCTGTTCGCTAACAATCCAAATCCTCATTTTCTAAATAAGACTAAAACAGTTACTGCCTTATTAGCAAAGAAAAAAAAACTTAAAGCAGCTGAATAAGGCAGTAGTGAGAAATAGTGTTTAGTATTCCAGACTTGGGGTGAACTCCCAAGCTCAGTCTCTGGGTTTGTGACCCTGGGCATGTTTTTTCCTCTCTCTAAGCCTCATCAGCAACATCATAAGAGAATATGGAGCAATCCACGTAGTACCTAGTACATCGAGGCTCCTGAGGCAAGAGCAGGAGTCAGAGATAGTGGGAACTGCCAGATGGCCATCCAAAGCCTGAGTGTTCTCACCTGCCAATTCTGCTGTCTGTCTTTTAGTCTCTCTTGGACCACTCAGCCTGCAGTCCAGGTGCATACTCAGTAAACCCTCAGGAGACTTGCCAGACTATAAACCAGCAGTTGGAACTGTTTGAGCTCATCCTGCCCTTCCCATCTCTCATCTCTCTACAGCACCTGCTGAGTCCTGCCCAGCACAGTTTAGAGAGACTCTAGAGACCTGGTTCCCCACTGCTCAGAGTTAAACCTGCTCCCTCAAGAGACTGGAACAGAGGATCAGTCAGTATCTTTATTGAAACCATCTCATTATGTTTAATCCACTCAACAAGCATTCTGACCTCTGTGCCACGGCCTTTATTTTGGGCACACAGATGAATAAGATAGTCCCTATACCAGGGGACCTCCCCCTTAAAATCACTGCCCACCCAGCCTGGCCACTTTTCATTGCAAGTAGTAGGAGATGATACCGAGGGGGGGAATCCCTGCCACCTCTGGTTTTTCTCTGTAAGCCAATAGAGATTCACAATGTAGAAATGCTAAAAGGCCTTTGAAGATGAAGACTTACTTGCTAAAATTATAAGCTTAATACCTGGTAGCCTGTTAAGATCCTGACAACCTTATATACTGAACCTAGAATTTTTGAGAGCAGGGGCTATGTTCTAATTCATTTGTGGGGTATTTATTGTTGCATGGTCCTTAGGTGCTCAATAAGTGGCTGTTAAACCAAATTATAATAAAAGAAGTAAAAGTTAGGTTTCTTCCACTTTTTTCTTACCAGCCTCTACTGCTGGGCCAGGCTGGCCATCATTCATTCATTTAGGCCCATTATGCACACACCACACCCAGTCTCCCTCTCACCTGACCTGGTGTTAATTTATTCTGCAAACACTAATGGACACCTGATCTGTGCCAGGCCCTGGGCTAGCTGGGGACGCAGAGGTGAATCAGTCCCTGCCCACATGTATATATTAATTGTAGTTAGGCTAGAAGAGCATCACTTCCTCTGAGTTAAGGTTCAAGTCCAGATCCTAGTATGTGGCCTTTGGAAGAGTTTTAGCCTTAATTTGTTTTCTCACATGTATGACAGTGATGCCAGGCTCCCATTAGGGCAGCAAGTACTGCATGTCAAGCACTTAGCACAAGTGGTAATCGTAATTATTACAGATACTTGGTACTGAAGATGCACAGAAATGATAGCCTAGAGACTTCTCAGAACTGATGTTTCAAGGTTGAGTAGAAGTTCCTTTAGAGGAGGAGGTGGGAGAAAGTATCTAAACAAAAAAAGCAACATAGAGACCCAGAGGTGAGAACTGCCCAACTCCGGCAGAGTAGCATGAGGTCAGGCTGGAGAGGTTAGCAGGGTTCTACAAACCACACCAAGAAGTTTGGGCTTTATCCTGCAGATAGTGAAGAATCAATGAAAGCTTTTTTTTTTTTTAAGATTTTATTTATTTGACAGAGAGAGACACAGCGAGAGAGGGAACACAAGCAGGAGGAGTGGGAGAGGGAGAAGCAGGTTTCCCATGGAGCAGGGAGTCCGATGTGGGGCTCGATCCCAGGACCCTGGGAACATGACCTGAGCCTAAGGTAGACGCTTAACGACTGAGCCACCCAGGTGCCCCATCAATGAAAGCTTTTAAATAAGAAAGTGAACATGATGTTCTTGGGTATTCTCTGATAGCATGAGAGAAAGCAATCTCAGTGACGAAGCAGCTGTGATTGCTTGATTCTACCTCTCCCTCACCCCAGCCAAACTAATCATCAGATCCCCAGTGCTTTGCTGGACCCTGTCCCAGACCTACAGAACCAGAGTCTCTAGGTCTGGAGCCCAGGAATCTGTGGTTGTTAAACTGCCCCAGGTGATTCTATTGTGTGGCTGGGTCTGGGAAATGCTGAGTTGAGGGTGGCATGGGGAAGCTTAGCGGAAGCCTAGGATATTCTTCAAAGAATGGGGCTTCCCAGAGAGGGGAGCTTTTCCATAAGCAGGAACAGAAACAGCCTTAGTTTTAAAAACAAAAAACAGACTTTCCCCGTTCTCCAGTTGTTGCCCCATTAATGATATTCTCCAACTGCTAATCTTCCTTTGTGTATCCAGAGGCTTACCCATGCCCATTTGGTGCTGCCATCTCTGCTGAACGATTGGGATGCAGTTAGTCATGGGGCACAGGTCCTGCCATTCAGTGTTCTTAGTGTTGTGGAGAAGACAGATTTCAAAAACTGGGATACATATATGATAAGCTCTATTCAAGAGATATGTAAGAAATGTTAGGACATTCCAGAGCAAAGCACAGTTAATTTTGCCTATGGACTTAGGAGGATGTAACACCCAAACTGTGCCTAAAAAGGAAGAGGCAGAGGGAACAGCATGAGTGAAGGTGTGAGTGCTTTATGTATTTGGGGAAAGAAATGGGTATTAGGGGAAAAAATGGTTAATGGTTGTTCCTGGCAGAATGTGCAGAGCAGAAAAGGACTGAGAAGAGGAAGTCTTACATCCCAGGAAAGGCCCTGTGTTTGCACCCTTTGGTTCTGTGCCCATGCTCCCCCCTCATCCTTCAACCTGTGGGTGGATGAACATGCTGCAGTCCTAGGCCATCTCCTTTTAGTCCCTCCTCAAGGCTCTCAGCTCTCCAGCTCCCTTTGTGGTTCCCCCTCCATTCTGAAATGAATAGGCCTCTTCATCTACTCTGAGAAGTGATAAAGGGAAACTTAAGGCAGAAAGAAGGGCCCTAAAATACTGAAGGGTCTTACTAGGAAGTTGTAGCCAGAGATCGTGGATGGGGGGGTATAAAGGGGCCTTGAAGGTCACCTGTCTAGTCCTCTGTCCTGTGCTTCAAGTAATAACTTTGGATTGGGCACGTCTCACTTAGTAAGTTTCCCTGTCATTTCTTCCAGGACAGAAGAGGAAAGAAACTAACGGGTATTGAGCACCTACTGTGTGCCAGGCCCAGGCCAGGTACTTTACATAATTTATTTCCTTCTGTCCTCACAACTCTGTGAAGTATGGTTTTATTCTCATTTCATAAATGAGGAAATTGAGGCTCAAAGAAATTGAGTAATAATCCAAGATCATACTGAAATGGCAGAACTGGGATTTGAACTCACAACAGTCTGTCTCCAAAGTTCATACTCTTCCACCCATGAGAAATCTGTACTGGGGTGACAGAGTAGGTAATATGGTTTGCCTGAAGTTCTAGGTTAATAACCGTAGTTTAGGCCTTCCGGTGGCTGATTGTACCCAGGAAGTAGGTTCAACAGATGAGCCAGCCTTGGGGGGAGGGGGGTGGAAGGCCACTGGGGTCAGAGAGACTCACTGCCCTATCCTTGACTGAGCTTATACAACCAGAGAGGATTCTGCACAAACCAGCTGGTGTAAAACAGCTGTTCTTTCAGGAAGGAACTGAGCCAACAGCCTGAGTGTGAGTTTGGGTGAAAGCTCCAGGGCACTGAGGTGCAGTTATATCACATCCTTAAGAATTAACTTTAGCACTGATACCCTTTCATCAGTGACCCAGAGTGACAGAGCTATGCCGTTAGCATGGCATATCCAGGAAAGGGCTAGTCCAGCTGTCTTTAGATTCTTCCCTTTGTGTAGAGCAACTGAAATGGAGCCAGGTGGGCTTTAAGCATTTGTTCATTTATTCGATGAATGCCTACCATGTGTCAGGTCCATGCCAAGCCTAGGTTCCTGGGCACACTCAAATGACTAAGATGCACTCCCTGCCCCCAAGGAGTTCTCATTCCGCCAGGGGTTTGGGGCAGACCGAATATGTCTGTGGCACAGTGTAATAGGTGCTATACTAAAAGAATTAGTTCTGCTTACCCTGGTCCAGCAAAAATCTCATTAACCTTTGATCAGGATCTTAGGGCATGAGTACAGATTTGCTGAGGAGTAGAACTGAGACGCTGAGATTTGCAGGACAAGGTGTATCGGAGGAGCAGTATGAATAGAACCTAAGATTGTCAGGTGTTACACATGGAAATGAAGCATGGAGAGGTCAACTGGGGCCAAGTCATGAAACGCAGGAGCCAGAAGGTGTCATGGTAGTGAGCTCAACCAGAAAGGAGCCAGGAGATTAAAGAGAGACCAAGGTAGGAAGAAGAGCTAAACTAAAGGAAGGAGATCCTCAAACTGGTTAAGTACGTGAGAAGGCACATAATAAGCTTACATGAACTAGAGAAGCCTATTGTCCTGGTTGGATGGTTGTTTTAATTTGTATATTATTTTGTTATATTAATTTTAATTGCGTGTTATTTTAAATTTGTGTTCCTGCCTGATTCTCCAAAATGAGGCGTCTAGGAGTTTGGGAGCATTGCCAACCCCATGCATGAACCTGCGTGGTTTAAGCATGTGTTCTTAAGGCAGGGATTCTATATCGTTTGATGTTGCCCAGCACCTACCACAATGAGAATGGTCTCTAAGCGTGTTCATTGAATGAGGAAATGAATGGGTGGATGGAAGAGTAAGTGGCAATGACTGGACTGATGAGTTTTGCTAGGCTAGGATTAATCATTTTTCTCTGCTTCTAGAAGGGAATTTTGGCTGCTTCTGTTGTCCTCTGTCTGCCTTGGTGATAGGGAGGCTCTTGGAGTTGGGTGCCTTGAGAATAGAGTGCTCTAATGGGGCCATTTCAGAATAGAATTTGGAAGCTGTTGCAGGGCCATTGGTTAGATACAGCATATGTCTTGGGGGAATCCTCTACAAACATACACACTCTTGGGATTAAAAGGAATCCATGAGAGGAATAAGAGCAAGTTTAGTGCTGGATATTAGATCCAGCTTCAGAGCAGACCTTGATAGATGCCTGGTCTGGTGACCTGGATTATTCCCCAGCAGTTCCCAAATTGTGGACAAAAAGGTGAGATGGAAAATTTATTCATGCCCCCAAAGAGCTATCCAGATATACCATGACCTGTATCATTGTTAACAAACACTGTTGCTAACTGTGCCCCCGCCAGGTGACAGGCACCGTTAGAGGCTTCACGTTAGCAGTTCTCAAAGTGTTTGGTCTGAGGCCCTGTTATACTCCTAAAAATTACTGAGGACCCAAAAGAGCTTTCTTTTGTTGATTTTATCTATTGATATTTACCAAATTAAGTATTAAAACTGAGAAAGCTTAAAAATATTTTGTTGACTAATTCATTTAAGAATAACAGTATTAAGCCTATCATGTTAACATGAATAATTTTTTAATGAAAATACATTTTCTTTTTTTTTTTTTTTTTTTTTTTTTTTTTTTTTTTTTTTTTTTTTTTTAAAGATTTTATTTATTTATTTGAGAGAGAGAATGAGAGACAGAGAGCATGAGAGGGAGGAGGGTCAGAGGGAGAAGCAGACTCCCCACCGAGTAGGGAGCCCGATGCGGGACTCGATCCCGGGACTCCAGGATCATGACCTGAGCCGAAGGCAGTCGCTTAACCAACTGAGCCACCCAGGCGCCCGAAAATACATTTTCCAAAAAAAAATAATAATAGAAGAATGGTCTCATTTTCATTGTTGCAAATGTCTTTGTCTGGCTTAATAAAAAGAAGCTGATGCTCATATATGTTCCTGTATCCTGTCTGTTGCAGTACATTGTTTTGAAGTATATTTTTCAAAAATCTAGCCCCAAACAGATAATGTAGTTGAAAAAGGGAGGAGTATTTTAATAGCCTTTCCAGGTGATTGCTGATATTCTTTGCAATATGGAATCTGAGACTGTGTCAATGAAGTCTTCGTACTCATTTACATTAAAAATCTGTTCGTTTATCTAGCACTTTGAATGGATTTTTTTTTTACCAATGCATGATTCTAAAACATCATGCTTTGCTCATTTGGAAAATAGGTTCACTGAGTTATGCAGCTCTCCCAAGTGTTTTTCCATTTCATTTTACAGTATTAAAAGACTACATTTGTTAACATCACCACCATTTTCACCAGAAAAGTCTTTAAGTATTGGGAAGCTGTTAAGTTCATGATGAAGGATACAAAATTCTAATTTTCAAATTTCCAAAATTCTGATTTTTGCCTGAAAGCTTGTATTTTGTCATTGGCCACAAATAAAAAGATGTTTTCCTTGAAGTGATGGGCTCATTTTGTTCATTTTTTGAGAAAATGTCTGGCAGTTTCCAAGTCTGAATAACCAGTTTGTCAGTCATTCTTTCAAGTAAAAATGATGTTCCATGAGAAAAACTGGCTTCCTTTTCCTTTGATTTTAACTACTCTTATCCAGGAAAATCTAGAATACTGTATGTTTCTCAGGCCAAGACAGAAAGGTCTTGGGCCTGGTCAGGTGAGGGAGCAAAGATAATGATTTTAATGACTGCACATGCCAGCCCCCTGGGCTGGGAGTGGCCACAGTCTAGGGTTCACCTGGCTCCTTGACTGCCCTGGGGATGTGCATGCTAAAACATGGATCCCCTGTGTGAGTAATCCCACACTCTCAGAGATGCTGATTTTGCCTAGAGTGAAGCAGAATTTAATCTTGGAGCTTTTTTGAGCAGATCCCAAATCTAGAAAACCCTAGAATCTTTCCTTGCTCTTTCCCCCATCTTATACTTAGGACTAGACCTTTATCTGGAGAGGCTCTGAAATTTAAATTGAAGTGAGAAGGAATAATTGTTGCCCAGGGCTGCTGGGTTTAAGGATCAGTTCCCTAGGCTTTGTGATGAAGAAAAATGGTTGGGTTTTTCATTCATTCGATAAACATTTATTGTTCATGTTCTTGTGTGGGAATACTGTGCCTGATGTTAAAAATGCAGCTTGAGAATAGCTAGTTGAAAGCCTGAGTTGACTTCGGGGCATAAGGGATGATGATTGCCAGGAATTTGAAAAATGGCAGGAGATTGCAGTCAAAGGGAATTCTGAACCAAGAGCTTTTCTCTGCGAAAGCAAAAATTTGCAGAAACAGTGGTAGTACTGACTGAATATAACATCTCCAGGTCTCGGGATTCTCACCACCCTCTGGCAGTAAAAATGAAAATGTCAGAGAAAAAACTCCCCAGGCCCCACCAGGCATTGTATTCAGGGGCAGACACCAAGGCTTAGGATTAAAACAGCTTTGGGAGTAGCCCCAAGAATTGCGGCCCAGAAAGAGCTCAGGTATACCAAACTCAGGACAGTGAATAACTAGATTCCAATGTAGCTTTTTATTAAGAACAGAATGGCCAAAGGGCCTAGGTAATAGATTGTCTACTGCATGGAACCCTTGGGCTAAGTTTTGCATCTCTAATGTCACTTAATTCTCTGAGCAACCTTATGCAGTGTAGGTAGTATTATCCCTGCTTCAGTTAGGACCTAATTAGCTTGCCAGGCCCTGTGTTTTCTCCCTCTAACTGGAAAGACAGCCTGTCCTGTAAATTTGCTTCCATTGATGGCTAATCTCATTTATTATGTGGACCAGTTTGGCTCTAGGAAGGGCCACATTATTTCCATGAATGAGGCCATCTCATTGTAATCCCCAAGGAATGTGATCTTCCACTCTTCCACACTTGAGATTGGAACCATCGAGGTGAAGGTCCAGGGTAGGGAGATGGCCTTTCTCTGTGAGAAGCAAAAATTTCAAAATTTCAAGCAATGTCTTGCTAAGCTGTACTGCCATGGTGATATTTAACAAATCTGATTTAGCCAGTATGTGCCCAGCTGATCCCATGCCCTGTGCTACACTGTGAGAGATCCAGACAAGAATCAGACCTGATGCTTGCCCTCTAGGAGCGCAACCTAATAGAAGGGACAGGAAATGCAGGTAAATAAATAAAGTGGAAGGCACAGATGCTGTAAGCAAGGCATAATGTGCTGTGGAGATATGAGGAGGGGAGAGGAATTACAAGAGGGACTCCCTGGGAAAGCTTGGATGAGGTTGGGTTTAAGCCCTGCCCAGCTACTTATTGGTAAACTTGGGAAGGAAGGGGGTTTGAGGCAGAGGATCCCCGTTAGCAAAGGCATGAGGTAGGGGTAGGAGAGTACAGAGAATATTTGGGGAACTTAAAGAATGACTTTATGGGGTAGAGGGCGGAGATTAAGATGTCTGAAAGTCACCTTAAATTCATTCCACATGAAAGATGGTTGCATTCTTATAAAATATAGTGACCGTATTTTCTATGTTTTTCAAGCCTAGTCCTGATTTTAAATGTTTCCCATCACTCCCATCATATTCATAATTAGTATCATATGTTGAGGCAACATATTATGGGCCTGGCACTGGACTGGGTGCTTTGTCCATTCCATGTTCACAGCCAACCCTACAAGGTAGGACTTAATCCCGTTTTACAGATGAAGAGACAGAGACTAGAACTTGCCCAACATCCTATAGCTGCTAAGTGGTGGAGGCCCAAGATGAGTGCCAAAGCCAATGTCATTTCCACTGCACCCGGTGCCTCCCACAAGTACTTTGGCACTAGGTACAATCACACTGATCACACGTTCAACTTACAAAGAATTCTGTATATGCTTTTAAAAGAAAAAAAAAAAACACTTAGTGAACATTGCCATATATGTTATACACTTGATATCTTGGTTGTGCCAAAACTATATATACTGTACATCACAGGCCATACAAAGAATTTCAGAATAATTTTACTCAGACAAGATTTTCCTCTTATGTAGTAACTTTAGAACCTAATACCCAAATGAAATGAAACTCTCTTGTAGCAAAACTACACGTCCTGGTGTTTTCCTTAAGAATGTGGTCACCATCAGCACAGGGAAAGGGACTTGGATGTTGGCCTCATCTCCTCCCTCTGGAGTTACTATGGCACCTAATAGGTATGAAAAGTTTCCTGGGTACACTTCTCAAAAAGGACTCCTTGACTTCTCTGAATACCATCCTTCTCCATCAATCTCCCCCCCCCTTTCCATGAGATACCACTAGTGGGTTAGAAGCTCTGTCCTTTTACAGTTGCAGTTAAGCAGCTGCCTTGTCCACTGAAACGTTCCCTTGACAGAAACTTTTTAGGCAGTATCTCACATAGGTTCCACATATAGGATTTCTCTCTCTCTGGTACTCTTTTCCAACGTCCTTGTTCTTCCCCAGATGTTTCATTATGCTTCTGGTACTATTTGGTTCCTTTCTTTTTCTAGAAACCAGAGACCCAGATCAGTGTAATTGTAACATTACAGATTTAAGGATACCCTGGTGCCAATTTATTGTGAGAAGGTGATTTTATTCGAGAAAGATGATGGCATTTATTTTCATGGTAGGATGAGGATGGTACCCTTATTTCTTTGCTTAGGCCTCTGCAAATACCTGCTACCTAGTGGTGGGTAAGTTTGGAAGGTATATCAGTTAATACAACTATTGCATGTAACAAACCACACCAAAACTTAGTGGCTTAAAACAACCCTATTTATTATTTCTCATGAGTCTCTGGGTTGACTGGGTGTTTCTGTCGATCGGGGCTGGCTTGGCTGATCTTAGCTGGGCTTACTCATGTATGTGATCCACTGGCCCATCAGCGAGGAAGACTCAGATTTCTCCACACGTCTCTCACATCCCTCCAGCAGCTAGCCCCGTCATGCTCTCATGGCAGGCAGAGGTGCAAGAGGGAGCAAGCCCAGCCATGCAAAGAAGCAAGTAGAAATGCATACATACTTTTCAACCTTATGCTGGCAGCAAATTTGCTAACATCCCATTGGCCAAAGAAAGTGACATGACCAACCCCAGTGTCAAAGAGGGTTCTACGAAGTTACAGAATAGCCCTGGAAGCCGTGGCATTCGTGGTATAGTGGTGAGCATAGCTGCCTTCCAAAGCTGCAGAAAATAGGAAAGCCACTAATTGGGGTCATTAAATGTAATCAGTCTCCCAATCAGTACCCCTCAATATGACATAAAAACCTGTAGACTTATATTTCTATGTCATTTGTCCTAGAAGGAAAAAAAAAAAAGTCCAGGTAATAATTACTGGGTATTGGGCCTATGCTTTGAGCATGCACGGGGCTAAGCACTTTCCCTGTTTATGCACTGAGTCTCGCATCAACTCTGCAAGGTAGGTAGGGAGTCAGAGCTCAGGAAGTCTAATAACTTGCTCAAGGTCACCCAGCTAATGTGTGCTCAGGCAGGCATTAGAATGTGGCTCAGTCTGACCCCCAAAGCCCAGGTCTTTTCACCATACCTCACTGCCTCTCGGAAGCACCAGGGTCTGTTTTATCCTTTCTCCAACTCAGTTTTCTATTGAATTAATGCTTTCTGATGAATTATGCAAACCCCTCCACCAAAATGCTGCTGTGATCGTAATGGAATTGTGTGGCTTTTGGGAAAGCCACGCGTTCTCCCAAACTCAACATTAACTGAAAGGATCTCCCCAACCCCCAGGTGAGGATTGGTCTGTGGACTGCACAGACAGCCCAAGAATTGTGGCCTCTCCTAGACATACCAGAGAAGGAAGGGGACCTTCCTTTAACCTTTGTAGGGCATTTGAGCATGAGCTTTGAAGTCAACCGGAGTTCAACTCCTAATTCAGCCACTCACTAGCTCTGTAACTTTGGGCAAGTTACTTAACTTCTCGAAATCTGTTCCTTCGTCTTAAAAAAATAGAATAAGGGCACCTGGGTGGCTCAGTTGGTGAAGCGACTGCCTTCAGCTCAGGTCATGATCCTGGAGTCCCGGGATCGAGTCCCGCATCGGGCTCCCTGCTCAGCAGGGAGTCTGCTTCTCCCTCTGACCCTCCCCCCTCTCATGCTCTCTCTGTCTCATTGTCTCTCTCAAATAAATAAATAAAATCTTAAAAAAAATAAATAAATAAAAATAAAAAATAAAATAACACCTAGTTTGCAGAGCTATTACAAGGACTAAAATTATGTATAGAAAGTGCCTAACCCAGTGCCTGGCATATAATAAGTGAAGTTATTAGTATGGTTAATACTATTTCTAAGCAGAGCCTTTCCCCTCCTGGGAAACCCTGTTTCTGTCTGTTGGACAGGTCCCCCCCACCTCCACCCAGTCTGTGCAGACTTGCTGCCTGCTATGTCATCGGGAACGCAAAGGCTGGGAAGAAGGCCCTTCCCAAAACGGACTGGTGTTGCAGGGTGAGAAGCTGCCCCCTGACTTCATGCCAAAGCTTGTCAAGAATCTCCTAGGCGAGATGCCTCTATGGGTCTGCCAGAGTTGCCGAAAGAGCATGGAGGAAGATGAAAGGCAGACAGGTCGAGAGCATGCAGTGGCGGTAGGTAACGGCTGAGAAGGGGGTCCCTGAATGCAGGTGGGCTGCCTGCCCAGAGGCATCAGGCTGTTGAGCTGTTCCTTCCCTGCCCTCTCAGGTGGCGCTCCTCCGGCAGCCCCTGCACCCAGGCACTGAGTGGCTGCTGGGCTGTGTCCACACAGCAGTAGCAGCTTGGGTTCACACTCGGGGCAAGAACGGAGAGGCTGCAGGCAGCCCCCTTGCCCCTGAGGAGAGCCTGTGCGGTGTGAGTGCCTGCTTGTAGGTACTGTCGATGGAGATTCTGCCCCTTCTGTGTCACCGTGCTACCTTCAGCCCTGTGACAGCTTAAAAGCCAACCAGTATGTGACGGATGGCAAAGGTTGGTTTGAGGGTCGACCATGTGCCTCAGTTAGAAGGAGCCATCTAAGTGGCATCTCCTGAATCACAGCAGTCAGACTTTCCTTGGTTCTCATTCCCCTCCAGCCCCTCTCTTTTACCCCAGGATCATGTCAGCTTCAGGACTTTTGACTTAAAGACCCTTCCTTTCCTTGGCAGCTCTCAGGACTCCCCAAAGGCCCACAGTTGACAGGCAGTCTGTATCTCTACCAGTCTCTCTCACCAGTATCCACACACTTCACTTTACTGGGAGCATCACTGCCCCTCCCGGCAAAGGCCTGATCCATGTCTGCCCGTGCACCTGGAGTTGTGGGAATTGTACTTTGGCCATGGCACAGGGCCTGGAGGAGGAGGTGCTCCTGAGTAAGCTAAGGCAGCAGCGGGTCAGCTCTCATGTTTGCTGTTTTACCATGAGCCTTTTTCTTCCCCCTTCTCCAGATCTCCTTGTCACACACATCCTGCAAATCACAGTCTTGTGGGGGTGACTCTCATTCCTCTTCGTCCTCCTCTTCATCGTCCTCGTCCTCCTCCTCCTGCCATGGGAACTCAGGGGACTGGGATCCCAGCTCCTTCCTGTCAGCACATAAGCTTTCAGGCCTCTGGAACTCTCCGCACTCCAGTGGGGCCGTGCCGGGTAGCTCACTCGGGAGTCCTCCTACCATCCCTGGTGAGTCTCTGAGCTCGGGAGAGAGCCAGGCCACATAAATGTAGAGAGCTATGTTTTTCTAACCACTTCGATAGACAAATCAGGTCAGTTATTAAAATAAGTAAAAGAGGAACTGTTCTGATGGAAGCAGGGGGTACCTAGCCCTTGGCTGTCTCCATGGCGCTCCTTTCCCCAGAGCTCTGAAGTTGAAAAATATTGTCATTGGCTCTGATAGCTTTCCCTTCAGATTCAGGAGGGGACGTGGTAAACATCGGCTGAACAGAAAGTGGAGTCTGGGAGGGTCCTTAGGACACTCAGCCACCTGAGTGCTCCTTTGGACATCAGCCACCTAACACCTGACCCCTGCGGCAGCACAGAGGACCCGGGTGCTTTGTCTTCCTAGGCCGCCTTTTCTCCACCTAAGGGACACGTATAAAAAGCACAAGAAGTTGGTGGCACAGACTGCCAGGATTATTAGCCAAGTTCACAGCTATATAAGCCTTCTTTACACCCTGAGTTAACCCTTAGATAGCCAAAGAAAAAGTCTTAGGTTAGTGAGGTACTATGTAAATATTCATTACTATCTATTTCTAAATTGAGGGCTTGAGATTAGTATAACACTCTTAGGTTAACTATACTGGAATTAAAATACATAAGAAGATGAATAAAAAATTGAGGGCCTGAGTTCTCCACAGGGGTGCTGCTCCCCTTTGTGAGAGTTGAGTTGTGAGAATGGAGTAGAATTCCATTTATTTTGATGCATAAGCCAAAGAAGACTCATCAGAGCCTCTTCCCACTTCTCTGATATCTGGGGCCACCTGGGAGTCTGGCATGCCCTGGCTGCCTCAGTCCTCATGGCCCAGAGGCAGAGCTTTGGCCTGCTGCTCCACTGGCTTCTGTAGACCCTTTCCTGGGCCTGAGGAATGCCTACAAGCACGCAAGTCCTAGAGAGACCCCAAGACACAGAGCACATAGCCCCTGTTTGTGCCACAGCAGAGGTGGTGTGGCCTTCCTGGGTCCTTCTCTTAGATCTGGGGTCCTCAGGTCTGTCCAGCCAAGTTGCTCCCTGCAGGGAAAACTCTCCAGCCCGAGGTACTGCTAGACTTGGTCCGCAGTGCTGAGAGGCTGTCCCCAGGCAGGTTCCCTCTGATCACAGTAAGCAGGATGTTGTGACAGTGAGCCCTTGGGCTTTCCTTCCCAGGGTCTTGGCTCTCACTCTGACCCCCTTCTTCACCATCCACAGGTGAGGTTTTCTCTCTCTCGGAGCACCACCGGCACTCAGACCTCACTGCTCCACCCAACAGCCCCACTGGCCACCACCCCCAGCCAGCATCGCTGAGCCCATCTCAGCCTGGATCCTTCGGCTCACCACCCCACCCGCACCTGCTGCCTGCTGCCCCGGCAGCGCCTTTCCCTGCCCAGGCTTCAGAATGCCCTGTTGCCACTGCTGCCGCCCCCCACACCCCAGGGGCATGTCAGACCCCCCACCTGCCCTCCACCAGCATGCCACTCCTGAAGATGCCTCCACCATTCTCGGGGTGCAGCCACCCCTGTAGCGGGCACTGCAGCGGGCACTGCAGTGGGCCTCTCCTTCCACCTCCCAGCTCTCAGCAACTCCCTAGCACTCACAGGTAAGTAAGTGGCATGAGGGGCGTACTCCCTGCTAACTTCAACCTTGAGTTCGGAGAAACTTTACAAACCATAACTTTGGGGTAGAAATTAAAGGGGAGACTCTAGGGGCGCCAGAGTGGCTCAGTCGGTTGCACATCCAACTCTTGGTTTCTGCTTGGGTCATGATCTTGGGGTCCCAGGATGGAGCCCCACATCGGGCTCTGTGCTCAGCACAGAGTCTGCTTAAGAGTCTCTCTCTCCCTCTCCCTCTGCCTCTCCCCCCCACTCACGCTCTCTCTCTCTGTAGGATAGATAAGTAAATCTTAGAAAATAAAAAAAGGGTAGACTTGGTCTTTTGTATAGTTTTTACAGTCATAAAAGAAGTAAATGTTTATTGTTTTTTAAAAAACTTGGAAAAATTCAGAGATGTCTAATGAAGAAAAAATTTCATGACCTAAAGAGAAACTTTTTTTTTTTTTAAGATTTATTTATTTTGAGAGCGAGAGAGCACATGTGCGCAAGCAAGGTGAGGGGCAGAGGGAGAAAGAGAAAATACACAAGAAGACTCCCCGCTGAGCACAGAGCCCAACACAGGGCTCAATTTCACAACCCTGAGATCACGACCTGAGCCGAAATCAACAGTTGGTTGCTTAACTGACTGAGCCACCCAGGTCCCACTAACGATAAACTTCTACCACTGCAGTATATTTTGTTTCTGATGTTTCTGTATATAAATTAGGTCCATGTTTATACATTTTTGTGGTAATTATTTTTTAACATTATATATCATTTTCCCAGTTAAAATTCTTCAAAAAACTTTCAAGTGACTGCAAAATGTCTTATTGTATACCTCTAGCATAAATTTATCATTCCCTATTTCTGGACATTGGGGCATTTCTAGTTTTTGTTTTTAAGATTTTATTTATTTGACAGAGAGAGAGCACAAGTAGGCAGAGCGGCAGGCAGAGGGAGAAGCAGGGTCCCCGCTGAGCAGGGAGTCCTGACGCGGACCTTGATCCCAGGACCCTGAGATCATGACCTGAGCCGAAGGCAGACACTTAACCAACTGAGCCACCCAGGAACCCCGGGGCATTTCTAGTTTTTAGCCACTAAAAACAAGGCTGTAATAAACATCCTTGCACCCAAATCTGTATTTGAGTTTGGAATTACAGGCTTAAGGATTCCCTGAAGTAACTCTAATAGAAACTGAAGAAGTTTATTAATGTAGATGTGGAAGATAAAATTCTTTGGAGAAGATAAATGTGTATTTTTGTATTATAAATCAGATCTGTGTTTAGTATGCATTTATATTTTCTTATTCTAAAATCCCACCATCCCAATACCACCACTGTTGGCAGTTTTCCCTGCAGGTCTTTCCCACACGGTAGTGATGGTGTCTATAAAGCTTACAGTTTTTTGTTGTCTTGTTCCACTCAGCATTCATTGTTTGGTTCCTATGTGGTCTTCTGGACCTCAGCTGAAGGCTAAAGAATATTCTCCATAGTGTACTTCACTGTTTTCCAGTTGCTGATGATTTATGTCATTCCAGTATTTTAATACTGTAAATAATCTCTCTAAAGATGTCTTTGCCTAAAGCTTTTTCCCTCTTTTGGGTTTTTACTCCTTGGAATAGATCCCTCAGAATGAAAAAGTTCTCAGTTTAAAGGATGTCAGGATGTCTTTTTTGAGGATTCTTAATACAAATGAAAAATTGCTTTTCAAAGGGCTCCAAATTGATGTAACCACCAATATTAGGATGCTAGGTTCTTCATATTCTCAGGAGCAGTGGGTATTTTAATTTTGCTAATGTGGGTGAAGAATGGTCAATTTGGATTAAGCTTCTCTGAGTACCACTGATAATGGTCCCTGCCCCTCCTTTTCTACTCCTTGCTCAACAGCCAAGCCGCCTCATTGCTCCTCATCCTGCCCTTTCTCCCAGCTCCCACCCCATGTCCCCAGCCCCAGGGCACTCCAGCTTCTGATGGCCAACCCAGGGCTCTTGCTCTTCTGGCTCCAGTTACGGGACTTTGTGGGCCCAAGTCTTTTCTTACCCTGGAAAAATAAGCTATATTACATGATGCCCCCAGTGCTTCCTAAAGTCCAGAGGCAAAGCAGTACAGTGGGAGAGCATGAGCTTTGCACACAGGCACAGGCTGAGTCCTAGATACTCCTTGGCAAAGCAGTTAAGCACTCTGACCCTTAAGTTACTTCCACTGCAGGATGGGGATAGCAACATCTGTTTTGCAGGACTTGGGAGACACTTAGAAATGATATGCTAAATAGAGTACCAGACCCAAACAGTTAAGTAGCTCTTAGAGTCGGGCCCACAAAGCATATTTACTTCTCTAACTTTAAGGCCCCACACTAAGGCAGCTCCACCAATGGGGGCAGACTCCGTCTAAGAACCTTAGATGATGAAATTGACCTTGTCAGCCTCCTTCGGATGCTCCAGGAGAGCCATCAGCCCACTAATCTTTTTGGATACCTGCTCATTGAGCACCTGCTGTATACACTGTTGTTACGCTGCCCACTGGGACCCAAAAATAGAAGTAACAGTCCCTGCCCTTAGGGAATGCACAATCTGGTCCCAGAAACAGGTGGGCAAACAGACCGTCAAAGTAAAGTGTGATCTACAGTAGGATAGGGAGGTATACACACCCACTCTGTGACCCTCCTTCCGAGTCCAGGAGGGTCACACAGTGGGTGCGGGCATGGGAGACATAAGGTTCCTACCTTTCCAGAATAATGCCATTGAGCTGGGCCCTGAGGGACAGTGACCGTGTTGGCCCTGTTCTTGTGAGAGGCACCGATATGGTGTGACTGCCTTGGCTTTTATGGGATGAGGCAGATGAAGGGTAGTCCGCGCAGCAGTGGTCATCAGAAGCAATGCGTCCCCTGCTGCAGCCTGCTCCTGCCCTCCCTCACCTGTGGGCTTCTCTCTCTCCCGCATCAGCAGGGACCCTGGGTGCAAGGGGCACAGGTTTCCGCACAGCGGCCTGGCCTGCCAGCTCCCCCAGCCCTGCGAGGCAGATGAGGGCCTGGGTGAGGAAGAGGACAGCAGCTCAGAGCGCAGCTCCTGCACCTCCTCCTCCACTCACCAGAGAGATGGAAAGTTCTGTGACTGCTGCTACTGTGAGTTCTTCGGCCACAATGCGGTGAGTGAGCCCACCCAGGCCAGAGAGGGCTGGGGGCCAGTCAGGGTGAGCCAAAGGAGCACCTGCTCTCCCCAGAGACCCCCTCCCCCCACCCATGGGTATAGTAACCACACTGGGACCCTCTGAGTCCTCACAGCCTGTGTCCGCTCGCTTGATCCTTACAGCACACTTGTGAGGTAGGGATTTTTAAACACCTTGCTACCTTTGCTCTTTTCATGGTTTCTCCTTAAGATTGACTTTTTTTCCTTAGGCAGAAGGAAAGGAAATGGCAGAGAGAAAGCTATGATTCTGATGAGCATGCATACGTGTGTAATCACAGAGAAGCGAACACTTGTGCGTGATGAAGGCAGAGTGGAAGCAGAGGCTCTCGGTCCCCCAGGCGTGAGCCAGCGAGGGACGGGCCATGAGCACAGACGGCACCAGGCAGGAGGCTCAGGGCAGAGTACGTGCTGTCTCTGGACAGAGGGCAAAAGCAGCTCAGAAGTCTCATAAAGTGAAGAGGAAAGGGCCGCCGGCTAGGGTAGAGCAGTTGAGGACAGAAGAAATGAACGTAATTACATTGTTAGTCACCTTTAAGCTAAGGGTTATTATTCTCATTTTAGAGATGACAAAATCGAGGCACACAGAGACTCAGTGACCTGCCCAAGGTCATACAGCTTCCAAGTGACAAAGCCCGGGCTCAAACCTGCTTTCCTCGCTCCCGAGTCAGTGTGCTCACAATGCTGTTACGTATCTCCCACTCCCTCCGCCCACAGCTGCCTCAGCTCTGGGCCTGGCCGAGGCTGAAGCCACTTGGCCTTTGTGGCTATGGTAGGAAGAACGGTTGTCTGGCTTCTCACCACACGTTCGGTGCCAGCGGGTGGGAGTGCTCCGGGCTTCCCAGGCCCAGGGTGTAACGTCAGCACCTCCCCTCCCCCAGCCACCCGCTGCCCCGACGAGTCGGAATTACACAGAGATCCGCGAGAAGCTCCGCTCGAGGCTGACCAGGCGGAAAGAGGAGCTGCCCGTGAAGGGGGGCGCCCTGGGCGGGATCCCTGGGGAGCCCGCCGTGGACCACCGAGATGTGGATGAGCTGCTGGAATTCATCAACAGCACGGAGCCCAAAGTCCCCAACAGCGCCAGGGCCGCCAAGCGGGCCCGGCACAAGCTGAAAAAGAAGGTGGGTGTGGGGGGGGAGCCTAGCTCTACCGCCTCTCCTCCCTGAGGAATCTCTCACCCCAACCCCCCAAGACTTGTGGGGCATGAACAGTGCTGGCTGCCAGAAGCCTTGGCACAGCTTACTGCTATGGGAAGGTCTGAATGCATTTGGGAGGCATCAGGGTCAGGGAGCCTGGGGCCAGTGATTGGAGGAAAGACGAGTCCTGGCCTCAGAAGCTGCTTGCTGGATTCCTCAAAGCACAGGACTTGCTTCAGTCAGTCAGTCATTTATTCATTCAGCAAACACTTCTGCAAATACTGAGAGCCAAAGCATGATGCAGTTAAGTTCTTACCCCGGAGAAGCTCAGTCCAGTGGAGAGACTGACACAAAACCGGACGAGCTCATTAGCATGTGACAAGCCCTGGGATGAGGAAAGCCCCCATCCTGCCTGGGCACGCTGGAAATGGCTCACCAAGAGGCTGACTTGAGAGCTGAGTTGCAGGGAGTGAGTTCAGTTTCATCAGGAGAGTCATTCTGGCAACAGGCATAGCACATTCACAGCGGTTTGGCGTAGCCAAAGCTCAAATAGAGGAGAGGCAGGACAGCTAGTAGAGGTGCGAAAGGGCCTCAGAGGTCCCGCTGAAGAGTTTTGACTTGATCCTGTAGCTGAGGGGGAGTCACTGCAGGGCTTTTATCAAATCTGCATGCCACTATGACGTTGTGGCAATATGGAAGGTGGCCTGGAGGGGTGACACTCCCGGAAGGGATACTGAGGCCCAGGGAAAGCTGATTGATGGTGGGTCTGGAGCAAGGGAAGCAGACATGACTGGCTTTGGTGATCTGATTGTGGAACAGAGATGAAGAAGTCAGGGATATCTTCCAGGTGATTGCTTGGGTGACTGGCAGGATGGTGTGCCCTTCACCGAGCAAGGATGGGATTGGCAGAAGACAACAGGATTCAGTTGGGGAACATTGACTCAGAGATTCTCAGGAGACCTCCAGGTGGAGATGGAGGTGTGGGGCTGGGAGTTGCCAGCTTGGAGATGTAATTGAAGCCATGGGAATGACCCAGCCCATGGGCTGAGTGAGCTCAGAGGGCTGAGGAGAGAACCCAGTGAGCTATTCCTGGGCAGCCCTGCTCCCAGGCAAGCCCCAGGGCTTGGCAGCTCGTCCCCTGCCACCTCATTACCTCTTCACCTGCCTGCCCCCAGCTGCGTCTGCACAGCGCCACACTCAGGAGCCCAGCAGCGGAAGAGTTGGGTTTGACAACCAGCTAGCTCCAGGTCCTGGGTGGTCAAACAGCCCTGGTGCTCTGGAAAGCAGCAGCAGTTCTACATCTTTTTCCAGCCCAAAGGACAAACCGGGACCCTTTCCCTGCAGCCTGAAGTAGTGAGCCAAGGGGTCCCACTGCTGCCTTCAGAAAGTGGTCAGCACTTTCTTTCTCCCATCCAGTGTTGCCTGACCAGAAGTGTCCAGTGGGCAACAGCGGTCTCTTTAGCCTTCCCTGGCTTCTTAAGGCAGTGGTTCCCAGTTAGGTCCCAGCGAGCAGGCACACTTTGAAGTTCCCAAGCCTGGTGTGCTTTCCATAAATCTGCGCCCACACATCCCTACCCCTTTGCTGGTAATGCCAGTAACAACTCCTCTCCCCTCCTTTTCCTCCTGGCAACTTCCTTCAGACTTCCTCAGGTAACTCCTTCCACGTTACTGCCACTGTACCTCGCACATCTCTCTCAGCTGCCATTTCGCACACTCCATGCACTCATTCAGAAACTTGCTGCACAGCTTCTGTCTGCCCAGTCCAGTCTAGAGGCCAGAGTACAACACAGCACCAGACAGTTGCAAGGTCATGTGATAGGCAGTCATTGTTGTTGTCTGTTTATGCATCAGCCTCCTCTCCAGTGTCCTTCCTCTACCTCTCAGACTTAACCACAGTCTGGCTGTCCACCAAAAACACAGCTTCCCCTGGGAGCCATCCAGTGGAGACTGCCCATTCTCTCCCACCTCAGGAGACCAATAAAGCTGAGTATCTTTCTGCTCCCTTACACCATTTCCAGACCGTGACTGTCTGTCCCTCATGTACTAAACCCTACTTTGAAACTGACACTGTCTCTGTCACCTACAGTCTCCTGGCCACTCCTCTTCATCCACTGAAGGTTGTCACCTGCCCCTTTCTCCTCTTCCCAGGCCATAGAGATCCCTTGACCATCATTCACTCACTGTCTTACCAATACTCTCAATTCCTTGCCCTGTTGCCCTTCCATTTACACCCACTCAGAAAAATCGCAGCCCTGGGTTTGACCCGTCCCTGCCTCTCCCTTCCACACCTCTAGGAAAGCACTGGATCACATCTATCTGTGGCACCCAGGCCGCGTGATCTCCCTCTTGCCTGAGCCCTCACATTGCCTAGCAGGCCTCTAGTCCACTCGCTCTTCACCACTTCTGTTCACCACAGACCCTTTGTCAGACCTCCAGATTCTTCTCAAATCCCCAGGCTCTTCCCACCCCACTTTTTTAGTTGTTAGATGAGCTCACTTCTTATTTCAGCAAGGGAAAAAAAGCCAGTGAACAGGCACTCCCTCAAACATCTTACCATTCCACCTGCAGACTTTCTTCTTGTCATGAGGGAAGAGTTACCCCTTCTGCTTAAGGCTGTGCAGTTCTTTACCGCTGCCTCAGTCTTAAGCTCGGCTTCCTGCTCTGGCTCTGGCCTTTCCTGGGCTGGCTCCCATCAGCCTTTCACTGTGCCCACTATACTCTCTTTTGAAAGCAAACTGCCTTGAGTGTACAGCCTCTCTCTCTCCTTCACCTCATCTCTTTCCTCCCATCACAGCCAGATTTCTTGAAAACTGTTGTCTGCATTCACTGTCTTTCCTGTCAGCTCATTGCAAACTGTTTTCCTCTCCCTCCCCTCCACAGAACCACCAGTGACATCTTTGTGGCTAAATCATACCCTCCTGTCTCACCTCTGTCCAGTAGGCAATATCTCACATGTTGTATTGGTTTTCCTTTTCAAACATGTTCTCTTTGGCTCCCCTGTCCTCAGCCAGGTGGGGGAGGGGAAGAACAATGGGAATGCCGTGTTCTCTAGATTTCTCACCTTCTCTGACTTCTCTCTCCTTCGTGGACTCCTCTTCCTTTCCTCTGACCCTCCCGGAACCTCAAGGCCACCCCCCTGACAAAGAGAAGCTGTCTAGATAGTGTTCCTGGTTCACTAGGTCTACCGGTTTCCTCCCTGCACTTCACCTTGACAACTCCTGCTGCTACGGGGCACCTCACAAATGCCCCACTGGTACTCAAAAAAACTGAGCTTGTTCTCTTTCTCCAAGGAGGCCTGCTCTTCCTTCTCCATTGTCTGTCTAGTTAATGGCACCACCATCCACCCAGTTGCCTGAACCAGAACCCAGGGTGCCATCCTGGGAGGAATGCGTCGTGGTGATCGGGAGCAGCGAGCCTTGGAATCGGACCTCACTTTGAAACCTGGCTCTGCCACACTTGCTGGATGACCTTGGGCAAATCACTTCAGCTCTAAGCCTCAGTTTCTTCATCCACAACATGAGAATAACAGTAGAACCTAACTCAGATGGTTGCGGGAATGAAACAAAGTGATGCACAGAAAGGCTCAACAGAGTGCGCTTGGTCAGGGAAGCGGTGGCCGCGCTAGGGGTTGTCAGTATTGTTCTTGTGGCTCATCCCATCTCCCCACCTGTCCCCGAGTCCTGGCCATGAGACCTCCCAAACAGCTCAAACTACCCGCTTCTCTCCACCCTACTACTGCTACTGAAAAAGCCGTCAATGGCCAAACATTGCCCTCAGCATCAAGCCCAGACTTGAACCTGGCCTGCAGGGCTCTTCAGCCTCTGCTTAGCTTGCCCGCTTCATCTCTCCGTCTCTCCTCCCTGGCCTTCCCGCCTACCACTCCCCACCACTCCTAAAAGAAACCTGGGCTCCAGCTCCCCCTGTGAATGTTTGCATCCTGTAAAGATTATATGTGCGCATTCCCCAGTCACTTGCTCTTCCTTTTGCCTAAAAAGTGCTAGTCTCACTCTCCGGGATGATCCCAGTCACCCTCCAGTGCCCAGTGAGCTACTGCCGCCTCTGGGAAGCACCTCTGATGGCCCAGTCTGAGTTCCCAGAGCATCTTGTGCTTTCTTCCCTGTAGTTCTTGTCACTATCACTCAGAATTAAACAGCTTGTTTGCATGTCCGTCTCCCCCAGCAGACTCAAGTCCGCAAGCAGACTTCTCATGCACAGCTGAATCCCCCAGAGCCCAGCCCAGTGCCTTACAGAAACTGGTCAAGAAGTGATCGTCGAACAGGACTGAAAGAACTAGGAACTGCAGATCACACCTGGGTGTGCTGTCCCAACTCTGCCACTTTCTAGCCGTGTAACCTTGGGCCAGTTCCCTATTTGTGCCAAAGTCAGGTGTCCTCATCTGCAAATTGAGGATAATGGCGCAACAAGGGCAATTGTGAGGATTAAAAGAGACAACGTGTGGAAAGGGTCAGGCTCGTGGCACATAACAAAAAGCCTGTGTTCTGTGCTCTCCTCTCACTACCAAATCACACGTGGTTCCATGTTACTCCCTCTAACTCATTGTTTTCAGACTTCTTTGTTTAGCAGCAGAACTCTTTTTTTGCAATTGAAGTCCTGCATGGAATCTCCATTCCTAACAGAAAAAAGCTGTGCTGGTACAGGGGAGGAGTGATGTGAAGGGCCTTCCAGTCCTTCTTTTATCCCCATGGCCTTGACCTCCATGGCACAAGGCTGGAAACCCTGCTCCAGATCGAGCTGCTTCCCCACTTGAGCACCACAGTGCCAAGTCAGAGCCTCGTCAGCACCTGGGGAAAGGGACACGTGCCCTCTCAGGTGTCCAGGCAACACCGGGAGGTATATGTAGGCAGTTTTTCTCCCAAATACACCAAGGGGGACGGTAAGGTTCAGAGAGAGTAAGTGATTTGTCCAAGGTCCCACAGTGGTGGTACTAGTCCATCGCAGAGCCCTACTGGGGCACAGGGTCACCCTCTTTAAGTTGACTCTAAGGTGGTGGCATGCCCTCTTTTTCTCTCCCCAGTTTCCTTTTCCTGTTTCTCCCCCTCCATTCCCAAATCAGCTAGAAATACGTGAAATGGTGGAAGTCATCCAACCCCTGGCCCAGCACCACCATCTCCTTCCCGTGGGCTTTTGATATCTGTCTCTCGTCTCCCTCTAAAGGCCTCCTTGGTCCGCAGGTGTGTGGAGGTTGGGCAGAGGGATGGAGTGACTCGGAGCCCACAGACTTCACTTTCATTCTCCAGAACCGGGTGTGTTAACACTGACTGACAGAGTCTAGCCCCCCAGTTCTCACCTGGGCAGAGGGGCTGCTTTTACATCTTGCTGTGGGGCCCCACATAGCTATCCATTGGGCACGCTTTAGGCATGGCCTTGATTACTTGAGGCAGCTGAGTGGTGAGTGGCTTTTATACGGAATTTCTCCCTGTTCCATAGCACCCGTACACAATTCCTGCCACCCAGAGTAGTCTGACCTACCGCGGTGGTCTCACAGCCCCGTCTCACTTCTTGAAAGACCTCCCATGATGTCACAGCTTTTTTCCCCTACTACCAGCAGAATTGGAGGGAATGCCCCTGTAGCAGCCGTCTCCCTCGCTTTGCATCCCCACTTTGGTCTTCACCCCAGAATTTTTGTCTGCCTTTTGCAGATGAGTCCACTGAGACTCAGCCAGTGAATGAATTGCTTAAGTTCAGGCCTGGAAGGCAAGGTGCAATTAGCTGCATTCCTATCCCTTTGAGTCCCAGTGGGTCTTAGGCCCTAGGACTCACACTGGGGCTCTGAGTGAACAAGCTATAAAAACCTATTCTCTGTGGGTCTGTCTCCATCCCCAGAACACGCATCTGATTGCATTTCATCCTCACTCCTGCAGGGTGGGTGAGCAGGCCTGGATGGCCAAGGTCCTGCCTCTAGCCAGTTAGCTGCAAAGCTGGGCCCCAGGCTGATGTGTCAGGTATTACATTGTACCTGGCAGGTGCCAGGCCCTAGCTGAAACTGCTGCTTATATTGACAGGAAAAGGAGAAGGCCCACTTGGCAGCAGAAGCTCTAAAGCAGGTGAATCGTAGTGTTTCTGGAAGCCGGGAGCCTAGGCCTGCCAGGGAGAGGCTCTTGGAGTGGCCTGACCGGGAGCTGGATCGGGTCAACAGCTTCCTGAGCAGCCGTCTGCAAGAGATCAAGAACACTGTCAAGGACTCTATCCGTGCCAGCTTCAGTGTGTGTGAGCTCAACATGGACAGCAATGGATTCTCTAAGGAGGGGGCTGCTGAGCCAGAGTCCCAGAGCCTATCCCCCTCAAACCTCAATGGCTCCTCAGAGCAACGGCCTGACATTAACCTTGACCTGTCCCCTTTGACTTTGGGGTCCTCTCAGAACCACATGCTACGAGTTCCAGGTGAGCCAGCCCCACCGTGGACAGAAATGAGAGGCTCTCACCCACCATGGACAGAGGTGAGGGGGCCCCCTCCCGGTATCATCCCTGAGAATGGGCTAGTGAGGAGACTCAACGCCGTGCCCAACCTTTCCCGGGTGATCTGGGTCAAGACACCCAAGCCAGGCAACCCTAGCCCTGAGGAGCCAAGCCCAAAGGAGGTTCCCAGTTGCAAGCAGGAGCTGCCCGAGCCTATGGCCTCAAGTGGGAAGCCGCGGAAGGGCAAGAGACAGGGCAGTCAGGCCAAGAAGAACGAGGCGAGCCCAGCCCCCCGGTCCCCAGCCAGCCTCGAGGCTCCCAGTGCCAAGGGCCAGACCCCCAGCTCCAAGCAGCCAGGCAAGGCCCCGGAGCCTCCCAAAGTGGGCAGCTGTGCCGAGGCTGGAGAGGGGAGCCGGGGGAGCCAGCCAGGACCAGGCTGGGCTGGCAGCCCCAAAGCCGACGAGAAGGGCAGCTCCTGGCGAAACTGGCCAGGTGAGGCCAAAGCACGGCCTCTGGAGCAGGAGTCCATGCAGCCCCCAGGCCCAGCGAGGCCACAGAGCTTGCCGCAGGGCAAGGGCCGCAGCCGCCGGAGCCGCAACAAGCAGGAGAAGACGGCCGCCTCCCTGGGTGAGTGCACCAGGAACTGAGTGGTTAGCCCCCCACCCCGCCAGGCCACAGGGTGGAGGGTAGTCCTCGGTGTGGGCAGTGTTGCCCCAAGAGCATGACCCCAGAGGCCTGGCCGTGGGCACTGAGCCCTCCTGGCTGTGTCTTCCTAGACGATGTGTTCCTGCCCAAGGACATGGATGGGGTGGAGATGGATGAGACTGACCGGGAGGTGGAGTACTTCAAGAGGTAGGTGTGGGGATGCCTTCTTGCCCACCCTCACTCAGGCTCACCCTCAGCCTGACACCCTCAGAAGGAGAGCCTCTCCAGGCTCTCTCCCACCAGTCTATCTGCTGGAACCCAGGTAGCCGCTCAGCAGGACAGGCCATCTGGGAAGGTAAGGGACAGGGAGAAGGAGGCATGTCAGGCCCCAAGAACCAGGGCTTTCTCCAGCTTTATTCCCTTTGTATGTTCACTTGCACTTCCTCTGCTCTGCCTGGGCTGAGCTCTGGGCTGGAGGCAAATGAGATATAGTCTAGATGGAGAGAGAGAGCCATAAACACACAGTCCAGTGATAAGTGCTGTTGGAGGAGTAAGGGCATGGGGCTGCAGACCCAGCTGAGACGTAGGGGTGGGCAGCGCTCCCAGAAGAGGTGGGAACCAAGCTAAGATCTGAGAAGTAAGAACCAATAGGCCAGGTCAAACAGGGCCTTTGTGACAGCAGAGCTGGTAGGCACAGAGGTTTCAGGCTGAAAACAACACGCAGTACTTAGGGTTGCAGAAGGCCGCCCAGTGTAGCCAGAGTAAAATACAGCGTGAGGAGCCACCCTGTATCCCGAGGCAGTGTCACTCTCTTCATACACTGTTCCCTGGGCTCATGGGCACCCTGTCCAGAAAGCCAGCAAAGCTCTCATAACCTGCTAGACCCCAATACCCTGGAGCCACAGGGGTTGTACAGAGCTGACTTGGTTCCTTTAGTGACCAAGACACATGGGTCTAGAAGTGGGGTCCAGCAGGGAGAGGGGTACCTCTGATTATGCTTTTCTGCTCTCTCTCAAACCTAATAGGTTCTGTTTGGATTCTGCAAAGCAAACTCGCCAGAAAGTTGCTGTGAACTGGACCAACTTCAGCCTCAAGAAAACCACTCCCAGCACAGCTCAGTGAGGTATGGAGACCCCCAAGCATTGCATGTACTCCCTTTCCCCAAGTTCTGTCACCTTCTGTGTCCCCACCAGACCATTTCATGCTCTGGGGCACGGAGTTGGGCTAGTGGCTTGCCAGCCCTGGGCCCCTGCACCTCCACAGTGACAGCTATGCGCTCTGCAGACACAGGCCCCATCTCTTCTCCTGTGGCCACTCACCCCTAGGCCTCTGTCCTTTCATCGCTCCCTCCTGGGCCAGAGCCTCCTGGGAGCCCTCCTGCCTATGTTCCTGAATCTCCATCCCTGGGCTATCTCCACCAGGCCTCTACTTCCCTTACTGGCTGCCTCTCAAGTGCCTAGGCAGCCTTAATCCCCAGAGGACTGCCCCCACCCCTGACAATATTAGCCTCAGGGTTGAATCTCACTTGCCCAGCCTGGTAGGCTACCCAGGTGCTTCCCAGCTAAAGCCATGTAAGATGTGGTAGCCCCAAAGGACCAGTGAGAGGGCAGATGAGCTAGACCAAGGCCTCAGTGAGGTCATTTAGGCATGGAGGAGGTGGTAAGTGCTCTCCCCAAACAGGAGAAGCCCCATGAAGAAATTAATAGCTAAGCTGCCTCCTGAAGAAGACACCTGGCCCCCAGCTGGGCTCAGGGCTCCTCTCCCAACCACCTACACAAGTCCTTTTGTGTGAAATACTGACGTATCAGATGATGTTCTGGACTGAGAACATAACCCTGTGCTCTGTCCCTGGGATCAGGCCTTTTCTGGCTGGCAACCACACAACTGCCCTTAAAGCAACAGGAAACTGGGGCAGGTGAGCTGAACTCAGGGAACCCCGGGAGGATGTCCTCACCTGTCCTCCTCCTCCTTCTCTTCTCAGTGCCAGGACAGCTCCTCTCTGGGTCGGGCAGCAGACTTCCTGGACCCTCAGCCGAGTCTCCTTGTCCTCTTTTGGTTTTAGGATTCCCCACCCTTGGGGCTGGGCTCCCTATGGCACCTTGGGCTGCCTGGAGTCAGGACTATCTTTAGACGCACCTCAGCCCCTCTCTCTGAAGGGGCTAGGCTCCCTCATCTTTTGCCAAACTGAAATGTCCACACCCTCAGGAGCTTCTGCCAGGGCCAGGGTGCCCTCCTGCCCCTTTTGTCCACTTCCACAGGATCCAGGAGTTATGGGGACCCCAGGCACTTTGATTTGTTGCCTCTTCTTAGAGAAAAAGGGGCACACCCCTCCCCCAGCCCCGTGCCCCTCTCAGCCAGGAAACCTCATTCGGCCATCTTCTCTCAGGGATCCCCTCTTTGGTTGAGCTCTTTCGCAAAGCAGAAGATGTTTCCTCCCTGCCCCACCCGACTCTGAGGGCTCTCCATTGACCTTTTCCACCCTCCTCTGAGTGGGACTGGGAGCCCGGAGAGTGTGTGAGAAAGCAGTGCAGGCGCAGATTCGGGACCTAGCCTGGGCTGCGTACCCGGAGCCCGAGTGCGTACGCTGCCTCTCCCCTGCTGGTCAGCAGGACAGCAAAGGCCAGAGGCGGGGCTCTTAGACCACCCTGGCTGGGATAGATGTGTGCCAGGGGAGCTGTCCCCTGGCAGGGTCTTAACCTGCATCCTCTGCTAAAGGTAATCAAGGAAGTCTATTCAGTATTTTCAGCCCAGGGAGCAAAAATAGCAGGCAGCTGTTCCTACCCACGGGGATCCATGGAAACCCAGAGCCAGCGCAGGGAGGCTCAGGCAAAGGATCGCTCACGGTATGGCCATGCTCTGTTTTCTCAGCCCCCTGCCGGGTCGAGCTGCTTCAGGGTGTCCTGAGACCCCAACTGCCAGCTGAAGGTCTACAGTTTCTTCCTCCACATCCCTACCCACCTGCCCACGATCCTCCCTGCTCCTCGCCATCCTGGACCAACCAAAAGTTGAACGGATGCTGTGCCGTGCTGGGGCCCCTCAGGACCTCCGCAGAGCCGCTTCCTGGTGCTACCCAGCCTCCTCACTCAGAGCCTGGGGGCTGGACTGGCCTGTGGGCCGGGGGCTGATGGTACTGCTGGCCCAACACTGCTCTCTTTGTGTTTGGTTTTGTTTTTGTTCTTGTTTTTCAATTCTTTACTTTTGATACTGTGAAGATCTTTCCTGCAGAAAGATAAAGCAACATTTGGACACAGAGTCAGTGTGTTGATGGTTTGCTGGTCTGGGGCGGGGGTGAGGTGAGGAATGTACTCAGAAGCATTCGATCTGCCTTGGTCATTAGCCTCACTGAGCAGATATTATGTGTCAGCAGTTTGGCAGTTTTCACTTAATTCCACAACTGTTCTAAATGGGGCTGTTATCCCATTTTACAGATGAGGAAATTAAAGCTAAGGCAGGAAAGTGACTTTAGTGCACTCAGTCTGGCTGAGCAGAGTTAGAGCCTAGGCCTGTATAACAGCAGCATCTGTGTACTTTCTCCTAGTGGCAGGACTCTGGTATGTGACCTGGAACAGCCCCTTCCCCATGCCCTGTTTCCCCCTCTGCGAGATGGAGGAGTGAGACTCGGTCTCTGTGCAGCTGCTATGAGAAGGGGTCTGGGAAAGGCTTGAGGCCTTTACAGACTGCTCCTTTAGCCTGGGTTATTGACATTGTCAAGGGAAGTGGAGTAAATGGAGTTTCTAGAAATTGGATCTGACTTTCCAGTGGGAATGACACACATAGCCTAAGTACTTCAGAGTTGCAAATAATGAACCCTTCTGTAAAGTAAAGTAAACTACCTCATTCCTATCTCCCACCCCCTGCAGATCTGGTTCATAAATTCAGATTTTAATATTACAGGTTTGCTAAAAAAAAAAAAAAATGCCTCACACACACTTGTGCTCCAAATCCTTGTCCCTGTTGTCGTTTTCTCAAACTGACACTTAACTTGAGCTTATGTGGGGAGCAGTGGAGGCTGTCGCCACACAGTCACTAAGAGCCCTTTACAGAGTGTTGGGAAGCAGGATCAGAAACCATTCCCCTGGGCACCTGGGTGGCTCAGATGGTTAAGCGTCTGCCTTTGGCTCGGGTCATGATCCCAGGATCCTGGGATCGAGTCCCGCATCGGGCTCCCTGCTCCTTGGGGAGCCTGCTTCTCCCTCTGTCTCTGCCTCTCTCTCTCTGTCTCTCTCATGAATAAATGAATAAAATCTTCAAAAAAAAAGAAAAAAGAAACCATTCCCTCCCCTTTCCACCTCCTCCCAGGATGAACCCCACCATGGGCAGTCAGTGCCAGCTTCCTCTTCTAAAGAAGTTAAAAAGCATCGCCACAGGCTCAAGGCTCACAATTCCTGGTCCCTGGCCTTTCCTAATTCCCAGGGAAGTCTGCATATGCCCCTGTGAAACCTGTCTCTATACATATTATCTGTGTTCCTCTCTCCCTTCAAGTCTTGCACCAGGCTCCTGCCCTGGAGTCGAACTGGCATAGCTACCTAAAATTCTGCTTCATCATTCAAAAATTGCCTGTCTGATCAAGGAGCTGCTTTACCTACAGAGAAAGACGTGTGGGTGGCATTCAGAGCCTTCCATGCCTGGCCCCTGCCTCCCAGCACTTCACTCCAGCCACACCAGATGACCTCAGTCTCCCTCTAGGCCTGGCACCCTCAGGTCTCCCAACTTTGGCTCACATTTCCTTCTTCCCAGATTACCTTTCCTTCATTGTGTCCTGCTTATCCTTCACATTCCAGCTGAAAGGCCACTTTTACTAGGAGAATCTGTTTGCCCTGCCTTGTGATGCCTCCAAAAGGACAACTATCTGTCTTAGAATATTTCTCCTTAACCTCAAGACCCATTATATTTTTGTCTCCTCAACTAATCCATAAACTCACAAGCCAGGTTTGTATCTTGTTCATCTTTTATCTGCTTCAGCACTGTGCACAATGCCCAGCGTGTGCTGATGATAAATACATGAATGAAGGAAAAAATAGTACTGACGCATCACTCCTCTTTAAAAGTCCCCTGTGCAGGGCACCTGGGTGGCTCAGTCCTCTGACTCTAGATTTCGGCTCAGTTCATGATCTCAGCATAGTGGGATCCAGCCCCATGTCAGACTCCTTGCTCAGCGTGGAGTTTGCTTGAGATTCTCTCTCCCCCTCTCCCTCTGCCCCTCGCCCCCGCTCGAGCTCTCTCTCAAAATAAATAAAATCTTTAAAAATAAATACAAATAAAGTACTCAGTGAAGTTTAAGTTACTTTGACAGTCAGCCCTGCATGCTCTGGGCCACCCAGCCTACGTATCCAGCTTTAGCTTTGGCCACCCCCACTCCACAGGAGCCGGCCACGTGGTTTGTTTGTTCTTTGAGGAATCTACTTGCACATGGCCAGGCCTTCACTCCTACAGCACCCTCAATCAGAAAACTTCTCTTTCCTCCACTCCCTGTTCTGAGACTCTACACCTGTGGAAGCTCAGATTCAGGTCTCCTTGAAGTCTTCTCTGGTTCCCCAGTGAATTACTCTAAGCTCTATTATAGCATTTACAATAATAATCGCTCCATATGTATGTACAGACCCTCGGCGAAAAAACACTTGTCACCAGCATTTTATTTATCCCTCACCACTCTGAACATACGTGTTGTCTCACATAGATGAGGACGCCAGTCAGAGCTGCAGTGTAAGTTGATTCATTTTTCCGCAAGCCACACCCCGTCCCCGCGCCCGTGCCCGGGATGGAGGCCCGAGCGGGATCCCAGCTGGCCCTGTCCCGGAACGTGCCTGATGACGTCATACTCTGGGCGAGGCTGGGCAGCTGGCCAGCCGGCCTCTTCCGGATCCCCGGTCTCCACTTCAGGGACCTTCTTCCACCAGACTTCGTTTGAGCCTTTAGCGCATGCTCCAAATCCTCCAGCGTCCCATAATGCATTGTCTGACGCTTTGCCCTCGCCCCTGGCAACAAATGCGCAGCCGCCCAAGGGACTTTGACGCCGCGCTGCCTGACAGGGTCTCAGAAGAAAGTTTGTCCCTCTGCGCGATCCGGCATTCAGAGGTCGTTGCTAGGCGCCCACGTTCCGCTTCTTCACATCTGATTGGGTTTCACTCAAAAGTTGAGGCGGGGTTTTACCGTAGCGCGCATGCGTGCAGCAAAGGATGGAGGACTCGGAACCCGAGCGGAAGGTAGGAGCGAGACAGGGGTCCGCGCTTGTGGCGAGCGGCAGTGAAAGCGGGGGGCCTGGGCCTGACTTCTTTGTATTTGTAGCGGGCTCGCACCGACGAGGCGACTGCCACAGGAAGCCGCTCCGAGACGGAGGATGAGGATGACGAAGACTACGTGCCTTACGTGCCTTTGCGACAGCGCCGGCAACTACTGGTGAGGGCCCCGGTTCGGAAGAGGAATGAGGGCGTGGGATCGGGGGGCGGGGTTGGGGAGAGGTGGCCGCCAGTGGAGCGAGCTGCCAGTACTCGGGACAGTGGCCGTCTGGCGAACGAGGGACGGGCAACCTGATCTGAGGTCGCAGGGTACAGATCCCTTTACCAAAAGCCAAGATCTTGACGCAGGCCCCCTGGGCCCAATGCTCCGCTCTGTTTTGGGCTTGGCTCTGAGGGGCGCTGGTGGAACCTCAGCTCCAGAAGCTACTGCAACGAAGGCGCAAAGGAGCTGCGGAGGAGGAGCAGCAGGACAGCGGCAGCGAGCCCCGGGGAGATGAGGACGATATCCCGCTGGGCCCTCAGTCCAACGTCAGCCTCCTGGATCAGCACCAGCACCTCAAAGAGAAGGCTGAAGGTGGGCTGGAAAGCAGCGGGGAGGCTCAGCTTGGTACAGTGCTTTGGTGTCTGACATCTGCTACTTTCCTCAGCCCGCAAGGAGTCTGCCAAGGAGAAGCAGCTGAAAGAAGAGGAAAAGATCCTGGAGAGTGTGGCTGAGGGCCGAGGTATGGTTGTAGCCAGGGCAGAGGGGGAGGTGGACCGAGCCTCCTCCCCAAACCCCAGGCATGTTATATCTCATGGGCCTGGCCTCTGGGAAGCAAGAGCCAGCCCTGAGCCTCGTCTGTTTCCTCAGCCTTGATGTCAGTGAAGGAAATGGCCAAGGGAATCACATATGATGATCCGATCAAAACCAGGTATGTTTTTCAGTCTGTGGGAAGGCAGTCACTTTTACTTGGGATGGTAGTAGGCTGAGACTGGCAGGTGCACCCCACAGCCAGTTGTGCCCGGGGCCTCTCTTGACCCCCACCACGCACTCACAGTTGGACACCCCCCCGTTATGTCCTGAGCATGTCTGAAGAGCGGCATGAACGCGTCCGGAAGAAGTACCACATCCTGGTGGAAGGAGATGGCATCCCACCACCCATCAAGAGCTTCAAGGAAATGAAATTTCCTGCAGGTACCTGGGAACTTTGGTAGTCAAACAACTGTGAGGTTGTGTCCCAGCCCCCGCTGAGCTCAGCATCTGCAGCGATGGGTCTAGCCAGTGGAGATGGAGGGACTTAGGTTTGAATTTCAGTTGCCCCAGCTGTACCTGTTCACTGTTTTCTGCCATTAGGGAGCTTCAGTGGGCAAGTGATCTTGGCCTTAAGTGGACCTGGGTGTAAATCCTCCCTCCAGTTATCCTAGAGATCTTAGACAAGTCTTTCTTTTTCTCTTTTTCTCTGGGCCTCATTTGTAACTTGAAGGGAGTGGGAGTAGTGCCAATTTTACAGCTTTGGGAGGCCTGATAAAGTATCTGTGAGACACAAGGATGATACTGAGATTGTTTTCCGTAGCCATCCTGAGAGGCCTAAAGAAGAAAGGCATCCACCACCCAACACCCATTCAGATCCAGGGCATCCCCACCATGTGAGTGTGGACCTGGGGGCCCTGAAGAGGGTGGTGATGGGGAGGAGCAGTCACTAGGTGTCCATCTGGAGACTCATTCCCTACATCCTGCTGAACCTGATCCTCAGGCCTCTCCTCTCCCCACAGTCTATCTGGCCGTGACATGATAGGTATCGCCTTCACGGGTTCAGGCAAGACACTGGTGTTCACATTGCCTGTCATCATGTTCTGCCTGGAACAAGAAAAAAGATTACCTTTCTCCAAGCGTGAAGGGCCCTATGGACTCATCATCTGCCCCTCGGTAAGACAGACCAGGCTGGAGACAGAGCGGAGACAGGACTGCCTTCTGGTACCAACCTCTGCCCTGTTCCTACAGCGGGAGCTCGCCCGGCAGACCCATGGCATCCTGGAGTATTACTGCCGCCTGCTGCAGGAGGACAGCTCCCCACTCCTGCGCTGCGCTCTCTGCATCGGGGGCATGTCTGTTAAAGAGCAGATGGAAACCATCCGACAGTGAGCATAAGCACCCCCACCCTGTGGGCCTCCCCAGAGCCCCTCAACAAGCTAAAGGGTCCTTTGCTTTAGCTACCCTTGCAGACCCTTCCAGAAGCTTCCTTGTCCTCAAGGAGTTCCTTGTCTCATGGGGAGATCAGTTGGGGTGGGACAGAGGGATGTGGTAAGGTACTGTGGGAGCACAACAGATGGAATGGGGGTATCTGGGAGGTCAGGGGTCAGGGCATTCTGGGTAGAAGAGACAGAGGTGGGGGACCCAGGATGTCCAGGAAGGTCAGGGTCATTCAGTGTGGTCCAGCATGGAGGCTGAGACACTAGGGCAGGGCCAGATCCATGGCCTTTCCACACGGTGTAGTCTCCAGCAGACAATGCTAATTGCCCTGGACCAGGCTCTGGAGTCACGGACAGGCCACACTCAAGCCCTTCTTTCCAAGGCATTCCCGGTCTCAGGGAAGATTCAGATACAGAAAAGATTAAGTTAGCATTCCAGGGAAGTGAGCCCATCAACGCCTACAAAGGGAGCTGCGGGAGCACATACTGAGGCCTATGTGGAGATTCAGGATCACCCTCCTTCTAGAGAGGGAAGGGTATGCAGGGTTGATTCATGGCTGGGGAGGAGCTCTGGAGCAGAGCAGTAGTCAAGAAGGTTGCAGCCCCTTCTAGAAGAGACATGTTTTACAAGTAGGGCAGGGTGGTGGACGTGATGAAGGGACAGATGAGGAGAGACAGGAAAGAGGCCAGAGGGCAGAATGAGCAGAATGCCAGCCCTTAGGTGCAGGGATGGGTGGGTAGCCCTGACCTCAGGGTCCTCTTGATCCCCAGCGGTGTGCACATGATGGTGGCCACCCCTGGGCGCCTCATGGATTTGCTGCAGAAGAAGATGGTCAGCCTAGACATCTGCCGCTACCTGGCTCTGGACGAGGCTGACCGCATGATTGACATGGGTTTCGAGGGCGACATCCGCACCATCTTCTCCTACTTCAAGGTGCCCGTCCCTGCCTGGCTAGGGCATTCCTGCCACCCTCCCCACCACACCCCATTCAACTGTGGCAGGCCCTGAGGCCTGGCACTGCCCACCCACTGCCCCTGCTTCAGGGGGCTACATCCCAGCTACTCGGCCTTCCCAGGCCTCACATGCCCTCAGTCCTAGCCCTACTCTTCCTCAGGGCCAGCGGCAGACCCTACTCTTCAGTGCCACCATGCCTAAGAAGATTCAGAACTTTGCCAAGAGTGCCCTGGTAAAGCCGGTCACGATCAACGTGGGCCGCGCTGGGGCCGCCAGCCTGGATGTCATCCAGGTGGGCAGGCACTCCTGATGAGCAGGGTCTCACTTGTGGGGGTTGGATCTGGCCGCGTTGAAGCTCTTGGAGTAGGGTTGAGGGGCCACCTTGTGAGCACTGGGGGTTTCATTCAAATCCCCAGCCCTTAGTAGGAAACATTCTTAGGGCAGCCAGTGCTTTATGGCAAGAGGCTTCTGGTTTCCTCCCAGCCAGGATTGGGGGCCCAGGCTCTGTGGCAGGGCCAGGGCTGGTGAGCCCATTTGCAGGCCCACCTGACCTGGCCCCTGTGATGGCAGGAGGTGGAATATGTCAAGGAGGAGGCCAAGATGGTATACCTGCTTGAGTGCCTACAGAAAACACCCCCACCCGTAAGTGCAGCCCACCAGGCTGGCTGAGGACCCCTGGAATGAAGGGGAGGGGGCAGTGGGGGCAGCATGCTGGAGAAGGTCGGGCACGCCCGGTTGGGGTCAGCCCCCATGACTGAAGTTGGCTTTCCTGGACAGGTGCTCATCTTTGCGGAGAAGAAGGCAGATGTGGATGCCATCCACGAGTACCTGCTGCTCAAGGGGGTCGAGGCGGTGGCCATCCATGGGGGCAAAGGTCAGGGGGTAGTGCACACATAGGCATGGATTTTGCTGCCATTGCTGCCCTCACCTAATCCCTCTCCCTGCCTAGTAGGCCCGCCACTACTCCCCAGACTCCTGTCACTCTAACAGCTCCTGCCTAACCCTCCCCAGACCAGGAGGAACGGACCAAGGCCATCGAGGCATTCCGGGAGGGCAAGAAGGATGTCCTGGTGGCCACAGATGTAGCCTCCAAGGGCCTGGACTTCCCTGCCATCCAGCATGTCATAAATTATGACATGCCTGAGGAGATCGAGAACTACGGTGGGGAGCTTGGGTGGGGGGCAAGGTGTCAGGGGTGCGGGCTGGGCCCCAGCCCCTGGGCAGTAGGCCAGAGCTTCTGTTCCCTCTCTGCAGTGCACCGTATCGGCCGTACCGGGCGCTCAGGAAACACAGGCATCGCCACCACTTTCATCAACAAGGCCTGTGGTAAGGCTGCCACCAGGGCCACCCCAGCTGTGCCCTGGGTCCTCTGCCTGTGGCTACCCAGGTCCTGGCCGCAGGGCCTAGGGTTGGGCCTCATGGTTCCCTCCTACCCCCACAGACGAGTCGGTGCTGATGGACCTGAAAGCCCTGCTGCTGGAGGCTAAGCAGAAGGTGCCCCCTGTGCTACAAGTGCTGCACTGTGGGGATGAGTCCATGCTGGACATTGGAGGTGACCGCTGGCCAGGAGACCCCGGGGCGGTGCGGGCGGGGGGCAGGGGAACATGTCGAGGGCACCACAAAACAAGTATTTGCCGCACATCAGAGGACTTGAGGGAGGGCTCTAATGGGAAGCCAGGGTCTGGGGTGTGGAGCCTGGTCCTGCAGTCCTGCTGACTTTCACCCCCATGCCCCCAGGAGAGCGTGGCTGTGCATTCTGTGGGGGCTTGGGCCATCGAATCACTGACTGCCCCAAACTCGAGGCTATGCAGACCAAGCAGGTTAGCAACATCGGCCGCAAGGACTACCTGGCCCACAGTTCCATGGACTTCTGAGCCTTCTGTCATCCCTTGTCTCCAAGAGACCTCAGTCTCCAGCCACCTCCTACACACACCAGCCCCCTGGACAAAAAGCCAGCATCTTTGGCCCAGCTGGCCTGGGCTGGGCCAGGCTGGGCCTGGCTGCCTGCTCCCTGTGTCCCCCAGAATTACTATTTTTGTTCCCCTTTACCCCAGCTGTCATTAAAGCACAAGCCTCCCTGGTCTCAGCCCAGCCCTGCCTCTGTGTTTCGCCTTCCCTGATCCCTGCTTCCTGGACAGGCCTCACCCTCTGACCTCCGTAGCCCCTCTAAGGCGGGGGAACTGGCATCTCCCACCGCTACTGCCAACACGGCCGGCTGGGTTTTGGTTGTGGAGAGAGCCACGTACCTGGGGCCCCCTGCTGGGAGCTTTGGGTAGCTCCTCTGGGCTAGCTGGATTTGTGGCTCCGGGAGAGACCGCATTGGTGGGCCCCGGGGGAAATGGCTGGGTTTTCTGGTCTCTGGTTGGCTCTTATAATCTCCAAACTTGCCCCAGCCTCCCTCTTCCTGTCAGTTGTATGAAGCTCCCGGAGCCCCTTGGGAGGCGACTTCCTGCCTCAGGCCCCCTGTCCACTTGCCTGCCCGCACAGACTCCCAGTGGGGAACCCTCTGTCCACCTCGCTGAGGGGGCAGCAGACGCCACAGGACCACCACTCAGGCAGCTAGCACTCACTGATCTCACCCTGTGCCTGGGTGTCTGTTGGGCTCAGGATCCAGGCAATTCAGGCAGACGCCTGCTGGGAGGCTCATAGGTAAGTGGGAGAGACAGGAGATGGGAATAACGGGGGTGGCAGATGGCGCAGGATCTCCACATCTGGCAAGGGATGGGCAGCAAGTCCTCGGGGCCCGGCACTTCATGTGCAAGACCACATGCTTATCCCAGCAGGACAGCAGTTGCTCAAGTCATGTTTGTCACTTGGTGTTTGGCCTTGGGCAAGTTACTTAATATTTCTGAGCCTCGATTTCCTCATCATTGAAATGGCAATGAGAATGCAAAGAACAGACTGTCCGGCTGCTGGAGCTTGGGGCTGCCCAGGCTGCAAGGGACACAAAGCCGGGTGGAGAGGCCCATGGAAAAGACTTCTGTCCACACCCCATATGCGACCCTAAAGAGTATTGCTCAGCCTGGTTACACATGCCTGCCTAAAGGTGGCATTGAATGAGTGACAGGAGGCTGTTCCCAGAATTCAGACACACACTCAGAGCCCCATTAGTAGCCTCCAGCAAGGTGAGGGCTCCCCCCCCAAAAAAAATGCCTAGCAAGAAGAAAAGTTTAAAAAAAGCATGTGATCTCTCCAGGGACCCAATGGGGGCATGCCACTCACGCTCACATGACTGGGCCATGCCGTGAGGACGGGCTCACTGGTGGGGCCTTTGTGCTCGGCGTGGGGTGCTCAAGGGGGACCTCCCCAGGGGATTGGGCAGCCCAGCTATCAAGTGGCACAGTGGTAAGGGGTTCCTGGGAGGCACTGGGCCAAGGGGAGGTGGAGGCCAGGACAGGGCACCTTGAGTGTAGGGCTGAGGAGCCCAGGCTACACCCCAGGGCAGGGGGTAGTCAGAGGGGTTGGTTTGGGGTTGGTGGAAAGGACCACAATGAGCCCTGTCAGGCAGTGGTTCAAAGGGGAGATGAGAGGCTGGTAATGGACAGGGACTGTGAAGACAGGGGAGCAGGTGAATATTGGAAATATTTCCAGGATAAAGGCCAGCAGAGCGGCACTGAGAGGGTACCAACCAGGGCTCAAGAGTGGGGAAAGCAAGGAGCAGGCCAGTCTGGCTAGAGGAGGTCCTGGGACAGGGACCGGGCCGCGGGAACGTCAGGTGCCAGGGTGTGCGACTGTCCTGCTCAGAGGAGAGGTCGGAGCTTATGACTCACAGCCAGCTGACCCAGGTGCAGGCAGAGGTCAGCCGCCCTCCGGGGGTCTGAGGCCCCGGCCAGGCACACGTGGGCGCCTTGGGCCAGCTGGACCCTGAGGAAGAAATATGTGATGTCCCCACCCCTATCCTAGCTCCTTTACTGAAGACGGGCGCCCCTCCCCCCAGCCCTGCAGCTGCCTCTCTGGACAGAGGGAGGGGGAAGTGGCCAGAAGGGGAAGTGTGAGGAGTTCCCCTCCGGCCTGTCACCAGTCTCATCAGGCCCTCGGAGTGGCAGTCCCGGGGCCTGGCAGCGGCCATGGAGCCTCGGGAGACTCCCATCAAGGACGGCATCCTCTATCAGCAGCACATCAAGTTCGGCAAGGTGGGGACCCTGGCTGCCAGGCAGCTTGTTCAGGACAGTAGGCGGCAGCCTCAGCCCACCGGGACCTGGGAGAATGGGGAAGGAGTCAGGGTGGGGAACCCAACCAAGGTGTTGGGGAGTAGAGCAGAGCCCCATTCTCAGCTTGAGTGGGCCTTTTGGAGAGCCTGTCCTGTTTGCGGATGGGGAAGCCAAGCGCGGGGAGGATCTAAGAATCCAAACCTTGGGGCAGGGCAGAGCTGAGAGGCTGGCTAACCCAACAGCCTTCCGCCCTGTGTAGTAGAGGCACCCAGGCTCCTGTGGACAAGGCTGGGGCTGAGTCGGAGGAGCACCAGCCTGCAGACGAGGGCTCAGCTCCTCCTAGCCCTGTTACAGGACACAGTTGGGGGCTTTGCCTTTCTCCCCAGGCAGCAGGCCCTTCACCCTCACAGCTCAGCTGCAGCTGCTGCCCAGGCAGATAAACAGTCTGTTTCCTTTGCTTTACACTATTTGCATGTTTCCTTCCTTGCCATTATGAGACCGAGGCCTCCCTCCTGCTCAGCCCTTGTCCCATGGCCCGAGTGACCTTTTCTTTGGGGAGAGGGCGTAGGGGGCACCAATACAATCGTAGCGTCAGGTGGTCTGCTTCAACCATGTCAGGGACATGATCCAATAGAAGCCCCAACCTTGCGTTCTCAGGGCTTTTGAGATATGAGGACACTAGTGCTCATAGGGGTCACAGTTAGGCAATTGGTGGGATGGACTTGAACCCACAGCTGACCGCCTGCCAGCACAGACTCTTCCCCCCTGCTGGGCTGGCCCTGGCAGGGCCCCCTTCTCTGGGACCTGCGGATCTGGGGGAAGCAGAGGCCAGCCAGGGTGGCCAGGAGCACTTGCTGAGCAGTGTGTGCTGAGCTGAGCTACAGGGAGAACTGCCACCCAAGGGTCTTTTCCCCTATCCTCATCTCCCACAGAAGTCCTGGCGGAAGGTATGGGGTCTGCTGTATGCAGGAAGCCCATCAGGTGTGGCACGGCTGGAGAGCTGGGAGGTCCGGGATGGTGGCCTGGGGCCAGCATGTGACAGGTCTGCAGGCCCCAGCCGGCGTGGGGAACGGCGGATCATCCGCCTGGCTGACTGCGTGTCTGTGCTGCCGGCTGACGGTGAGAGCTGCCCCAAGGACACTGGTGCCTTCCTGCTCACCACCACAGAGCGAAGCCACCTGCTGGCCGCGCAGCATCGCCAGGAATGGATGGGCCCCATCTGCCAGCTGGCCTTCCAGGTGAGCATAAGGGGCAAGAGGTGGGCCACCTGACCCCCAACCTTGTTCATCTCCATGCTCACTCCCATCCTGTCACTCAGCAAGTACCTGCCAAGCACCTGTGAGCCTTCGGGGGAATAGCCTCGAAGTCCACAGAACGAATCTCAGATGGCCATTCATGCTGTGGGGAAAATGAAAGGCTGGTGGGACCAGGCATGAATGGTGGGATGTTAGATGGGAAGGCCTCTCAGGAAGGGACAGTGAGCCAAGTCCTCAAGGACAAATAAGAGCCCACCAGGCAAAGATCTGAGGCAAGAGTGACCCAGACACTGAGGTCTGAGGAGTGTCCTGAACAGAGGGGGCAGCATGGGCAAAGGCCCTGTGGCAGGGGAAAGTTTGGTGTGTTAAAGGGACAGAAAGGCCATTGTGGCTGGAGACTAAGGAGTGGGAGGGAGCCCAGGAGGAAGCAAAAGTGGAGAGTTTGGTGGGAGCCAGCTGAAACTACTCTGGGCCACATGCAGAGTTCGGGGCTTTATTCTGAGTGAGAGGAGATGCCTTTGAGAGGGGGGTTCTTTGGGGAGCCAGGTACTGAGAGCTTTAAAGCTTCACAGGGTCTATGATGGACCAAAAGGAAATGAGCCTAGCAGTTCCTCAAAAACTTAAACATAGAGTTGCCATATGACCCAGCAATTGCACTAGTAGGTGTATACCCAAGAGAATTGAAACAGGTGTTCAAACAGAACTTGTATGAGAATGCTCAGGGCTGCAATATTCACAATAGCTCAAAGGTGCAGACAACCCCAATGTCTGTTAACTGATGGTTACACCCAATGTAGTCTGTACATACAACAGAGTATTACCTGACTATTAAAAAAAAAAAAAAATGAGGTAGTGATGCATGCTAACACAATAAATGAACCTGGAGAACATCATGCTAAGTAAAAAGAGCCAGACACAAAAGACCACACATTAGTATCAGTCTATTTATGTGAAACACCCAGAATAGGCAAATCTATAGGGACAGAAAGCAGCTTAGCGGTTGCCAGGGGCTGAGGAAGAGGGAGTGGGTAGTAACTGCTAATGGGTTTCCATGTGGAATGATGAAAAATTCTGGAACTAGGGGCGCCTGGGTGGCTCAGTCGTTAAGCGTCTGCCTTCAGCTCAGGTCATGATCCCAGGTTCCTGGGATCGAGCCCCGCATCGGGCTCCCTGCTTGGCGGGAAGCCTGCTTCTCCCTCTCCCACTCCTCCTGCTTGTGTTCCCTCTCTCACTGTGTCTTTCTCTGTCAAATAAATAAAATCTTTAAAAAAGAAAAAGAAAAAAAGAAAAATTCTGGAACTAGATAAAGGTGACCATTACACAACCTTATGACTATACTAAAACCACTGAATTATACACTTTAAAATGGTGAAATGGTAAATTTTATGTTGTGTATTCTACCACAATATTTTATTTTTTAAAAGATTTTATTTATTTGACAGAGAGAGAGGGAGAGAGCATGAGCAGAGAGGGGCAGAGGGAAAGGGAGAAGCAGGCTCCCTGTTGAGCAGGGAGCCCAATGTGGGACTCTATCCCAGGACCCTGGGATCATGACCTGAGCTGATGGCAGACGTTTAACTGACTGAGCCATGCAGGCATCCCCACCACAATATTTTAAGTTTAAAAAAAAGGGGGGGGGGGGCGCCTGGGTGGCTCAGTTGGTTAAGCAACTGCCTTCGGCTCAGGTCATGATCCTGGAGTCCCGGGATCGAGTCCCACATCGGGTTCCCTGCTCAGCGAGGAGCCTGCTTCTCCCTCTGGCCCTCCCCCCGCTCATGTACTCTCTCTCATTCTCGCTCTCTCAAATAAATAAATAAATCTTTAAAAAGAAAAAAAAAAGGAAATGAACAGGAACAAGGAGACCAGTGAGGAAGCTGTCGCATGTGACCCCGGCCATGCCACCGTGGGCCAAGGTGGTTGTGCTGGAGGTGCTGACAGAGCTCAGAGGATGTGAGGGGAGATGGTGAAAGAGGCCTGGAGAAGGATGGAGGAGCCAATTCACTTGCGTGTCCCACCCCTAAAGCTCCTGCCCCTTTATCACTCCAAGCTGTTAGGGACACACACAGGAGGCCCAGTCCCTGGCCAAGTGCAAGTGCAATGGGGACCTCCTCCTGTGTGCCGCTACTTTACAACTCTCGGCAGCCTTAAGGGGGCACGTGGGGGCTGCAGGTGGGGAAACAGAGGGGTCCCCAGGGTCGTGCAGTGTGTCGGGGGCACAGTCCAGGGACTGGCACCCCAGTCCCTGGATGTTCCTGCTTGGCCTGGTTACTGGCCCAGGGAGAGGATGTAGAAAGAGGAGTGGGGGGAAGGCTCTAACTTCTGACTGCTTTTCATTCTCCAGGGCATAGGGGAGTATTCCTCAGGACCAGGGGAGGTGGAAGCTTCCAAGAGGGGCCTGGTCCCCATGGAGGAGAATTCCATCTACTCCTCCTGGCAAGAAGGTGAGTCAGGGAGGGGCAGGGGCAGCCTCAGCCGTCCTCCACCCAGGGCTGGGACCTTTGGGGGACCCAGGCGGGCTATCCCTGATGCCCTCGCCACCCTCCTGCCTGCAGTGGGCGAGTTTCCAGTGGTGGTGCAGAGAACCGAGGCTGCCACCCACTGCCAGCTGAAGGGGCCCTACCTCCTAGTGCTAAGCCAAGACACCATCCAGCTGCGGGAATCCTCCAGCCCCCAGGCCCTCTACACCTGGCCCTACCGCTTCCTGCGCAAGTTCGGCTCTGACAAGGTGAGGTGCAAGGAGTGCCCTGCTGGGAAGGGTGGTAGGTGGACAGGAGCCCAGGTCCCTCCGCCGTGAACCCACCCATACCACCCCCTAACCCCGTGTCCAGGACGTGTTCTCCTTTGAAGCCGGACGCCGCTGTGACTCGGGCGAGGGTCTCTTCGCCTTCAGCAGCCCCCGAGCCCTCGACCTGTGCAGGGCCGTGGCCGCTGCCATTGCCCGCCAGCAGGAACAGCTGCCAGAGCAGGCTAGGCCCCGACCCTGTCCCCTGCCTCGGGCCACCTCCCTGCCCTCACTGGACCCGCCAGGAGAGCTGCGGGAGGTGCCCCCAGGGCTGGAGCCGCCCAGCTCCCGGAGGGCACGCCTGGCTGAGCCCGGCCCCCAGAGCCTGCCCCCACTGCTGAGCCCGGTGCCCCAAGATGAGCCAGTGTCTGGGCTCTACGCATCCGTGTGCAAGCGGGCCAGTGGGCCCCCAGGCAATGCCGAGCACCTCTATGAGAACCTATGCCTGCTGGAGGCAGGCCCCGTGCTGCCCAGGGATAGGGACCCCGAGCAGGAGGATCCCAGCTGCCGCAGCCCCCTGGCCAGCCCCATCTACCACAACAGCGAGGACCTGGGCGGTCCGGGCCCTGCCCACGACAGCAGCCTCGAGGCCCAGTACCGGCGGCTGCTGGAACTAGAGCTGGGCGACAGTGATGAAGCTGGGAGCTCTGGCCGCCCCAGTGCTCACACGGGCTTCAAGGCCAAGCTGGTGACTCTGCTGAGCCGTGAGCGGAAGAAGGGCCCAGTCCCCTGTGACCGGCCCTGAAAGCCCTGCGTGGCTCTGTGGCAGGAGGAAAGACAGGTGCTCTGCTGTTCCTGGGCCAGGGCCAACAATGGACATTGGGCCACAGCCCTGCATCCACTCTGGCCTGCAGGGGTAAGGCAGGCAGGCTGGGGAGGACCCCTCCTGTGCCCCACCGGTCCCCCCTCCCCCGCCGTGTACAGTGAACAGGTTTGCTGGTAATAAAACCTCCCAGCTCTGCTCCTGGTCCCACCTTGTAGCGCATAGTGTACAGTTCCTCCCTTCAGCCCTTGGCAGTGGTGCTCACCGAGCCGCACAGACACACAGACCCTCACTCACGTGCCCTGAAGCAAACACCAGCGCCCTGTGCTGGGTGCCGGGGACCCACCTAGCCTGCACTTGACCTCTGCGACCCGTGGGCTCCAGTCCACTTGAGCAGATGGGTGGGATGCAGATAATTAGGGCCCATGTAGTCAGTCCTGTGCAACAAAAATGACAGGGACAGTAAGGCAGGAGGAGAAATTGGGCTTGCCCATGCGTGAGGTGCCCTCTGAGTTAAGCGTGAAGGACAGGCAGAGCCTTACCAGGTGGACAGCAAGCCCCCGGTCTTTCCAGGCTGAGGGTGCGTCTGCACTGGCCCAGAGATAAAGGGAAAAGCATGGGGCTGACAGGGAGTTGGTGGCCAAGCATGAGAGGCCTGACCATCCTGCAGTGAGCTTGGTCTCATCCTCAGCAGAGAGACACAGTCAGATTATAGAAGGAGCAGTGCGGAAAACAAATTTGAGGGAGCCCAACTGGAGACCAAGTAGCCTGAGCTGGGGAGGAGGTAATAGGTGGGGGGCGGGGGGGGAGGGCAGGTGGAAGGGACTTCAAAGGTTTGCACAACCAAAACACCTGCTCCCCAATAAGACTCCAAAATGTGCAGACACTTCTGGGAACCTTGGGCCTCAGTCTCCTCAACTGTCGAGGACAAAGGTCAAATTACCTACCAGGCATGCATTCATGCCTTAGAGTTTTACTGCCTGCCTACTCTGTGCCAGGCACTGGGGACACCGCCATGTTCAAGACAGTGAGGTCCTTTTGTTTTTGTTTTCCGTTTTTTTTTTTTTTTTTTTTTTTTGGAGAGAGTGTGGGGCGGGCGGGTGAGGGAGAGAGAGAATCCTAAGCAGGCTCCATGCTCAGCACGGAGCCCCAACATGGGGCTTGATCTCACAACCCTGAGATCATGACCTGAGCCGTCATCAAGAGTCAGAGGCTTAACCGACCGAGCCACCCAGGCGCCCCATAATTCAGTGAGGTTCCATTCTCAAGGATCTCATGTTCCAGAGGGAGATAAACAAGTGTCTTGAAGACTTTGGTGCCCTCACGCTACTCCTGTCACCATGCCTGAGGCCTCCCTGCACAAAAGCATCATGCCCCCAAGAATCTTGCCCCCAGCCCCTTGACCTCAACTCTGCCTCCCCCGCCCATGCCATTGGCACATCCTGCGCCTCTTCATGACAGTGATGCTCCCTCTTCGCAATCTTATTTCCAAGCATCCACCTCTGGCCACCTCCTTTTCTCCTTCCAGCCCACTTCCTCTGGCATGGCCCATAAAGCTCCTCTCCAACCACACTGGCCTACAGGACCCTTTCCTCACCATCTGTGCAGTCGGTCCCCACAACGCCATCCTTGTCCGACTTCGATTCTTTGCTCCGCCAATGGAGCAACCCCCTTGTGGTCCTCTCTTCTTCCATCTTATTTGTCTGGCAAAATGCCCAGCCTCGGGTGAACCCAACTCCCCTCCATGCCTGTCCCCCGACAGCTGCCCATGGCCAGAGAAATTCACACAACCAGGCTGACCACATTCTCTCACGATGTGATCTCAAAGCTCAGATAGACAGGCTCTCCGGAGAGCTCCTCCATCCCAAGACCTTCTCACCTTCTCCTCTCCATCCCCACTCCTTCTCATCTCAAAGATATCCTGGACAGATGGCAGCTGACAGCAGCGAAGCCCCTCAACCTCCCAGCACTTCACTGGCAAGCGCACCAGCAGCCACACCATTTCCGTCCTGCCCGGCGATGACGGAAGTGTCTGCTCCCCAACCCGCGTGCTCTGACCCCAGCCCCCGTCCCCTCCCAGCTTGGCAAACTGAGCCATCCTCTCTCCTCACCCAGGAATTCCACCATCGCCATCATCCTTTCCAGCCACATGCAAACACGCTCCATAATTTCACATCTTTAAAGGAAACCTTTGACCTCACATTCGGCTTCAGCCACCTCCCCGTTCCCTTTTCCCCTTCACAGTGAAACTCCTCAAAAGTGTTGTTGATTACTTTCATTTCCACCTTCTCCTATTCTCCCTTTAGCCAACTCAAGTCTCCCCGTGGGCCCCACTGATCCATTACATCACTCTTATTAGGGTCACCAACCTCTTGTTCCCCCAAACAAAAGCAACCTGGTCTCCCCAGCTTCTCAGCAGGATCTGACATCTCTCCTTAAAACACCATTTTCACTTGGTTCTCCTCCCTTGTCACAAATCTCTCCTTCCCAGCCTCGGCCGGCACCTCGTCTGCCAGAGTTCTGCCTGGGGCTCCAGCCTCAGACACAGTGTAGCTCAACCCTGGCTGCACATGGAATCACCTGGAGCCTTTTTAAAAATGCTTACGCCTTGTCCTACACCCAGGGGCTGAGATTTCATCAGTCTAGTGGGCACCAATGTCCAGTTTTTCAATTTCCCGGATGATTTCTGTGGGAGTCCAAGGTGGAGAACCACTGCCATAAGTGAGCCAATTCTGTCTCCAGATCTCATAGACCATCTAAATGCTCACGACTCCCAAACGTACATCTCAGCACAGACCTGTCCCCCTGAACTCCAGATTTAAGAATCCAACTGCACACCACACTCCTGGATGTCTGAAAGACATCTCCAGATGCAATGTGTGAAAGGAGGTTGTGGGCAGGGGGGTTCTGTGCAGTGCTGGCCACAGAGAGAAAAGACTGGACGGATGTTAGAGGCAAGGGGAGGTAGGTTTCGGCCCCGCTTATGGGAGGGGGTGATGTCTTCCCTATGACAGGGAAAGTCTTCCCATGATCAATCAGGCTGCCGGCCATAAAGCAAGCTGAGGCCAAGAGCCTCCCCAGTCCGATTGGCTGCAGCAAGGACCCCTCCACCCCACAGTGGCAAACCAGCCCTTGACAGCTCAGCAAATCCCAGGACACTGAAGGTTACCTAGAGAATTAGGGTCATGGCCAGAACTGGAACCTAGAACTCTGGGTCTCTGTTCTGGCATGCTTTTTTATTACAAATCTAAGCCTCTTTGCTTTATGTCAGTTTTTGTGAGATTCCAACCAGTCTATAAAAGAGAGTCTTTGCAAATCTCCAGGATTCTCAGGCCTCGCCCTGGAGCTGCACATGTCCTGGACACTAGGGGGCACTGTGTCCTAGCCTGGGGCCTGTCCCTCCCCTTGGGCTGCCTTTGCAGGGAACATTAGTGGCTTCATCCAGGCCTGAACCTTGCATAAGCCAAGGAATGGGACCCTGGTGTCCTCTGCTGGAGGACTGCCAGGACCCCCAGGCCACCACTTATTCTCTTACTCATTTGCTGTTTCACCTTCTCAATCCTTCCTTCATCTCTTCATTCACATCCCCTGTGTACAGACACTGGGGAAATGGTGCATGAGACAGACAAATCCCTGCTCTAATGGGATTGACATTCTAATGAGGACAAAGAGCAATGAAGAAACAAGCACCTAATATAATGTCAGATGGTGGTAAGTGCTATGGGGAAAAATAAAGCAGCGTAAGGGACCAAGTGCCCAATGCAAGTGACATGTCAAGGAGCTATTGTTTTAGATACAGTGATCAGGGAAGGCCCCTTGGAGGAGGCAACAGCAGAGCAGAGATCTGAACAAAGTGAGAGAGCCTGTTGTTTAGGTAGCAGGGGAAATTGTTCCAAGCAGAAGGAGCTACAAGTGCAAAGTCCCTGAGGCAGGAATATGCTTGATGCGTTGCAGGAACAGTGAGGAGGCTGGAGTGGCTGGGGTAGAGTGAGCAAGGAAGGGAGCAGTGGGAGGTAGACTCAGCTTATTAATGTCATGTACATCTTAAGGACCTTAGTTTTATTTCAAGCGTAACATGAGCCCACTGGAATGCCAAAAGCTGAGGGTGATGTGGTGTGATTTCTGCTTAAAAAATATCACAGCTGCTGCATGGAGACTCTAGATTAGGTAAGGGTGGAAGCAGGAAGATCTGTTAGGACACTGTTAAGGTGTCCAGACACAAGACGAATGGCTGGCTGGTGACCAGATATGGAACATATTCTGAAGGTGGAATTTGCAGAATTTAAGGTATAACAGAGAAAGGAAGGATAACGTCATAGTTTTTACTGAGTCAGGTGGATGAATGGTGATGCCATTTACTAAGGTGAGGAAGAAGTTAGGGAGGTGGAAAATCACAAGTTTAAATTGGGATGTGATGAGCTGAGATATCTAGTAGACCTCCAAACAGAGCCTGGGTAGGATGTTGGATATTAGAGTCTGGAATTTGGGGTGGGGGGAAGGTCAGGACTGGACATATAACCTGGGAGTCCTTGGCATATAGGTGTTATTGATAGTCACAGGACAAGATGGGGTCCCGGCAAATGAATGTAGTCGGGAACATTTCATGGCCATGTTGGGAGGCAGATGAGGAGCTGCCAAAGGAGGTAGAGAAGGAATAGCCAGTGGCAGGAGGAGGTAGGAAGCAAGGGGCAAGGGAGAAGGCACCTGGACCAGTGCTACTCCCAGGCAGGGCAAAAGGAAAGCTGACAAATCACCATTGACTTGATAACTTGGAGGTCACTGTAGACCCTGAGAAGAGGGAAATAATTCAGAGGACTGGTGGAAACAACGGCCTGACTAGAGTGAGTTCAAGAAAGAGCAGGAGGAAAGCAAGTGCAGACAGGACTACAGACAACTCATTTGAGAAATTTTACTCTCAAAAGGAGTAGAATAGGGGATGCCTGGGTGGCTCAGTCGGTTGAGCATCTGCCTTTGGCTCGGGTCATGATCCTGGGGTCCTGGGATCAAGTCCTGCATCCGGGGAGTCTGCTCAGCAGGGAGTCTGCTTCTTCCTCTCCCCCTTCCCCCTGCTCATGCTCTCTCTTTCAAATAAATAAGCAAAATCTATTTTAAAAAGAGTAGAAGAGCAATAGTTGAAGGGGAGGTGGGGTCAAGAGAGGATTTCTTTAAAGGTAACTCTTACAGCAGTCTGTGTAGTCAGGGAAATAATGCACAACAAGAGGGAAATGTGATGAGGGCAGGGGGTGGGGGTGGAGAACAGCCTCAGCCATGCCCTAGAAGGAGCTGAGGGGTAGATGCCTATTCCCTCAGCCGAACACTGCTGCTTCTGCTCAATTTCCCCTGCCATCTGTGCTAGCTGCCCGGGATGACCACTAGGGACAAAGTGGGGATTCTGACACCCCTGCTAGAGTCACCCTGTTACATCCCCACTGCCTGCGCTGCCCTCTCTGGAGTGGGGTACCAGGCAACAGGCCATTTTAACAGTGTGGAGTCGTTACAGGGCAGAGGGCTGTTGACCGCCTGGGGTCAGGCTCAGAGCCAGGCCAGGGGCCGCCTGCAACTCTGTCTGCCCCTGCCATTATTTTCTGCCTTTTGTAGAGGGTTCTACAAACCTAGCTTCAAGATCCCCTGTCCCTACCTCAACTGACCCCACCTTGAGGTGTTCCACACCCGCAAGTCCCTCCGATTTAGAAAGTCTGGAGACGCCGATGGCTTGCACCTTACGCCAAACAATGCCTATCCTTACGATGGACCTGCAAGGCGAGTATTATTGTCCCATTTTTCCGAGGAGGAAACTGAGATTCAGGATGTCCAGGTCTGTTTGGTTTCGAAGGCAGCTTTCTTTCGGCTGGGCCAGAGGGAGGCGCAAGGGGCTGGGCGAGCTGCTAGCTGGCTCCTAGACCAGGCGACGGGCAGCCCAGACCCTGCCCAGACCCCGCCCAGGCTCCGCCCCACCAAGGGGTCCCGGGCAGGCCAGGCCTTCGAGCTCCAAGCAAAACGGGACTTCGTGATTGGGCGGGGCGGAAGGATTGGGTAGGGCTTCCCAGTCGTAGAGAAGCCGCTCGCGGGCGTGACTTTCTCGGGGCGTGGCCTCTGGCTCCGCCCCCTTCCGCGGGCTCAAAGCGGACGGCGGCCGCGGGGGCGGGGTCAGAACACGGGTGGCCGATCCCAACGCGGCTCTGTGTGGCCAGCCACCGGGCAGCGCCTCGGCGGGGCCGAGCAGGTACTGGCGACCGCGCGGGGCGTCTCGGGCTGGGCCAGGCTGAGGGCAAGAGCCTGCTGGGTACCACGGAGGGCACCGGGGTCGGGGCCAGCGCTGCGCTTCCTCTTGCGAGTCTGGGCCCCTGCCTCCGCCCCCGCCCCCGCCTTCCTGCGGCGAAGCCGGCTGCGGCAGGGCCGATTGGCGCCTGCGCTGCTTCCTGCGCCCGGGACTCTGCCAATGCATGGGGCCCGGGCGGGGGACGGGGGAAACTGAGTCACGTCGGGATGGTACTAGGCCTGTGTGGGAGGCACCACCCCAGCTGGGCTCCAGAATGAATCCCCTACCTGGCCATGCTTCGGGGTCCAAGCCCTCACCGATTTCCATAGGGGCCATGGCCCCGCCCGGTCTCCCCCAGCGCCCAAAGGAGTCCTCATCAGCCTCCACCCGTCCGGGAATGGCTAGGACCCGCTCCAGCCGCCTCCCTTTCCACCCCTCCCCCTCGCGTCCCGAGCCCCCGTGTGCTCCCTCCGCTGGCTCCGCAGTGTCAGCTTACACGCCTTATATAGTCCGAGCAGGCTTCAGCGCGGCCTGCCTGTCGGGACCTGGGGGCGGGGGAGAGGAGCGCCGGCCCCTGACTCACCCGCGGTCTGTGGGAGGCTTAAGGCTGGCTTGGGGGGAGACCATGTCAAATTAGCCCTGCGGCCCATTTCTGAATGAAAAGAACCTCAAGATTAAATGAGGGGAACCCCTCATCATCCCAGTCCCTGGGGGAGGGGGTTTGCCCCTGCCTTTCCAGAATGAGGTCTGCTAGGCAGAAACCCAGGCACACCTGACAAGGTGCCCGTCTACGGGTGCCCTGGCTGTGTTTAGCGGCTTGCTCGTGCCTGCCTGGCACCAGTCCAAGGCTGGTGTCCGGAGCTGGGCCTGCGTGCACACCCACTATGCTGTCCACTCACCTTTTCTTTCCTCCCAGGAGCAGGCACCATGGAGTCCTTCAAGGTGGTGCTGGAGGGGCCCGCACCTTGGGGCTTTCGGCTACAGGGGGGCAAGGACTTCAATGTACCCCTCTCCATCTCCAGGGTGAGCCATCTTTGGGGGAGGGGCTCCCCCAGGAGTCTTTGGGTGTTCAGGTCTCTGGTGGGTAATGGGAGGAGTCTGAGCAGGAGTGAGCCAGGTTCAATAGAGCAGGAGGTATCTAGGTCCAGAGATGTGGTGGGCACTTGCCACAAAGACTCCCAACTAGGTGGGTACTGGGAGAGGAGCACCCACAGTTCCCCAGCACTGCCCTGTACTTTGATGCCATTCCACAAAGCTCCTGGGGCCACCTCTGAGGCCCCAGGGGGATGCCCATTCTGCAGGAGGGGAGCCTGAGGTCTCTGGGAAGTATCTAAGCTGCTTGAAGGAGCAATGCTTGGAGCCAAGCCCCAGCCAGGGCATTCTTGACTGCAGGATCTCACTTCAGCCTCATTGCCACCCAGGGAATAGCAATTGTCATCCTGTTTTTCCAGATGAGGGAACTCAGGGCTCGGAGAGGTAGAGGGGCCTTTACAGCGATTCCTTGGCAAAGCAGGGATTTGAATTCAGGCATTGGGATGGTCTGCAGTTTGGTGGGGAGTGGGGGCACTTTCCAGCCTCTGTGAGGTTTCTCCATCTTCATCCATTGGTCCTATTCAGGATGCAGTGGCCTCTGACCCAGAGCAGGGGTGTGGGTTGGGCCTCTAAGGTTCTAACTTCAGCTCCTGAAGGCCTGCTCTGGTAGGGGCGGAGCTGGGGGCTGGCTCCTCCCTGTGGCAGGGGGATTGCCTTATAAGCCCAAGAATGCAACCCCATGCTGGGATGGCCAGCTGGTGACTAGAGTCCACAGAGCCGAAAAAAGCTGGTTGAGGCCTGAACGCCTAAATGCCATTGGTGGGCCCCTCAGCTGGTGACCACGAGGACATGGCTCCAACTGTAGGGTCAGTTGTGGGACACAAAGAGGGTGCCCAGAGAGAATGAGGCCAGCCCTGGGACTGGTGTCTGTGGCCAGGGGGTCAGGAGGGGGCGGGGACTTCCTGCCCGCACATCCGCCTGTCCAGAGACGCCCACCCAGGCGCCCACCGGGCAGGCAGCTGTTGGCAGGAAGCCCAAAGCAAGCACAGGCTGGAGGGGGCCAGGTTGTCCAGGCACTGCCCAGCCTGAGAGGGGCCCCAAGGCCAAGTCTGTCTACAGGAGTTGGGCCTGGTGGACAGGGCGGGCGGTTGGTCACTGTTCTTTCCAGGGACCTTTCCATGGGGTTCCCCTGGAAACTGCCCTGCTAGCTGGGTAGCTTAGGTCCGCCTACTACACAAACCCACCCCTACAGTTGTCAAGCCTTGCTAGCCCTGAAAGTGTATTCTATGTTCCCCTCTCTGTGAAAGTGCTAGCCAATGTGGCTGGGAGCTGTAGGCCTTGGCTGGACTCTGAGACTCAGTTTCTTCATTGGAGGGGATGGGCAACATAATAGCCTGAGGGATGGACTTTAAGATGTGGCCTGTTGGGGGCACTCTGGGTCTGAGCTCCCTTGTCAGCAGCCCTCGCTGTGGGTGGGGCCACAGGCTGAGCCCAGCACTGGAGTTGGACCTAGGCCCTGGTGGGTGGGCGGGTGGGGTGGTCTTTTCTGAGTTGGGTCAGCCCCTCCCTCTCCCCTGACCCCAGGGAGGAGGGAGGGGCTAGGGCTGGCTGTGGGCCCAGGCCTGGGAGATGAGGTAATGTCTGAGACTTGGGGGTTGGGCTGCCTATTGGAGTCCTCAGGCTGACTCACCCCCACCCTATGCAGTGTCCAGCTCTCTAGCTTTTCCCCTTCTTGACTCCTCAGGCCTCCTTGCTTCTCTCTCCAGCCCCCCACCCCACATCCAGGGTTTTCTCCAGCTTCCCTCTCCACCTCTCTGACCATTCCTCTCTCCCTCTTGTGCTTCCTGACCTCCTTGCTCAGGAAAGGAAGTAGTCCCCAAATCCCCACCCCTCCCTGGGAGCCAGCTGCTCCTGCCCACCCCCAAGACCTCTACCTCAGGCTTAGCCCACACCTCCCAGGAGCCAGCTTGTGTGGGTAGGGAGTGGCTGGACCAGGTTTCCCTTCTACTGACTCACCATGACCTTGAGTAAGTCACTTCCTTTCAAGGGTGTCACTTCTGTATGCTCATTATAAGGGGTTGTTGGATTGAACTAAAAGCTAGAGAGGCGATCCAGGCCCCAGACCCAACCAGGGGTTTAGGGAGTTGTTCGAGGTAGGATGACCTCTGAGTTGGGTCCCAACACTCAGCAGAGGTAGCCTCGTGTAGTGGAGCCTTAGGGTCAGGGTCAGACCTGGCCTTGCCTCTTACCAGCTGAGCAGTTTGAGGCAAGTTACATAAACTCTTTTTTTCCCCGTATGTAAAATGCATATAATCTCAGACTCCACTCCGCAGGTTGTTGGAAGATTCAATATTAGCATGTGACAGTACTAGGTGCTCAGTAAATGTCAGCTGCTCTTCTTACCATGTAGCAGATGAAGAAGGAGGCACCCAGCTGTCCTGCCCTTCTAACCTCCCAAGCATGATATGGAGCCAGCTCTCCCTTCTTGCCCCAGGGCTGCATCTGGTGTCTCTGCCTTCTGGAGATCTCTCTAGAACCTCCCACCTCCCCTCTCCCTGCCCCAACTTCGTCTGTGCATCAGCCCACCTGAGGAGTCTCCTGAGGCCACGGGCAGCCAATACCTTGCAGTCCTACCCCCCAACCTCTGAATGTGAATTGGCCTTCCAGCACTTCCCCATGGAAGTGTACTTAATGCCGGGCCCCTTGCCAGATGCCCAGGCAGCTCTGTGGGCTTAGACCCACAACAGCTGTGTCACCCCTTTCTGAGGGGCTAGAGGGCTGGGAGCGCCCAGTGGGGTTTGTCAGGGTTACCTCTATCAGGGCTCTGGGAAGTACCCCACTGGGACTTTCAAAGGGCTGATGGCCCCTCCTAACCTTAAGGCCAAGTCCTGGTTCCTTCATGACAGTCTTAGTTCATGCTGGTGGTGACCATTACTGCCAGCCCACTATTACCCCTCATTTGCCACAGGAACCGGGGATTCCCAGGGCAGAGCCCAAAGGACTGGGGGAGAGGGTAATGTGGCAATTGAAGGCTTTGGGGTGACACTCATTTACAACCTCAGCTGATACCTCGGGCCCCCTTCAGTCACTTCACGGGGAACCTGGAGATGCCGGGGGCCTATTCCTGGCTCTCAGAGGGTCCTGGCAGATCCCTGTAGCTGGCCCCAGGACAGGGTGCTGGGAGTGTAAGAGGTCAGTAGGAGCACCTGGCGGTGTCCTGGAGGAAGTGGCCATAGGCAGAAGCCAGCGGTGGGTGAAACAGCCTGGGCAGGAGGCTGGCAGGGGGCTCAAAGGCTGTGGTTGGAGCTGAGAAGCTTGGGGCTTAACCGGCAGGTGGCTGCTTGGTGATGTCACAGCAGTTCTGCACCGTGGGGAGGGGGGTCATGGAGGTGAACAAATGACTAAATAAATAGGGTGATTCAGGTGTTTGTGAAGTTCAGGTGAACCCCACCCGCCCAGATTGTTTTAGTGTTCCACAGCTGCCCAGAAATACATTGAATGAAGAGGCCTCTGGGTTCGAAAAGTAGGGCAGCTTAAGCAGGGTTGACTAATGTTGGCCTCAGTTTGGTCTGCAGAGGCTTGGGCGGCCGTGACCTTCCATCTCTCCACAGCTCACTCCTGGAGGCAAAGCTGCACAGGCCGGTGTGGCTGTGGGTGACTGGGTGCTGAGCATCGATGGAGAGAATGCCGGGGGCCTCACTCACATTGAAGCCCAGAACAAGATTCGTGCCTGTGGGGAGCGCCTCAGCCTGGGTCTCAGCAGGTACAAGGGCGCTGGCCTGCCTGGTGGGTGGGGCACCCCCAGGCCTGGCCTGCTATTACCCCTTCTCCTTCTCCTCCAGGGCCCAGCCGGCTCAGAGCAAACCGCAGAAGGTAGGCCTAGGACATCTGAACGCGACATCTGGGCGGTGGGAGGGGTGGGACTAGACTGCTGAGCTGACTAGCCCTCCCCCGCAGCAAGGAGCCTTGATACCCCTATCCCTGGCCAGAAATAGAGGGTGGGCGCCAGAGCTGGGGGAGTCTGGGAAACTGGGAGTTGGGCTGGGAGCTGCCGCACGGTCTGGGCACCACGCATGTCTGCCTGTCTGTCTGCTGCCTTCCGCTGGCCTGTGCTACCAGCCGCGCTTGTCTGCCCTTTGGCCCGCGTGGGCTGAGATCATCCCTCCCACATGGGCCCCTTGAAACCTGAGTTCCCCCCCACCCCCCCACCCCCCCGCCCCATGCCTCCGGCCAGATGTGTGGGTGTGGGGCTGGAGCACCGCTGTCCTCTCCACGCCAGGGGGGCACCCCCCTCCGGCCCAGCGTCCCCGCCCCTGCCTGCCCTGCCCGGCTCTGTCTCCGCCCAGGCCCTGGCCCCCGCCGCGGACCCCCCGCGGTACACCTTTGCACCCAGCGCCTCCCTCAACAAGACGGCCCGGCCCTTCGGGGCACCCCTGCCCGCTGACAGCGCCCTGCAGCAGAATGGGTACGTCGGTCCTGCCCACCCACCGCCTGCGCCCACGCCATCTGTCTGAGGCCCCACGCCCCCGCAGCGCACTGCTGCTCAGTCTGCATTGCGCCCCAGCCTGGCTGGAACCGTGCGGCAGCGACCCCTGGCGGCCGGGGCGGGGCTGTGGGCACTGGGCCCCTCCGAGGGTGTGGCTCTTGCCCAGGCGCTGCGCTACCTGGGCGCTCTGAGCCAGGCAGCGCCCCCCAACTGGTGGCCCGGGGTTGGGGTGTGGTGTCGGGCGACTGAGCCCTAGATACTCAGTGCAGCCTTGCCTCTGGCTACTCTGACCCCTTGCCATTTTTCTTCTTCCTTGTGTCTGTCCCTTTGTCCCTTTATCTGTCCCATCTGTCTATTTCCTTCACAGGTGCAGACCCCTGACAAGTCAGTGAGCCCCCTCTGCCTGTCCCTTTCTTCCTTCTTTTTGGCATTCTGGGCGGTGGCCCCTCCCCACCCTAGCTGCCCTCCTTTCCTCTCACTTAGCTACCCTCCCCCCCACCACCCAGCAGGGCCCTGGCCTTGCCCTGCCCCACTCTCCCAGCACCATAACCCACATGCACCAATCCCGGGAGGGGCTGCCCCCACTGCCCACCCCCCGCATGAGGTTCTGAGCCACACCCTCCCCACAGACAGCCCCTCCGGCCGCTGGTCCCAGACGCCAGCAAGCAGCGGCTGATGGAGGACACGGAGGACTGGCGGCCTCGGCCCGGGACAGGCCAGTCCCGTTCCTTCCGCATCCTTGCCCACCTCACGGGCACCGAGTTCAGTAAGTGCCAGCCCAGGGCAGGGCGGACTCTCCTGCTGGCTCCCAGCCTGGGCCTGGGCTCTGCTGGGAGCCTGCTCTGGTGCCCTGTGACCTTCTGCCGGGGCTCAGGGCTGGGGTGGCCCTCGGTCTTCTCTTGGTCAATGCCTGCCTCTGCCCTCTCAGTGCAAGACCCGGATGAGGAGCACCTGAAGAAGTCAAGGTAAAAGGACGGGCCGTAGCCCCTCTTTCTCACCTCCTGCCTTGCCCATTCCAGCCACCGCCCTGTGTCTGCTCCTCAGGGTCCCTCGCCAGGGCTCTCCATTTTCCTTCCTTCTTTCCTTCCTTCCTCCCTTCCGTCCTCCCTCCCTTCCTCCCTTGCAACTCTCCTTCCTTCTACTTCCTCCTCCTTCTCTCTCTGCCCCCCAGGGAAAAGTATGTCCTGGAGCTGCAGAGCCCACGCTACACCCGCCTCCGGGACTGGCACCACCAGCGCTCTGCCCACGTGCTCAACGTGCAGTCGTAGCTCGGCCCTCGCCGGCCGGCTGCCCTCTCTGCCTCTCTCTTTCTGTTCCTCCCACCCAGGGCAACTCCCCCCACTTGGTCGCTGCAGCTTCCGCCTACCTCACCCCCTCCTTTCCTGCCCCTGGACTGAGCCTCCTGCTGGCCTGGCAGAGGGGCTGGCCCTGTCTGACACTGCCTTCCCTCTTTGCCCTGTGGTATTACTCTCTGCCAGGTCTGTGCTGGCTCAAGCATGGAAATAAACATTCTCAGCCCTGCTTCCTCTGCCTCTGCCTTCTATCTTTGTGGGCTTGGTTTGTGGTTTGGGTGTGGGGGTGTTAGATGGTTCAGACCCAGTGTGGGCCATGCCAGTCTGGGTCTCAATGAGGGCTGGTACCTGGCAAAGCGGGCCCTACCGTCAGAGCTAGATCTCTGGGATGAGGAAGCCCCGAGAACTGCCCCAGAAGGGAGAGAGTCCTGCTCCACCTCCCAGCCCTGTACAACAGACCTGCCAGCTGGAACCTGGCTAGGAGAAGCTGCTGCCCTACCCCTACCTACCCCTGTGGGACCTGGAGTCCAGCCCAGAAGCTCTCATGCACCCAGGCATCTCCCATGGGGACAGCAGGACCAAGGTTGGGGGGTGGGGCCACGCCAGGAGCCTCAACCATACAGGGCCTTGAATGGCAGATCTTGCAGCCAGGTGCCCAGGACAGAAGCCCCAGCCCCAGCCTCAGCTACACCCCAGGAACCCTGGCCTGGTGAGAGAGAGAGTGGGCTTGGGCCTGGGGAAGGGTGGGTAGCCTCCAGGGGCATGCCGGGGCGGGGGGTGCTCCAAGCTGCCCCAGGCTCAACCCCCTGACCTTTGGGGTCCTGGGCACCTCCCTGGAGCCACTTTCCTTAGCCCCGGCAGGCCCTACCACCCCGAGTCCCACTAGCCGCCCACCTTGGGCTGTGGACCCCGCATTTGCTGAGCGCTACGCCCCGGACAAGACGAGCACGGTGCTGACCCGGCACAGCCAGCCAGCCACACCCACGCCTCTGCAGAACCGCACCTCCATCGTGCAGGCGGCCGCTGGAGGGGCCACGGGAGCAGGCAGTGGCAACAATGGCAAGACTCCCGTGTGCCACCATTGCCACAAGGTCATCCGGTGGGTGGCCCTGTTCCTTTTCCTACTCTGGCCTTCCCCGTCCTAAAGCCTGGCCCAGGCATCTTTCCGACCTTTGCGCCCCTGACTGTCTCCCCACTCATCTAGCTGTCACTGTGGGAGGATGAGGATTCAGTTCCCAATAGCGGTGGGGGCAGGGACCTGGCCTAGGTCCTCCGATTCTGCATCCTGCATCCCTTCCCCCACCGCACCCCATGTCAGCCTCTATCAGCGTTTGCCCTGCTGACATGGAGGAAGTACCAACAACACACTCAAGCTGCACCCCTAGAAAGGCCACTCTCTGGGCAGGGAAGGGCCTGCCCCTCCCAGCCCCTCTGCTCTCCCTCCTGTTCACTTGGTCTCTGCCAAACCTCTGCTCTCAGGACAGACAGGCCCGAGGCCCCTCCCTCCCTGCCCTGTTCCCTGGGGCCCAGCAGGGTCACACAGCGCCCCCAGAGTCAGCGTGCTGGCTCCTTAGAACCTTGCTAGTTCTCAGCCCTGGTCCTGCGCTGCTCTTGACTCCTGTCAGCTCTTAGGCTCTGCGAAGAACCCCTTCAGACATTTATGTGGGACCTGCAGGCCCCTCCCCAGGCCAGATGGACCAGGCAAGTGGGACAAGGTGGGGACCAGGGTCGGCTCAGGTACCCACTGGTCTTCAGAGCCCGTGGGCACTCTGGGCCTCCTGCCCCCAGAGCCCCAGTTCCTCTGGTTTGTCTCACTGGGCCCAGGTCAGCAGCCCCCAGCCAGCGTAACCCTCTTCCTCCTCCCAGCACGGCCTGTCACAATTTCTTGTCGTCAGAGCAGTGCAGCTTCATCACTGTGTCATCACTCGGGTCACCTCCCAAGCCTGTTTCTCCTTTATCTGGACAACGGGGAGCATGAATTTCCCTTCCAGGCCTCAGAGTAGGTGACCACTAACGTTACACAGGACAGGCGTGCACTCCCTCTCACTGCCCTCGCCTCCCCCTCAGGGGCCGCTACCTGGTTGCGCTGGGCCATGCGTACCACCCCGAGGAATTTGTGTGCAGCCAGTGTGGGAAGGTCCTGGAAGAGGGCGGTTTCTTTGAGGAGAAGGGTGCCATCTTCTGCCCACCCTGCTATGATGTGCGCTATGCGCCCAGCTGTGCCAAGTGCAAGAAGAAGATCACAGGCGTGAGTGGGGCTGGTGGGGGGCGGGGGGAGGGCAGATCTGACCCCGTCGGCGTGGAAGAGTACTGCGGAGGAACTCTTAGGCCTGGGGGCGCTCCCCTCAGGAGTCCTGTGGATTCTTAGCATCTTAATAAACAGGATGCTATATTAGCCTCATTTTACATTAGCCAAGATCCTCTTCACCGATGACCAAAGTCCTGCTCAGAGGGGCTCAAGCAAGCAGGAGTGTTACAGGTTTCCCCAGCTCTCTGAAAGTAGAGCGTTCCTGTGAAAACTTTCACAAGCCAAAACGGCGTGGTGAAGAAGCAAGTACTGTTAATTTATGTGGAAGAAAATTTGAGCGTTCCCAGACCCAAAAAATAACCTCATGTAGGCTTTTCTGGTACCTTTGGACACATCTTGCTAGCAGATGCACAAAGTAAATCAAGATGAAGCGCAGATGCTCACAGACTCAGCTCAGAGCTGTGGCAGCCTGCTGCGGGGATGCGGCTCCGGATGCCGAGTGCGGCTCCCGGGGAAGGAGCCGGTGGGGCCCCGTCCTCGGGTAAGAGGTACGAGCCGCCTCTGTGACGGCTCGCTGCGGAGCAAACGCTGAACGCTCTTTTTCACTTTTTGCCTTTTTGGTAAAAGCGAAGCTCCTTTCAGTTAGAGGGTCCGTCGTAAAAGTGAAGTGGTATATTGTTAGCTTCTAAAAAGCAGGAGGTTTGTGCATTGGCTCAAACACTCAGAAAGCCCGAGGGGCACTAGCCTCAGGCCTAGTTGAGGGCGGGTCCTGGGGTCGTCAGGACTTCCCCCCCACTGGCCTCTGTTGTCGTCCTCTGTGTTGACTTCGTTCCCTGCATACTTTTACTTAGAAGCTGGCAAAGATGGTGCCACAGCAGCTCCAGGATTCCCTCTCCCCGGCTTAGTGCCACAAAGAGAATAGGAGCACCCCGGTGCCAGCGGACACGTCAGGGGTCCCAGTGCTGATGCTCATGGCAACAGCTGGGTCACATGCCCATCTCTGGCCTCGAGCTGCAGGACTCAGATTAGCCGGGCCTGGGGGACACCCGCCGGAGCAGGGGTCCGGCGGTCCCACCCGCAGCACAGACAGAGTGAGGGAGGGTCGGTTCCCTGAAGTAAAACAAGATGACGTTACCCAAAGAGGGAAGGCGCACGCGGATCCCAGTGGCTGCGTCAGTGGGGTTGCATTCAGCGGCCGTAATAAAACCTCACTACAGAGCTTTCAGCAGAAGGGGTTATTTACTTCCATCACAAGAATCCCAGGGCTGAAACAGCGCTCCAGGATGCCTTTAGGCTTTTCCTGCCTTTGGCTCTGAAATCCTTAGCATGTAGACCCTTGTCCCCAAGCCTCTCATACCATGCTTACCCGAGGACTACTCAAGCCCCAGGCCTTGTGTTCTTGTTGCAGGCGGGAAGGAGAGGGAAGGGCCAAATGGCCTTATTTTAACAAGGTTTTTGCTTTTGACTCTGGAAGAAAAACCAGGACCTTGCATCTTTATCTCAGTGTTTGGAATTGTTATCCTATGAGCACCTGGGCTGCAGGGGAAGTTGGCAAACCCAGTATGTTAGCCTTCATCTTCCGTGAGAAGGCAGAAGGGGGTCGTGACAGGCTTTGAGGAGGCTGACCCACTGGGTGTGCCACCTCCCGTGCACAAGAGGACAGACAGTTCACCGTGCCTGGAAGGCATAGGACTATGGAGTGCCAAAGCCAGAAGGCCAGACACAAATTTGTGATTCAAAAGCCTGTTCTTCCCACTGAGGCTAAAGACACAGCAGAGCCTGGCCATGTTTTCTGCAGGGTAACCCAGCTGCCAACAGGAGCCAGGCTTGGGGCTTGGCTCAGCATGTGATGAGCACAGAGTGATGGGCCATCTCCCTGCCCCCATTCATTCTTATTAAGTGTGGACAGTGTGCCAGGTAGTGTGCCCCTTGCTCGAGGACGCCTCATGAAGTAACAGGTTTGGGCCCTGCCCCTGGGAGCTCCTACTAGGCGGGGAGGACTCAGAGGGTGTCAGGGGGTCAAGGGCACAGCGGGAAGAAAAAGGGGCAGAACAGACAGGGTGAAAAGCTAATGGGGTTCCTGTCACACATGTATGGAAACTGAAGCCCGAGAGGGACAGAAACTGCCCAAAGGCTGCAAAGCATGAGAGCTAAGCTGGAGCGGTCCCAGGCACTGTTGACTCCCAGCTTGGGCTTTTCCCGACATTTCATGCTTCTTATGTCTGGATACAGAGGCAGAGCCACCAGATGTGGCCGGAGAGCTCTGTAGTGATGTTCCCATTAGTAAGGATTACCTTGCCCAAAAGCGGTAGAAAACTCAAAATAGTGGCAGCTTATTTTCCACCTAAGAAAGTGCAGGGGTGGGCAATCTGGGACTAATGGGCAGATCTAGGCTTCTGTATCTTGTTTCTCGGCCATTCTCAGGACAGGCTTACTTAACACTCTTAGTCTGAGATGAGCCTCGGCCAAAATTGCCACATTTCAGCCAGCAGGAAGCGGGAAGGGGAAGAAGGGATCGAAGGCCCATGGCAGCCATCTCGAGATGCCACCACCCAGCCCTTGGGCTTCCTTCCCATTGACCATATCTCAGTCACATGACCATGCTGAGCTGCAAGAGAGGCTGGGAAAGACAGTCTATTTGGGACAGCCATGTGCCCAGCAAAAAAAATGGGGATTCCATCAGTAGACAGGAAGGGGGAAATGGATATTATCACAGTCTTTGTCGTTGTAATGACAGTTTGTGTCGTGGAGCACTTACAGTGCGTGGGGCGTCCAGCTTCACAGTCCTACTATAGGAAGTCAGTGTAGTGATTCCCACTTTCTGGATGAGGGAATTTTGCCCCAGATCACAGTCCTTTCCCTGCCAGCCGGGGCCACACCCCACTGGGCTATTCTAAGAGAATGGGCTGGCTCCCAGGACCTGTCTTGAGCTGGGCATCACAAATCAAGGCCCCACTGTTGGATGACTGCTCTCTCTGCATTACGCTGCACTCTTGTCCTGCTGCATCCCTGTGCTGAGTGGACAGGGTTATCATCCAGGCCACAGATGAGGAGCCAAGCCTAACAGGGCCTGGCTGGCTCCCAGGTCCTGGAGTAAGCCTTGGGTGGCAAACCCTCTCCTGCCCCAGTCCAGGCTAATGTTTCACAGAGGCCCAGGAGCCCTTAGCTTCCCCTCTTGCAGGGACTCAGGGCCTGACAAACTCTAGGAAGCCCCCACCTCACCCTAAGGGAAAGGGCGGGGGGAGGCGTACCTCCCCAGCCTGCTAGGGGCTCCGTTCCTGTCTGCGCCCAGAGCTCAGAACTGTTCTTGCCCTGGGAGATCAGCATGGAGCATGGGGAGAGAAATGCAGGGCAATCAGTTTCCGTGGAGTTGGAGGGAAACTGCACAGCATGAGGGACACATTAGAGGGGACCTACCCAGGTTTGGGGGCCATCTGAAGCCCTATGCTCTTCAGGTTCACCTCTCACCACTTGCCCCTCTCCAGTGCTCCAGCTGTGTGACCCATTTCATTTTGCCAATGTGCTGTTTCCCTTACCACAGGGCCCTTGCACAGTCTGTGCTCTCTGCCAGGAATACTATTTGATCACCCTCTTTACCTTGTTCCTTCTCATCTGGGACTCCTATCATTTCCTCAGGAACACCTTCCCTCATACCACCCTTTCCACCAGACCAAGTCTCCCACAGTTTGCTCACTACTCCCCAGTCCTCTTGTCCCGTCTTCTCCCCAGGTGTGAACTCCATGGGCTGGGACCAGGGGCTGGTCTGCTTAGTATTGTGCTCCACATACAGAGGGTGATCAGTAAATGTTTGAAGGAATGGACAGAAGTGGCCTCTAAGCTGAACTTTAAAAATGAGTAGGAATTAGCTGAAGAAGGATCAGGAGAGAGCACTCCAAGCAGAAGGAATAGCTTGTGTCACAAGGTAACACCTGGGAAGGGTGTGAGGTGAGGCGGAAGAGGTGAGTGGGGGCCGTGTTAGGAGTTTGGAGCCAAGCTTCCTCTGGGCAGGGGGAGACAGCTGAAGAGGGGAACAGGCTGCTGGGGCCTGGGTCAGGGCAGTGGAGAGGGGAGAGGCAGACAGACTGAGGAAACTAGGGCATTAAAATAAATACTGGTAACTGGCTTCCAGGTTCTTCTGAAGACCAGCAGAAAGCTGCCTCCCTGCTCACACACACACACACACACACACACACAGGACCCCGCCCTGGGCTACCCTCGCTCTTGCCCAAGCCCCCTGTGCCACCAGCTCACAGCCAATTCCTTCCCCTGGAGCCTTTGTCTACTTCTTGAAAAGAGGCAGCACCAGGCAGTGGGAAGAGCCAGCTTTGGAGCTGCTAGACTTGGGCATGAAACCCATTTCTGCCATCTATTGTCTATGTGACCTGGTGCAGGTCACTTTCCCTGGGCCTCACTAAAATGGTGGCAGTCACTGCCTGGCCAGGGTGGTTGTGAGGTAGATGTGAGATGCGACAGAGAGGCAGAGAGCACTGATGGGCCATCTGAGAGCAGAGGCTGCCCACATGTCCTGCTTGGTCTACACTTGCATTTTAAATTAACGGGCAATATTTGAAGATCAGATTTCACTTTAACACCTAGATTTCAACCTGAGCCTTCCGGGCATTCCCGCACGAACTGCTCAGCACCGTCCCTACAGGTGCTCCCCAACAACACCTTGCCCTATGGAGTATTCTACTGGGCCCCAGCAGGCATGGGGTCTGGGACCCCCAGCTTCCAATGTGGGGCCATCCTTTCAGCCTGCAAGGCTGGGATTAGGTTCCAGGTTCACAAGGGAAGGAACCAGGTGTCAAGAGAAAGTAATGCCATTGGCCAAGTTACCCAGCTAAGAAGTAAGGTCTGGTTGGACCCACAGATCTGACCCGCCTCGAGGCCCCACACTGCCCTCTGCCTGCTCTAGATCTGAATACTGCTGGCCCTGGTTGACCCAATGGTCCCCGGGATTGTCAGCCCAGGCCCAGGGAGAGAACAGGCTCCCTGAGCCTCGGCTTCCTCCCCAGTCCATTGGAGCAGGTTAACTCACGAGCGCTTGTTGATGAGCACCTACAGGGACGGGCGCTGTCGCAGTACCGCGGTTACTAGGACAGTCCTGTCCCATTCCCTCCCGGACCTTACATTTGAGCAGGAAGAAGAGAGGAGAGGAAATGCTAAGCAATAGATACAATAAGTAAGTCACCTGGTACTGCGTTAGTACAAGCTGGTGAGGGATGAGAACAGAGTTAAAGGTATTGGGAACGTGGCATTGGAAGAGCAGATTGGAAGTCTTAACTGGTGTTGTCAGAACAGGCCTCTGGAGAAGGGGACACTGGAGCAGAAACGGGAAGGCAGTGAGGGGTGAGACTTGGGACATAGCTGGCAGAGAGGACAGCCGGTGTGAACCCCAAGACTGGCATTCCTGGGGCGTCAGCCATGGGCAAGAGACCACGTGGCGAGAGCAGAGGGTGCAGAGGCCAGAGGGAAATGCAGCGCAGGCAGGGATTCAAGCAGAGGGGAATGTGGACTCGCTCAGCTTGACGTCAGTCTGTAGGGCAGAAGGAGGAGCTCAGAGGTGAATTTTGGGCCGTCCCTCAGGCCAGGGATGCCAGAGGCTCACATCCCGCATCAGGGAGGCAGTGAGAAGTGGTCAGGATCTGGATGCACCTTGAAGACGGACCCAACAGGGGTTCCTGGCAGACTTGATGTGGTGCATGAGAGAAAGAGGGGCATCTCAGCTGAGCAGATTGGAAGGACGGAGTTGCCGTCAACTGAGCTAGGGACAGCTGTGGGAGAGGCGTGTTTGGGGTACAGAGGTGAGGCGCCGAGCTCTGGACGGGGCAAATCTGAAAGGCATAGTGGCCATCCACGGGGAGACCTCAGGGCCGGAAGTAGAATGGGAATGGTGGGTGTGCAGATGGAACATTTACCCTGGGAAGGAAGAGGGCCCACGGCCAGCCTTCCTATGTCCCCAGCTCTGGAGAGGAGGGGCCAAGCTGCCTGGTGACTGTAGCGTCCTCCTAGGAGATCATGCATGCCCTAAAGATGACCTGGCATGTGCACTGCTTCACCTGCGCGGCCTGCAAGACGCCCATTCGGAACAGGGCCTTCTACATGGAGGAAGGCGCACCCTACTGCGAGCGAGGTAGGTGGCCCCCCGGGGGTGGAGGGGGCACAGGTAAGGGGTGGGGTGTGCGGCAGGTGAGAACCCAGGGCCCCCTTCCTCTCTGCCTCCACCCTCAGACTATGAGAAGATGTTTGGCACGAAATGCCGGGGCTGTGACTTCAAGATCGACGCGGGGGACCGCTTCCTGGAGGCACTGGGCTTCAGCTGGCATGACACTTGCTTTGTGTGTGCGGTGAGTTCCACCCCTCCACCACCCCCCCACCCCACCCCCCGCCGCCTTGGACTCGGGTCCCCCTCCCCGGCCCCACCCAGGGTTCTTCACCAGCCTCCCTTCCACTCCCTGCTTCTGGAATTCATGAGAGGTTGGGAAGGGGACTCTTCCTACCACCCCCAACCCCGTGTGGCTTGAGCCTGGCTGTCCTCAGATATGCCAGATCAACCTGGAAGGAAAGACTTTCTACTCCAAAAAGGACAAGCCCCTCTGCAAGAGCCACGCCTTCTCCCACGTGTGAGCGCCTCCCACCCACGGCCACCTCATCCAGCCCAGCCCGAGGGAGCTCCAGTTCCAGGGCATCGCCCCAGATTTCTGGATAGGGCTGGCGGAGGTCACCCCAACCCCAACTCCTGGCCTGAGCCTAGGGTTCCCTGGGCCCTGCCCTCTCCCCTTCATTTCCCCGCACTCCCTCCACCTCCATCACACACTGGTGCTGGCCACACCAGCCCCTGTTCACATCCAGTGCCACAATAAACCTGTATCCAGCCGTGTCCTGCATGTGTTTCTGCCTGTGCATTAGGGAGGCTGGGATTTGAGGCCCATGGCAGGGTGGAGATTAAGATGGTTTTCCCAGGGCTGGCTGTCCTGGTCATCCTTGCGATGGGGACTTAGACAGCTCATGGTCAGCAGGAGAAGGTCAAGGGGGATCCCATGTGCTAGGCCCCAGCACCCACGGGAGGGCTGCCTGATCGGGACTGACTTGGGGGTCAGAGAAGAGGAGCTGGTACATCTGCAGAGATGGGAGGTGGAAAACAGCGACAGCCAGAGTGAAGGCCCAGGGGTGCCAGCCGAATGCCACAGCAGAGGGTGGGGCTGGAGAACACAGCCCCCGGGGCCTGGGAGGCCAGGCCAAGGAGCTGGGAGTGCGTCGTGAGGGCGAGGTGGGGGTGTCAGGGCACAGAAGAGCATGAAATAGTGAAGCAACTTGTTCAGATTTGTATTGTAAAAGAGCTCTGAGAGCTGTGAGCAAGGTGGACGGAAGGAGGGGGACTAGGAGGAGGGGCAGGCGCCACAGAAAGGGAGGAGCAGAAAGTGACTTGGCAGAGATGGAACCCAGGGAGCCTAGAGTGGGGGCCTGAGGGATGAGGGGTGAGGAGAGGCAGGAAGGCAACTCTGCTACGCATCTGGAATATACCAGTCATTGCTCACACCATCTCATGCCATTCTCACAGCCATCCTGGGAGGTGTTTACCTTCACTGTGGGAATGAAAGGTTAGGAAACCTGACCGAGGTTTCATAGCTCCTGAGCCATGAGCCAGACTGGATGCCAGACCTGAGTCTGGGCATCCTTCATCAGTGAGTGTGCCTTGGAAGCTCCCTTCTGCCTGCTGTCTTGAAACTTGGAGGCTCTGGTAGTGGCCCCATCTTTCTCTGGGGCTTCTTGCTTCCCATCGATACCATCCACCACCCTAGGAGAACTGTCATCTCTCCCTCCCGTCTCAAGCCTGGACTGGAGAGAGACTGAGGAGAAGCCAGACTAGGGCCAGGACAACCTGGCATGGGGACCTTTAGCATGTCTGAAGTTGTTGGCATTCTCAGCAGGTCCTTGGGCCCATCCTTTTCAAGAGAAGAGATGGCCTCTCTGTTGTGTTCTCTTGAGGACCCCTGGAGCATGAGGGCAGGGCTTCCTGTGTCATTTTCATCACGCCTTGCCAGAGCCTGGAACAGTGTCTGGCACACAGTGGATGCCCAGTGAATGTTTGTTGAATGACTGGATGGGGTGCCTGTGGGACATTTATGTGACAAATTCAGGGAGTAGATGAAGATTCAAGTCCATATTCACCTCAGATTCAATTCAGGAATGAGTTTGGGACAGGGCCGGGGAGGTCACAGATGCATGTAATTGATGCCCAGAGAGCGAGAGGAGCAGGGGCCCAGGCAGGTCACAGCAGGAGTAAAGCAGGTAAGATGCGGTGTCCTTTCAACTGAGACATCCCTAGCATATTAAACACAGTATCTTTCGCTTCCACAAAGAAATGTACTCTCTCCCACTTCTCTTGAACCGTGAAGCCCTCTCAGTCCATCCTTGGTTTCCATGGATACAGGTGAGCAAGAGCACAGGGGAAGATGGTGAGAGCTGCTGGGAGCAGTCTGGGGGGAGTCTTCTGGGGGCAGCCACTCTCGGCCCCAAGCAAGGGCCACCATGTAGGAATGCCCAGCTGTGCCAGATCTGACAGTTTACCAACAGAATCCAGAGATTCAGACTTTTATGTGAAATCTGGCTTTTGGATGTTGGCAATTAAGTTCAATTCTTTTTTAATCTGTTACAAAAATAATAAACATGGAACAAATCCAGCATAAGGACAGCAGGGGAAGAAATGAGAGGCCAGGAAGCAGCAATATCCCAGAGGAAGCAGACAGATGACAGCATCTGGAGAGCTCAGGGCAGGGAGGCAGGGGCAGGGCAGGAGTGTTTCCAGAAGTTGCCAACAGTGTGTCATCCAGGCAGATAAGGCCAAAGAGTCCCCATTGCATTTCTCAACAAAGCGACCATGTTTGCCAGATCAGTTTAGCAGAGAGCTGGGGCAGCAGGATGAGAGGAACAAGGGGGAGGGCTTGCGAGATGTGGAATGAGAGGAGGTGAGAGAGTGTAGACAGCTCTTCAGAGGCTTGGCTGTGGTGGGCCAGGAGGAAGCCGGACCACTAGCAGCCAGGGGCAGCTGGACAGCCCCGATGGGTGGAGGGAGGAAGCTGGGAGGCTTCTGCCCAGGGAAGGTGGTTGAAGAAAGGGAAGTTGGGGGAGGGGGTGGACAGGGAGGGGAGGGTGAGGAGCAGAAAACTGGGGGCCCGAATCTCAGGAAAGAGGAGCTAGCCTAGATGGAAGTAAACACAAGCGTGGGGTACCGCTCCCTCTGCCAGGAACCACAGAGCAATGGCTTATATATAATTTAATCATAGAAAATCACTTAAGAGGGATGCGATTAAAGGCATGCTTCAGAGGAGGGAACTGAAGCTCGGAGAGTGGAAGTGACCCGTCCAGAGCCCCCCCGCCAGAACGGCCTGGGTCTGCTGCTCAAGGATCGAAGGCTGAAGTGCTCCCCACGGCACCTCCCCACAGAGCTGCAGGGACCACGGTGTTCCAAAGCTGGGGCGTGAGGCTGGGCGGGTGGAGGCTATGGGGACTGGGCAATGTCCTTGTGCCAGGCAGGGGAGGCCATTAGCGCCCTTGGAGAGTACAGTCTCCAGCCAAGGGGGCAGAGCCCCACGGCGGGGGCATGAGTGGGCAGCCGGAGAGGCAGCAGGCAGGGGAGGGGCTTTTGCCAGCTCTGAGCGGTTTGAGCTCATTTGAAGTCAGCGGGGAGAGAGGCAGTGCAGGGCGAGGGACTGTTCCACCGGAGGACAGAGTACAGAGAACTGATGATTCTGGGGCTGCCTCCTCAGTGCCAGGTCCTACGTGGCCTTGGAATATTCACAGTCCTGTGGGCCCTTCCCAGCAGCCTGGCTAGGGAAGGGGAGCTGAGGCCGTGGGCTGAAGGGCCGGGCCCCACAACACGCAGGGACCAGCCGCCAGGCTGGGATTCCAACAACCCTGTGAGTGGAGGAAGGGCCCCTCCCTAGCAGGGCCTAGAGGAGGTGGGGACCAGGGCTCCAGGGGCCACAGTGGAGCAAGAAGCTTGCTGGGAGTCTGGGAAGAACTCGGAGGGGGGTGGGGGGGCGGGGCCAGCCCAGGGAGATTGTGCGGTGAGGTCACCACAGAGTGGCCAGGGAGGGTCCTCCCTCTCAGGGCTGGGGCAGGGCGGGGCACCATAAGGCCAGCTCAGCTTTCACCCACGTCCTTGCCGCAGACAAAAATGACTACTACTTGGGGATTAGGTAGATTAGGAAGGACTCTTTCAGCTGCCATTCAAACTAGTTTTAGCAAAAACAGGGAGAATTTGTCTCATTTAACTGGAAAGGTCAATGACAGTGGGAGTCTCTCTGAGCTTGCTTTCTCCCTCACTCTCCATCTCTCAGCTCTGATTTCTTCATGCTGGCTGTATTCTCAGGTGGGTCTCCCCATTATTGGCAAAGATGCCCCTCAACGAGCCCCAGGCCCACATCTTGCCAGCTCAGTAGCCCCAGTGGAGCCTTTCTTAATGGTTCCAGCAATAGTCTTAGAGCTGACACCCATTGGACTGACTTGGGAGACGTGTCCCTCCCTGAAGCAGTCTCTGCATCTGCCCACCGGCCTGGACTACATGCTCCCATCTGGAGCCTGCAGTGGAAAAGCAGCCAGAAGACAGCGACAGGGACACCTAACCATGGACATCCACAGCACTGGGCACACTTCCTCCCCTCCGAGTCCTGGACCACCCCCCCCCCCCCCAGCCCTGTGAGTCCCACCCTCGTCTCTACAGCTGTAGCCTCAAGAACTACTTCTGACCAAACTCTAGGCTAGGCCACACCCCCTGGAAATGAGGGTGCTAGGAGGGGAAGCAGAGAGAGCCTGTGGTGTGAAGTGACATGGGACAGACCTGGGTTCCCATCCAGACTTTGTCACTCACCAGCTACACGCCTCAGGGCAAGTCACTGCTCCTCTCTGAGCCTCAGTTTTCCTATCTGTAAAACAGGAATAGCAGCCAACGCATCAATAGCATCTACTATGTGCAGTTGCCATTTTAAGCACGTTCTACTTTTTTTAAATCCTCAGACACTATGAGGTAGGCACCATCATGATCATCCCCATTTTATAGTGGAAGATGAGTGAGACGAGAAAGGTCCAGCAATGAGTCTAAGGTTATACGGTTGGCAAAGTCTGTGCGGTGACAGCAATGGACTTAGCAGGAGCAGAGCTAGTGTGGTCAAGTGGCTGGCCCCACGCCAGGGGCCGATGCCTGGGAAATGCGGGGAGCACTGGAGTGATAATGGGTACTCTTGAAGGGGTGCTTGGTTGGAACTTGGCAGAGGCAGGGTGAGGGCAGAGAGGCTCTACCAGCTGGTGCTGACCGCGTGCTGAGGCCAACATGTCAGCCTTGAAACCTTCCCTGAGAGTTGTGGGGAAGCACAGAACGGGAAGATGGGAAGATGGGAAGATGGGAAGATGGGTGTGGAAGGTGGGAAAGCCAGGCTTCGAGGAGGAGGGGAGGGGTTTCTCACCTTTTAAGCCTCCATCCAGTCACATTTTATCTTTATAAGTCATCAAAGAGGAAACTCAGAGACGGGAAGCCTTTTAGCCAAGGTCACACAGCCAGTGACCAGCTTCTGGATCTGAATCCTCCCTCTTTCTTGTCTTTTCTACTCCAGGAGCCACAGGACCAGCTTCCCAGTGTGGAGGGGAACTTGCACTCTAGGGATGGGAGACACCCAATATGTTAGTGACATGAAGGGTGATCAGTGCTGGGAGTGGGAGACATGAAAGCCTGGGGGGGCGGGGACCTCCAAGGAGGCACTGAGACCCACCCATCAAGGCTGGGCACATGGGTTTGTTTCGGGGGTAGCAGGTGGCTGAAGAAAGGCAGATTCACAGAGGAGAGGGAGATCAGTGGTCACCTTCCTCCCACTGGTAAAGGAAACTGAAGACTATGATGGGGCCACTAAATTTGGCAACTTAAGGGTCCTTAGTGCCCCTGGCTGGAGCAGTGCCAGGAACAACAGGAGCAGGAGGGACAGACTGCAGATCTACAAATTATAGGATGCAGGTGATATGGAGGGGTGAAAGGTAAGAAGACCAGAAGGAGTAGGCTCCAGGGCATGTAAGCAGGGAACCCTCTTTTCTCTCCCTGAAAATAAAGAAAACGGGGCATGGGACATATGAGGACTCTGTACTATCTTTGTAATTTCTCTGTAAATTTAAAACTGTTCTAAAATTAAAAGTTTATTTAAAATTATAGATGGCAAAGAGGTGAGAGTGGGGTGGCTGGAGAGAGTTTGTAGGTGGCTGAGGGGAAGCAGAAATTTGAGGAAGGGAGAGTATGCTTATTGGACTTCTGTTTTTTGGATGTGAAATTGAGTGAGCAGGAGGCTGGGGAGGAGGAGGTGGTGGGGAGTTCTGAGCTGGGATACGTCAAGGGGAGCAGGAGGGGAATGAGGCCTGAGATCCCTCTACCTACCCCTCCCAGGCACCCCTCAGCCCTAATCCCACTGATTCTGCCTGGGCCTTGCTCCAAGTGGGGGCTGTGGAGAAACTGCTAGGGCCAGGGATCCATGGGCATGGTAGGTGCAGTTCCCCAGGCAGGTGTCTGTGAAATTCAGGGGGTTTGAAGAGGTTATTCCTACTCTAAAGCACTGGGACTCACTGCTGATCAACGCACACTGATCTCCTTCTCCTCTTGGTGTAATTGATTACCCAACTCAGAACTCAGAGGCCCAGCTGGGGATCACCTCCTCCTCCATCTCCCAGACTGGACCAAGTAAAGCTTGCTTGGTTCTGTCACCTCCCCCCAAAAGTTGGGGGTGGGAGGCTTTGTAGGAGGTGGAAAGGCTTCTTAGAGCTGGGGAGGGTTTCAGGGTCCCACCTCAGCAAGGTGGAGATGTTCCAGGAGGCCCTGGCAGTGGTGCTCACTCCCTTGTAGGGGACTTCTGTGCCCAGAGCTTTTGGGAAATAAAGGTGCAGAAGGCTGGCCCAGTAGTGTCCTTGGAGGAACCCTGCCCTGGGAGTCTGGGGTTAGATGCTGCTTCTGGAACTGTACTGGGGATTCCTCTGAGAGGCCTGAGCCTTGGGAGAGAAGGCAAAAGAATTCCTAGGCTGGCCCCATCTGAGACAGCCCTGGGGGCAGCTAGTAAGGGAGGGGGTGCCCAGAAGCAGGATGGGGCAGGGACCGAGAAGAAGTTGGGAATGTTGGGGTACTGAACTGGATTGGGGCTGGGCATGGTCAAGGAGGCAGGGATGGAGGGGTGTGACTGGGAACTGGGAACCCCACGGGAATAGGGTAGGCTGGACTGAGGAGGGTGCTGCTAGCGAAGGCGGATTGTGAATGTGTGGAGGTGCGCACTGATCATGGGGTTGGGAGTAGGCTGGGAAAGAAATGGGTTGGATGTGGGGTGGAGACACAGATGGCAATAGATAGTGATGGGGATGGACTAGGAGTGGAACTTTCAGAGGTGGATATGGGCTGCGGATGGGCCAGGGTGGCTGGTCCAGTTGGGTTGGGGTTGGGGGTTGGGACGGAAATGGACCAGGGATGGGGGCTGAGGCTGGGGCGGGGAGAAATTAAGCACGGAGTGGGGCTGGGCCCGGTTGGAATGAAGTGAATTTGGGACTGGAACCAGGAGCTGGAAAGGACAGGGGTGAAGCCGGGCCTGGGTAGTGGCTGCAGACAGGGATCGCGGTGAGGTGGGGTCGCCGCGGGGTATGGGGCTGGGGAAGAGGGTGAGCGCCTACACTGGGAACACGGTAGGCGAGGGTTTGGGACGTGGGTGAGCCGCGCCTGGGGAGCGGAAGGGCAGAACCGCGCCGGGGCGCGGCGCGCACGGGCTGTGGGTGAGGGGCGTGGGGGCGCCCCGGGGCAGGCCGGGAAGGGGGGGCGGCCCTCCCCCCTGGGCCGGGCCGGGGCGGCGCTAGGACCGAGCGCGCGGAGGGAGCGAGCCGGGCGGAGCCTGCGCCCCCCGCCCCCCGCCGGCCGGCTCCCCTCCCCCGGCCGCTGGCTCGCTCCGCTCGCAACGCTGCAGAGGCTTCGAGGCGGCGGCGGCGGCGACTCCTTCTTTCCTTCCCTCCTCCTCTGGACGTCCGTCCGTCTGTGCGTCTGTCCGTTCGGCCTCGGTCCGGCCAGCAGCATGGCCGGCGTCAGCTTCAGCGGCCACCGCCTGGAGCTGCTGGCGGCGTACGAGGAGGTGATTCGGGAGGAGAGCGCGGCCGACTGGTGAGCCCCCCGCCCCCCGGCCCCTTTGTCCCCGCGCCGCCGCCGCCGCCGCGCCTTTGTTTCCACCCGGCTCCGCCGCCCTGCAGCCGGGAAGGGAGGGGGAGATCCCGAAATGGTGCAGCGGCCCGGGAGGGCCAGGGAGGGGCTGCCTTTGTGCGCGCCGGGGGAGGGGCCGGGCCGGGCCAGGCGGGGCACTGCCGGGCCCCGAGCGCCCACAGGCGGTCCAAGTCGCGCGGTGGGAGCGGTGGCCGGACGCCGGCCGGGGACACGCAGGGTCCAGATGTGTGGCCCGGAGCCGCATGGCCCTGCGGGAGCCCATCCCCCGCCCTCTGCCCTCCCACCCTGGGCCCGGGGGACAGGTGTGCACGGGGCGGCCAAGGGCACCTTCGCCCCCTTCGAGCGGGCGAGGAGCGGGCGGGGACGAGGCGGGGACCGAGCCAGCGGAGCCAGCGCAGCCTGCCTGGCCCAGCCCGGCCCGGCCACAGCACAAAGGAAAGCTAGGGCGGGGGAGGAGCGGAGCGGGCTGGGGGCCGGGGCGCCCCGCCCACCGGGGGCCTCTCGGAGTTGGAGTGTGATGGAGAGACGTTCACTGCCACATAGCAACCACCAAGCGACTCCTCTTCCCCTCAGGGGTCGCGGAGGAGGCAGAGATGAGTCCTCCTCTCCCCGATCCCGAAGGGGGTTGCGGGGACTAGACCGCAGGGCTGGGAGATGCCATGGGGACTGAACTGCCTGGCGAGGTGACCAGCTGGGGTCCCTGAGGGGAAGCTCTCAGGCGCACAAGTGTGGAGGGAGCCCCGAAAGAGGAATGAGAGAGTGAGTAGATCCAATGAGCCCCTAAGCTTCATGGCCCTGTGGCCAGAGGCTCTCAGCTCCTTGGTGGGGGAAAAGCTGAACTACCGTCTCCCCCTTCCCCTGCTGTTGTCTTCCCCTGAGCTGTGGGAGGGAATGGACCACCTGCTCTTGGGCTGGAGTCCGCTGGGGGGCAGGAAAGCAAAGGGGTCCCACACTACCCCATTCAGGAATCCTCTTCCTCCAAAATACTCTCTCCCGGGACAGGTGCCCTTTCGGTTCTCTAGGCCTGATCTTCTCTTGGAAGGCAGGAAACTGAGGCACAGAGAGAGGATAGGTCTGAGGGACCTCACTTGGGCTGGCTTCCCCCTCATCCTAGGAGGGCAGTGGGGTAGGGACACTGCCCTGGGGGCTGGAGGCCGGGCGAGATGGCCAGGCATCCACGCCATGGTACTGCAGCACTGGCGGGCAGCCAGGCCTGGAGGGATGGACGCGGGAGACGAGCTCTCATGTCCTCCGGGTCAGCCACAGGAGAGGCCAGCACAGGCTAAGCCGGCAGGCGGCCCACCCTTTGTCCCAGCCCTGCCCCAAGGGGGCTGAGATCATGGGAGGAGTTCAGGACAAGGGGCCGGCTTGGCCCAGTGGAGGAGCTAGGCTTGGGATAGGGGGCCTTGCCTGCAGAGAGGCACAGCCCACCTTAAAACCCCCCTCTCACCCTCTGGTCTGGTGTTTCTTGTCTACCATCACCCCATTTCCCTCTAACCTCCTAACAGCAGGGCTCTGGCAGCCCAGTGCAGGGCCACACAACCACGGCTGGGCCACATTCTGCTTAGCAGAGGCCTGGGCTCCCACCTCCCAGCAGCATCCATGTGGCCAAAGCAAGTTATTCATCATTGGCATGCGTCACCCCCCATCTGGGTTGTGTGTGGGGGATACACACATACGTACACACGGACCCTCGCACACACACACATTTGCTCACTCCCGAGGGCCTAGATAGCATGTTGTGAAAAGGGTGTGAGGGTCACATCCTGCAGAGTGGGGCATGAGTGCCCCCAGCGCCCAGCACAGAGCCAGGGGTACAGTGGAGTCTCCAGACTCAGGGCCAGACTCTGCACTCAGAGGCCAGAGGAGGGCATCTTGGGTCTAGTTGCTGTCTTGGTCAAGGGGCTTGGCACTGCCCTCCCTTACCTTGCCTCCTAGGGGGGAGCTCACTCCTAAGCGGCGGAGCCTCTGAAATGGACCACTGCCCCGGCTGTGTGCTCACTGTGTGGACCACACACAAGTGTCTGCTCCTCTCTGGTCCTCTTGAAAAGAGAAAGGGGATGGGACTCCGCCATATCCGGGACCCCCAAGGCCCTTCCAGCTCCGACATCCTGAGAGTGGGATTGTCCTGAGGGGTCCACGTGCCTTTGGTCCCCCACCTCAGCTGAATGCAGGATCTCCCTGGACTGGCTGCATTCCAGCCCCACCTCACCCGAGTCCAGTGTCTCTGGCCTGGGTGGCTTCTCAGAGTCCGTGTCAGCCCCTATCGGGGCTGCCCTGTGCTGGCCCCCGGACCCAGGGAGTGAGAGGTGTTGGTTTGACTGAATCGGATGTCTCCGCCTCACACAGCTTGCCGTGAGAGGCATTGTCTGTCTCCAGGGGTTGAAGCTGGAGAGACATGTAGATTCCTGGGCCCCCCATCCTGACACCTTGTGGCTTCACCAGCTCCCACCCATTCAGGCCTGGGCTGCCTCTGATGTGTTTGAGAAGCCCAGTCGAATGAGATGTGGGGTGGGCTCGGAGGCTTCTTGCCATCCCTGCTGGGGTATGGTAAGTGCTCTGGGGAGGTGCGGCTTAGGGCAGGGCTTCCTCGGGAGCTGGCTTTGGGTCCCTGAGGGATTTCAGCCAGGGGTGGGCCAGGAGGTAGAGAAGTAGGACTGGCCCTCCCGTGGAGGGAACCACATATGCAGAGGCCCCCGGGTGGGAAACATCTAGAATTGTGTTTGGGATCAGGGAGCCATCCAGCATCCCAGGTGTTTGGTACGGATCTGGAGGTCTAGTTGGAAAGGCAGGCGGGGGCAGAGCTCAGGGTTTGAAGGCCCGCTGAAGGCTTTGAACTTAGGCCTGGTTTCTTCCAGGGCTGTGGCTGTTAGCAGGAAAGGTGGCCAGAGGCGAGTGGGTAAGGGTTGAGGATGGAAGGGGTCCTTGGCAGGGCCGGTGTCCCTGGGCCCTCAGAGAGGCTGACAAGGTGTCCCACGGAGGGGTGCTAGCTAGAGCAGTGTCTGGCACCCAGGGTCTTTGAGTTCTGCCTCTGTTTCTGGTCTGTGGAGTGGAGAGGGGCAGACCCCTGCTTCTCTGAGGGCCCTTTGTTCCCAGTGGTGGGTTAGGGTAGCCAGACAGGTGGTGGGACAGCTGTGTTGAGAAGCAGCTGCCAGGGTTGGGGCCCAGGCAACAGTTGGACCGGGAGCTTCCCAGCCCCACAACCCACCTGTGTCCCTTTCCGGAGGGAGGGCTCCCGGAGAAGGGGGGGGTGGGGGCTAGGGGGCCATTTGGCCCTGGCAGTGACTTGTGCTGACCTCATGAGACTGGGCCAGGCCTTCCTTTTCCTTTCCTCCTCCCTCTCTCCTCCCTCCTCCTCCCTTCCTCCCTCCTTCCCTCCTCCTCCTCCACCCCCCTCCTTCCTCTTCCCGCTCTCCCTTCCTCCCCCTTCCCTCCCTCTCCCCCCCTTTTTCATTTTTCTCTTCATCCCTTCACTTCCTTCCTTTCTTTTCTCTTTCTTCCTCCTCTCTCCCTGTTTCTCCCTCCCTTTCTTTTCTCCATCACCCTGCCTCCCCTTCTTCTAGCCCCCACCCTCCTCCACCTCCCCTGCAAGTAGGGAAAGGAAAGCATGGGGAAGGGGCTTGAGACCTCCTGAGCCTCCAGGACAAGGCCCTGCTCCCTTGCCCCACTGGATTCTCAGGAGGAGACGTCTCTGCCTTCCCTTCCGTGACATGGATGCCGTGCCGGTGCGGCTAGGGAGAAAACGCCAGGGCAGAAAAAGCCAGGGAGGAGGGGGAAGGAGGAAGGCTGCTAGGGTCAGCTTTCTGGTGAAGCTAAGGCAGAAGGAAAGGCCAGCATTCCCAGGAGGCCAGGGCCTTCTCAGCTCTGGCAGAGGCCTAGGAGCTGGAAGCTCAGGAGAACATGCCCACCAGGGGTCTGAGTCTGGGCAAGAGTAACCTGGGCGACCTCATCCCCATTTCTGAGAGGTGGAGATTGAGGCCAAGGGCATGTCCCCAGGGTCCTTTGTGTTCAGGAGAATGTGGCTGGGGTGGGCCCCAGCATGTGCCAATTGCCAGGTTGCCATGGTTACCGAGGGATGCCCAGCAAAGAGAGCACCAGGTTCTCCTCCCCCTCCCTTGCAATGAAGGGGAGGGGCGGTGGATACTTGAAGAACACGCCAGGTAGGTTCCCAGCGCCGGCCAATGGGGGCTGAGGATCGTGGTAGCCAGGGAACGGTAACCAAGGAACCGTCGCCTTGGAGTCTCCATCTCACACCCGCTCACTGGGTTGTAGGCTGCCAGGGCCTGAGTTCTGAGAACGGGACACATGGGCTCCCTCAAAGCCAGCGACCAGGCAGCAATTTTTGCCCCCTTGCCTACTCCCCACCTGACTCGAGCCTCCCTCTACCAAGTCCCAGGCTGCCCCCCACTGGGCTCCAGCCAGAATTGGTGCCTAGCCCTGCTGTCATGATGACATGGCAGTGCTGGACCAGAACCCCTACTCCTGTCCTGCCTGCTCTGGGTCCCTCCTCCTCCCCAGGGCCATCCCCACCCAGAATTGGCGGCCTGGGCCCTGTCAGTACTCTGAGCCACCCCTCCCTCTCCCCAGGGCTCTGTATACATATGAGGATGGCTCAGATGACCTCAAGCTTGCAGCATCAGGAGGTAAGAATTCCAGCCATTCCTTTGCCTTTCTCTCCGCCCCCTCCTCCGGTTGTTTTCTTCCCCACCCTCCTGGCTCTGGGCCATCTCCCTGCCTGCAGCCAGCCAACCCACACTTGTCTGCCTGTGTCCTTCCTCCAGCCATCCCGAAGATCCCCAGGGTGGGGAGGGAGGGAGCCTTGCTTGTTCTTTGATTATGGGAAGACTGAGCTTCAGAGACGGAGAGTGACTTGCCCAAAGTCACACAGCTAGGGAGAAGGGGGCTGGCAGGGATGGCCCAGATCACATCCACTTTCTCCGGAGCCCAGGGGTTTTATTTTACCTCACTGGGCATAGCACTGTGTGAGAGGTGATGATGTGCGAAGAGTGAGACATGGGATGTGTGAAGAACAAACACTTCCGCAGTCCTAAATCGGGCCCTGGGGAATTCAGAGACAAAGCTTGCCCCTGCCTGTTGTCCCTATTCACACCAGCGCAGAGCTGTGGGACCTCCAGATCTCTGGGTGCGCCTGGCAGAGCCCATGAGAGGAGTCTTTCCTTCGGGTTCCGGGCCCTTTGCAGGGTAAGGGCTCAGGAGATGGGGAGTCTTGCTTGACACCCTCCTGATGCCCCCAGATGGGGGTTTGCAGGAGCTCTCCGGCCACTTTGAGAACCAGAAGGTGATGTACGGCTTCTGCAGCGTCAAGGACTCCCAGGCTGCTCTGCCAAAATACGTGCTCATCAACTGGGTATGCAGCTGTGCTCTGGGGGAGGGGGGAAGGGCCCAGAACAGGCCCCCTGCTCCCCGCTTCTCCTGCCGACACCGCCAGAGAGAGCCCCACTAGCCCTTTGGGAAGAGAGCCCGGGGCCTCAGGCTGCTCCCCCTCTTGTCCTTTCCCGACCCCCTCTTTGCTGGGTGCTTTGCAGGTTGGTGAAGATGTGCCTGATGCCCGAAAATGCGCTTGTGCCAGCCACGTGGCTAAGGTGGCTGAGTTCTTCCAGGTGCGAGTGGGGCCAGGGCTCGTGGGGGTGGGGCCGGACTCCCAGGGGCCGGGTCTGCAGGCTGGTGGTGGTCACGGGATGGAGCCGTGCCGCCTGAACACGCCTTCTTGCTGCAGGGTGTCGATGTGATCGTGAATGCCAGCAGCGTGGAAGACATCGATGCGGGTGCCATCGGACAGCGGCTCTCCAACGGGCTGGCGCGGCTCTCCAGCCCCGTGCTGCACCGACTGCGGCTGCGGGAGGATGAGGGCGCCGAGCCGGTGGTCAGTGTGTGCCCGGGGCGGGCTGGCCTGCCAGGGCTTCGGCCACCCCCTTCCTGCCAGTCAGTCCTCACCGTCTGTGAACGGGAGCTCCCAGAGCACTGGGCCTGCTCCTCGCGCCCGCTCATGCCAAGCTGTTTGACTCTGCAGGGCACCACCTATCAGAAAACGGATGCAGCTGTGGAAATGAAGCGGCTTAACCGCGAGCAGTTCTGGGAGCAGGCCAAGGTGTGGACCCCGCCCCAGCGTTCAGGCTGAGCTGCCCCTCCCTGACCCCCCCGCCCCAAGGCATAGCTCTGGGCTCTGTCCCCAAGTCCGTCCCTTAAACAGTGAGTCCTGTCTTGTGTGGTACCCCGGCTGAAAGAGGGAGCCCTTTTGGCCTTAAGCCCATAAGGCATAATTCCCAGAACCAGAACCTCCCTGGTCCTGGGTTGGGGATGGGCTGGAGGGGCAGGGGCAGGGGCGGGCCCCAGCTCAGGGCCTGCACTGCCTTGGTGTGGGGGGTTGCAGAAGGAGGAAGAGCTGAGGAAGGAGGAGGAGCGGAAGAAGGCCCTGGATGAGAGACTGAGGTTTGAGCAAGAGCGGATGGAGCAGGAGCGCCAGGAGCAGGAGGAGCGGGAACGGCGCTACAGAGAGCGGGAACAGCAGATCGAGGAGCACAGGTTGGCCCTGCCCCGCCCTAGGCCACCTGCTCCGGCCTCGTGTGGACCCACCCTAAGGTGTGCATGCCACCTTCTCGTTCCAGGAGGAAACAGCAGACTTTAGAAGCCGAGGAGGCCAAGCGGCGGTTGAAGGAGCAGTCTGTCTTTGTGAGTTTTTAGCCAGGGCTCCCGGTCTCCTGGTGAGGGGATGTGAGAACGGTCCCTGTGTTCCTGGGCCTTGGGAGGGGGGCCTGGAGCGGGGGGATGGTTATCAGTGGCTTGGGGACAGTTCTGGGTGTTCGGAGTACCTCTGCATGGGCACGGAGTGTCATAGAGTGTCAGGCCTGTCACCCAACCACGTGGGTCTCTGTTCCCTGGCTGGGGAAAGAGACCTCTTTGAAGAACCTTATTCTGTAGACTGAAAGAGAAAATCTACCTTGACCCAGACCCTCACTGACCAGGCGCACCCCCCCTCCCCCCCGCCCAGTGGAGCCTGAGAGGCTGGGGTGGATTAGACAGGCTTCCTGCGCTTTGGGGGCTGAGGGCCTGGCCCCCACCACAGTTGTGCCGCAGAGCCACATGAATGAGTTTGGGCCAGCGTTCGGAGCACCTGTGCACATGTGTGTGTCGTCCCAAGGGTGCTGTCTGACCTCCAAACCTTGGGGTGGCCCACAAAATCGTATTGGAGTTGAGTCTCCATGCTTTGAATGGAATTTTGTATTTCTGAAATAGCGAAGGTCATTCAGGCTGGAGCGTGGTGTAGTTCTGGATGGGAGGTGGGCAGTTCTCTGGACGGGACTGTGCTGACCAGTTGTGCCATGAGGACCCAGACAGGAGGCTGGGAGGGCGAAGACCAGACAGCCCTGCAGCCCCTGGCATGAAGTCACGCCAGCCCTGGGGGTCAGACGCCATGCGGGTAGTGAGCTCCAGCTGCAGCCATTCATTCGGCGCACCTTTGCCGCGGGTTAGAAACAGTGGCAGACAAGGTGGGCAAGACTTTTCACAAAAGTAATTGATGAAGCAAGTTTATTTTGAATTGTGCCAAAATGTCCGTAGAATGGGCTGTCTTCACCATTTTTAAGATTACATTTTAGTGGCATTAAGATTCCCAACAAATTCACATCATACAGCTGTTCCCACTGTTTACCTCCAGAATTTTTTTTTCATCTTCCCATACTGAAACTCTGTCCGCATTAAACACTCACTCCCCATTCTCTCCTCCCCCAGACCCCTGGCAATTGCCTTTCTGCTGTCTGTGAATTTGACTACTCTTAAGTACCTCATTTGAATGGAATCGTAATTTTTTTTTTTTGTGACTAGGTTATTTCACTTAGCACAGTGTCTTCAAGGTTTATCCACGTGTCAGAATGTCTTCCTTTTTAAGGCTAATAATATTCCATTGTATGAATACGCCACATGTTGTTTATCCATTCAGAGCAAGGTCACTCTGGAAAAGCGTATTTTGACAGAAAATTTCACACACAGGCACCCCAAAGTTGAAAGAATAGTATGGTGAGTCCCCTGAAGTGATCACTCATCTTCACCAGTTGTCAGCGCCTCAGGCAAAGTCTTAAGGTCTCACACCATTGTATTATAGTCTCATCCGGCCCTTCAGGTGTGGCTCGTGTGACAGTGACAGTGGATGTTCTAGCAGGTCAGCGTGGTGACCCTACAACTTCAGGCCCTCTGAAGAAGGTCCCATGTGAGAACTTTGGAATTTAGAACCATAAAATGCTTTCCCGTTGCTTAAGCTGTCGTTCTGCTTTCTCTTTGTGAAGAATTGCATTCCTTGTCTGAGTTCCCTTTTTGCGTGGGCTGCCAGGGAGCCCCCATGTATCTGAAAATGGTCAGACCCAGCGGTGTCTTTGACCCTGTGATTAGCGTATTGATCTCACTTTCCTACCCGTAGCCCAGTTTGTTTCAATGTTTTGTACTTTGTTGGTAGTTCAGGCTTTTGTGGTGAGCTTGCCTCTAGTCCTTTCATTTGAACGAGGCAGAGGAATCTCGTGAGGTCAGCCTAGGCAGTGCAGGAATACCAGCAAAGGCTGGTGGGATATAATTTATGGGAAGGCGAGCCTGACTAGAACCCAGTGGGCTGAGGAGCAAGGCAAATTTGATTGGAAAGAGAGCTCGGTCAGAGGAGGACTTGAGATTTCATTCTGGAAGACGCAGAGCTGTGGTTGGAGTGACAACCGTCTCGAGGGGGGTACTTGGAAGGGCCATTCTCTTAATGTATCCTGAGGGAAAAGTTGAAGTCTTAGGTTATGTGTGCAAAACAAAGAAGCCCTGTAACTTTCCCGCCGTACCCTCGGCACAGCCCCTCCCGCCCCATCCGCCGCACTAGCAGCAGGTGCAGCATGGTTCAGAAGCCATGCTGTAGTGAGTGCAGGTGAGCAAACGTGCACCAGCTGACCCTTGTGCTGGCCGCTCATACGCAGATCCGACTTCCCGGTCTGTGTCACCCACAGAGGATGGGGCAAGGATCCCGGAAAAAGGCAGTTAGGATACAGTGTAACCTGGGGTGTGTGCCTGGACCGCCTCGTGGAGACCCAGAAATGACCTGAATGGGCGAGGGAGCTCTTCCCCAGGAGGCAGTGCCCAAGCTGAGGCTGGAAGTGGGAAGAGTTGGACCTGGGGTGGGAGTTGGGCATTTGGGGCAGGAGAGATTGAGCTCCTGTGCGAAGGCGTGGAGGGGGGAGACGGTGTTCCTGTTCCAGGAACTGTGACCACGTCGGGCTGAGTGAGACTTTCTGGCTACATCTTACAGGGTGTGTGGGTGAGTCAGGGCAGGAGGCGGGTGTTAGAGCGGTGACAGGCCAGATCAGACAAGAGGAAAGGGAACGTGGGACAAACAAGGGGCCCCATCTACCTTTATTCCTGGGGTTGCAGCCTCAAAACTGCAGTGCAGTTAGCTGGTGCAGTGCAATAGGGAATGGTGGGGACTGCAGCGAGCAGGTCATTTCCAGGGTCCAGAGAGAGAGCTTGGTCAGAGGAGGACTTGCACTTTCATTCTGGAAGACGCAGAGCTGTGGAGTGACAGTGCAGGTGGAGAGGGAGCTATGTGACTGGGTGGTGAAGGGAGCAGAGGTGCCACCTCCAAGCCCCTTCCTGCCAGGTTGTGGAGAAAACATGGGGCCTGTTAGAAGGCCAAGAGCTCAGGGAGAGTGGGGTGCCCAGGACACTGTCCCTTGGGTTTCCAGGGTGACCAACGGGACGAGGAGGAAGAGACCCAGATGAAGAAGTCCGAATCGGAGGTAGAGGTGAGAGCTGGGAAGAGGGCACATGAGGTGGGCAGGGCTCGCCTCCGCTGGGCCCGCCCTGACCCCTTCTCTGTGCCCCTAGGAGGCAGCGGCCATTATTGCCCAGCGGCCTGACAACCCGCGGGAATTCTTCAAGCAGCAGGAACGAGTTGCATCAGCCTCTGCGGGCAGCTGCGATGCACCCTCGCCCTTCAACCACCGGCCAGGTAGTCCCAGGTCCCACCCCCACCTGACCCCCACTCCTCAGGTCTGGGGCCTGAGCCTCCCTGCGGCTCTTTCTTGGAAGGGAAGCCTTGCCCAAGGACCCCTTGGAGAAGGCAAGGCCACTCATCGAGTCTGCTTTCACTCCCCGGCTCCGAGGTGGCAGGACTGAGAGGGGCTCAAGCCGGGGTCGGTGTTGGCCTTGGCTGAGCAGCGGGTAGTGCCAGAGGTCATCCGGGCAGCTCTGGCATGGGCTGAGGCACCCCCCTGGCTGCAGGGAGCAGCCCCGCCGGGGTTGAACTAGGTCTTGCTTGCAGGGCTGCGGGTGCATGTGGGGTGGGCTCTGACCCTGGACCTGAGTTTGAGCAGCCTGGGACCCTGCACCCAGTGCTCGCTGCTGGGGTTCTCGCGGTGCGGCTCCCACCTCCCTCCACAAAGCACCTTTCCACTCTGTCCGCTGCTCTGCGTGTTTGCCCCTGCTGTGTGCTTGGCCCTGTGCTGGGGTTCCAGGGCTGGGGCCCGCTGTCCCGTGATGCTTAGGGGCTGGTTTGGTGTGGCAGGCTCATTGCTGTGCGTGCCTGGTGCTGGTGGGAGTCATCTGATGGCTTGAGGCTATGGCCTAGCGTGGCTGATTGTGCGCCCTAGCTGAAAGCAGTTTGGACGGCTAGGGCCGGCCCTGGGGGCGGGTGAGGCCTCAGGCAGGGGTGGGGGAGACTGACCCTCTCTTGTCCTCTGTCTCTCTCTGTCTGTCTCTCTTGGCAGGTCGTCCGTACTGCCCTTTCATAAAGGCATCGGACAGTGGGCCTTCCTCCTCCTCCTCTTCCTCCTCCTCCCCTCCACGGACTCCCTTTCCCTATATCACCTGTCACCGCACCCCAAACCTCTCTTCCTCCCTCCCATGTAGGTAGCAGCCCCAGGCTTCAGTGGGAGGGGTAAGGAGGGCCCCGCTTCCCAGCAGTGCCCCCACCCTCACTCCCCCAGCCTGACCGCTGATCTCTGGTGTTTGTCCCCAGAGCAGGTACTACCTGCCTCTTTCCCCTGGCCCCGAAGGGGCTCTGACCCCAAGGGGCCTGGCTTATAGGATCTGGAGCTGTGGTCTGGCCCCTGAGGGGCCTGGGGGGGCTCCCAGCCTCCACCCAGACTCCACACAGGAGGTGCTGGCCAGACCCCAAGGTGGACAGTCCTGGCCCCCACCTGGCTCCCGGGCCCTCCCTGACCAGCCTGGGGGTTTGTTCCACAGGCAGCCACCTGGACAGCCACCGGAGGATGGCACCCACCCCCATCCCCACCCGGAGCCCATCTGACTCCAGCACGGCTTCTACCCCTGTCACCGAACAGATTGAGCGGGCTCTGGATGAGGTCATGTCCTCACAGCCTCCACCACTGCCCCCGCCACCCCCGCAAGGTGAGTGAGGGGCTACACCCTAGCTGCCCCAGGGCTCCCACCAGTCCTTGGGCTGGGACCCCCACGTGGCCATGGTAGCACCTCCTCGGGGATCTGAGTCAGCCATCACCCACGTTGTACTGCGCTGAGGGTGCCTATGGCCGGGGGGAGCCCTGGTGTTGTGGTCAGGCCTGCCGTCTCTCAACCTCGGCGTGTCTCCCTGGCACGGGGATCCGGCCTTCTCCCGGGGCTGCCGAGCAGCTGAAAGAGCCTAGGAGATAGAGGGGCAGCAGGGCCCAGGGGGTGTGCTGGAAGGTGCTCCGTATGGAGCCCTTCATGGAAGCCTCCTCCCCTGGAAGCCGCTGACTCCCCAGCGGGTGGGCAGAGCAGAGTAGGGTGGCTGTCCCCAGGCCTGCGTCCTTTCCTGGGGGAGCTGACCACCTGTCTGTCCTCCATGTGTGCTATGACAGAGACCCAGGAGCCCGGGCCCGGCCTGGATAGCGAAGAGACCAGCAAAGAGGCCAGAGCTGCAGCCCCTGAGGCCTGGGCCGGCCCCGGGGAGGAGCCCCCACAGGCCCCGGAGCCTCCCCGGGGGCAAGGCAGCCCCACGGAGGACTTGATGTTCACGGCAGCTCCAGAGCAGGCCGTCCTGGCTGCCCCGCTGGAGCCTGCCGCGGCCAGTGCGACCGCAGCTGACACCCCGGCCGCGGAGGCCGTAGAGACCGACACTGCCACTGCTCACACCGCTGTTGCCACCCCCGTAACCCCCGCCGCTGCCAGCCTCATTGACCTATGGCCTGGCAACGGGGAAGAGGCCTCCACAGCCCAGGCTGAGCCTCGGGTCCCCACACCTCCCTCGGGTGCCGAGGTCACTCTGGCAGAGGTACCCCTGCTAGACGAGGTGGCTGAGGAGCCACTGCCACTGGCAGGCAAAGGCTGTGCCAACCTTCTCAATTTTGATGAGCTGCCTGAGCCGCCAGCTACCTTCTGTGACCCAGAGGAGGAACTAGAAGGGGAGCCCCTAGCTGCCCCCCAGGTCCCAACTCTGCCCTCGGCTCTAGAGGAGCTGGATCAGGAGCCAGAGCCAGAGCCCCACCTGCTGACCAATGGCGAGACCACCCAGAAGGAGGGGACCCAGGTGGGGCAGGGACAGCCTGGTGGGAGGGGTGGTGGTCAGGGTTCTAGCAGGAGGGTACCCCCTTTCTCTGTGACCCACGTTATTGGAGGGTCATTCCGTTCTTCCTCCTTGGGCCAGCTCTGCTTTTTTTTGCCCAAGGCAGGTATATATGTTTCCCTGGAAACCACTGATGGAATCACTGGTTGCTGGGGAAACGAGCTCAGGCCTGGTAGGTCCGCCCTAGTCATCCTGGGTGGGGCCCAGTGACCTGGAGCTTTCCTCCTGCAGGCCAGTGAGGGCTACTTCAGCCAATCACAGGAGGAGGAGTTCGCCCAATCGGAAGAGCCGTGCGCAAAGGCCCCGCCTCCTGTGTTCTACAACAAACCTCCAGGTAGTACTGGGATGGGCGATGGGGGGATTCCGGTAGGGGTGCTGGGTTCAAGTGTGAACATGCGCGTGCGCGCACGCACACAATCAGTTGGCGGTGCTGGGTTCAAGTGTGTTTGCATATACACACAGCCACAGCTCCCAGGGGTTGGGGGACAGCCGTGGATCTGCTGGGCAATCTCCTTAACTCCACTCCCTTCCCAACGTCACAGAAATCGACATCACCTGCTGGGATGCAGACCCAGTACCAGAAGAGGAGGAGGGCTTCGAGGGCGGTGATTAGCGGTGGCGCCCGCCCTCAGGCTGCCCTTGCCAAGGCCGCCCACCTGTGCCGGCCTCTGGCCAGACGGCCCGCCGCGCCTGCACTCGCAGCAGCTCCGCCTGGCACCCACTCCGGATTCCGGCCCTGGCCCAGGACTTGGCCGCTTCCCTACCCACAGGGCCCGACTTTTACAGCTTTTCTCTTTTTTTTAAAGTTGATAGGAGACTTGTACAGTTGACTGGTTTTCCTCCCGTTGGTAGTTGAGACGCTGTTGCAAATTCTACCCCGTCCCCGCCCGGTCCAGATTGTAGCTCTTAGTCCTCCCTGCTCATTCAAGCTGGCCGGGGTGGAGGCCTCACCCTACTTGGGGCCTGGCGTCGGGGGAGCTCTGGTGGGAAAATGCCCCACCTCTTTTCCTAGTTTTATGTTTCTTGGAAAAATATCACTTTGTATTCTCTGTCCAGGGCTTCAGATATTTTGCACGAATTTTAAAACATGGCAATAAATGGCTCGTGGGCTCTGGCTCCCTGGGACCCCCTCCCCGCCCTTCTCTTGACCCCTCCCCGCCTGTCCCAAAGGAAGTAGGCCCAACTGGGGCCCCTCAGCTTCCAGGCCCTTTCCTGCCCCCCTCCTGCTGGGCAGGTCCCAAGCTGGAGGCCCTAGGCGAGGATCAGGTCAGGGCTATTGGTGGGGCCCGGGGCTTGGGTGGCCCCTCCCCAACTCCTCCCTCTTTGCTTGGGTTCCTTTTTCACGTTCAGTAACTGTTTTTTGGAAAGCACAAACTTCTGTAACGGGTCGTGCTCATGTCTGTTAATAAAGAAATCCAGATCCCTTCGGGCCTGCTGCTCCGGGCCTCCAGGGGCGGATCTGGGGTGTGCCGCCTTCCCTGATCCCGATTCCCAACTCTCCCCACCTCCAAGGTCACCGGGGCTGCCTTCACTGTGATCTGATGGGCAGGGAAGTTAGGGTCTGGGGCTCCCAGGGGAACCAGCCTATGAAGTTAGGTTCCGCACCCTCAGGCCAGTTTGTAGTCAAAAGGCGCACTCAGGTTCTGTCCCACCAAGGCCCAGGCACGCCTGGCTACCAGAACCTTGGGCGCAAGCAGTGGGTGTCCCCTCCGCTTGTACCAAACCAGATCACACACCTTTATTATCCTCAAAATGTAACAAACGGGGTAAGAAATCCCTCCCCCCTCCCCCCGCAGTCCAAGGGAAGCATTTAAAAAGCCCCGCAGTCAGGCCATGAGTCCGCGGGTGGGGCCCGGAACGCCCCTCTATACGGCTGTAGTCCTCCCGAACAAGGGGATGGAGACCGGCAGACGCCAAGCTCCATGCTCCAGCGGCTCGCGGCTGCTGAGCTCCGAGTCGGTCCAGCTGGGGAAGACCCGGCGGCTACGGTCCGCTTGCAGACAGAGCGCAGGGCAGGGTGGTGCGGGCCGTGGAGCGCTGGGCAGGTGCAGCGCCGACGTGTAGCCCCGGTCCAGGAAGAGCGGCTTGTAGCTGGGCGGCGGCTGCTCCTGTTTCTCCGCGCTGTCGCGGCGGCTCAGAAAGGGTGTGACGATCTTACGGTAGAGGCCGCGCGTGTCCGTGAGCACCTCACTGTAGGGCGGCGGCGGCTCGGCCATCAGCACCGCCTCTTCATAGCACGGTGGCTTGGACATGTCCGATTCCGCTGCAGAGTGGGAAGCGATCCGAGGGGTGAGGCCACCCGTCCCCGGCCTCCCGCGGAGGCCTTGGCCAGCCGCCAACCCCCGGCCCAGCCCGCTCCCTCCAAGGTCCTCAGGGAGGCTGTCCACTGGAAGCCTCGCTGGTCAGCAGTGGTCCCGCCCACCCTTAGTGGCCCGCGTTGCCCCGGGCAGAGGTCAGGACTCACCTTGGCGCGGGTAGCTCCAAGGCCGCGGCGGCACGGAGAGGTGCGCCGGCGGCGGGTGCGGAAGCGCGTGGTGGTGTGCGTGCGGGTGTGCGTGTGGTTGCGCCGGCCCGTGGTGCAGCAGCGGGTGAACGTGCACGTGCTGATGCGCGTGCGCCGGCGCCTCGAGGCGGCCGCGCTGCGGTGGTGGCGGTGGTGCCAAGCCTGGGGGGCTCCCGGCCAGGCTGCCCTCGAGCTCCAGGGGCTCCAGCTCGAGGGCGCGCAGGTTCTGCTCACGTAGTCGCTCCTCCTGGCGCCGTTTGAGGCGGCGGCGCAGGAAGCTGCAGAAGCAGCAGAGTAGGACGATGAGACCCCAGATGAGCCAGAAACCGGCGAAGCACGTGAGGAACGTGTAGGTGCCCTGGGACATAACCATGGCGGCGGCGGGGCGGCGGGTCCTCGGCTGCTTCACTGGACACTGGGCTCCTCTACGTGACCCCGGGCCCGCGCCACGCTCCCAGGCGCCGCCAGCGTCACTCGGGGACCCGCGGCCGGGGGCTGCCCGCGACGGGACTCAAGTTGTGCTCGCGCCGGCGGGGGACAGCAGCAGCGGCGCCTGCTCCTTCCCATGGCGCCGGTGGGCGCGCGGGCCGGCCTCACCCGGGGCCGCGCGGGACCTGTAGGACAGACACAGGGCGCGGTGAAGGCGCGCTGCAGTCCCGGACGACTTCCCTGCCCGCGCCGGTGCCCTGCGCAGTTCCGGGGAAGCCTCCTCTGCGGGAACCCCCACACTCCCCGGGGGGGCGGTGACGTCACCGAGGACGATGACGTCACATCTCGAGGTTTCCCCCGGTAGGGTTTTCCCGGATCTGAGACCCGGCAGCCGCCGCTGCGGAGCCGAGGGGACTCCAGACGGGCCAGCAGAGGGCGTGCGAAAGCCAGCCAGCCTCAGTGCGCACGGGAGGTTCGCCACCCCAGAAGGTACCCCAGTTCGGAAAGGGTTGCAGAGGCCAGTGGATAGATCCCCCGGGGCGCTGAAGAGGCGTCTCGGGGCGGTTGCTGCGCGGCCGGGAAAGGGTGGCCCACCTCCTACAGCCCCACAAGCCGCCCACCGACGCCCAGCTTCAGCCCAGTGCATGCGCCTGGCAGCCCCAGGCGCTCTAGGCCTTGTACCCGCTCCTACCCCTGGCCGCCCAAAGCATGGAACATCCAGGCCCGCACTGCGGCCTCCTGGCTGTCGCCGCTCTCGTAGAGGGGGCTCAGGCGGGGTCGTTACTGCGTGCCACTGGCCTGCCTTTGTCTGCACCGCCAGGCGTGGGCCGTTCCCTCTTCCTTTCCTCTAGGCGCCTCCGCCTGTCAGATCCCAGCTCCGTCTCCGTTTCCCCAGCCTCCTACCAATTTGCAGCCCCGCTTGGCCCTACCCTTCTAGCTCCTGTGCGCGGTATGGCTTCCTCTCAATTCCTTTCCGTTTGTGCAGAGGGTAGGAGAAGTAGCTCGTTTGCTACTGTATCACCTGGTCTCTCATCACTCCAGATGGGCACGTCTAGTTCTGCCTCCTCCTCTCCACAGCCAGGGTTTAGAGGGGAACCTTGCAGCCTAAGAGGTATGTAGGAGGGAGCCCTGACTGCCGAGTGACGGGTGGCAGGCGACTGTTCACCACCCCCACAGAACAGAAGTGTGCCCTTCTTGAATGCCTTCTAACTACCCAGGGCTTTCACATACAACCCTTTGGGATAACTATAGTTATTCCTATTTTACAGATGAGGGAGGGGGGAAAGAAATTAGCTGTGTAAATGGCAGATGGCAGTGCCTTAATCTGAACCCAAGCCTGGCCACAAAACCCTAACCGGGGTGGGAGGGTGCTGCTGCTTGAGCTACTCTGTGGGCCTCTTCCAAGAGCCCCATGGACCCCCCCACACCCACTTCCTCAGCATGTCCAACGCACACACACATTTAGCTCTGGGGCCATGGTGGGCCTGAGCCCCAAGCAGGGGGCTCCACATCAAGCTGTCTCAGACTGTTCTGACAGCAAGCCGGGCCAGAGGAAGCCTGGCTTCTGACAGGAAGCCAGGCCAGAGGCCACCCCACACTTCTCCCCAGATGGCTCCTGTCTGATTCTGTGGCTGCCTTGTGCCATGTGCCACTTGGTCCCCGTGCCAGTCCCTTTCTGCTGGGCCTGTGTTCCAGAACAGACAATGGCAAGAACAATAGTTCCACCCGCCCCCTCCACAACCCTACCATGAGGCTGCCATGGCGACGCAGCCCAGATAAAAACACGATGCTGCCAGTCACTGGGAGTTAATTAAATCTGTTGTTCTCCTTTTCCTGAGCCCACAGGAATTTTCAGGAATGCTCTGAGGAAGCTGGCACTGACTAAGGGGCCCCTTGGCCTGCACAGCAGGAACAGCTTCAGATCAGAAAAGGTACTTCTGGGGCTGGAGGTGATGGAGTTTAGCTGAATTAGAAATAGAAATACCTGCCAAGAACTGTCTACTGCATGTCGGGCCTTGTTCTAGGCCCTTTCCATTCAGAATTTCATGTGATATGTAACACCACCTGCTCAGTGAGGGCCCATTTGATAGATGAGGAGACAAGCTCAGACAGAGAAATGACCTGCCCCAGGTCACACAGCTAATAAGGGGAGGAGCTAGGATTTGCCTGAATCTGAATCCAGAGTCTGTCAAAATACCTTCCCTTATGTGGCCACCGGAATGTAGACGAAGAGCCCGGTGCGTGTGAGCACCTGGTACGTGAGGACTTGGCAGCCATAGAGACACTGGGCCAATTGGCCAAGTTGGAGCCAAAACACACTTTCCTGTTGCTTCCCAACAAGACCCTGGCACTTCCGGCCACCAGCCCTCAACTCAAGAGTAGGAAAAGGCAGTAGGGTAGAGAAACAGGATGGCAGCTCCAAGGTTAACAAGGAATAAAGGACAGACTCTGGCGTGAGGGGCCCAGCTCAGCTGACTGGGCATTAGGGTGCATGGCAGCAGGCCACACCCAAGACCCCTGAGGTGCCAGTATGGCTCCTCAGCCAGGAGGCAGGAACCATTGCCGTATTTTACAGATTAGGCCGCTGCAGGTCCGAGAGGAAGGCTCTCTGATGTCACACTGGTGCCAATACCCAGTTTGAGTGGGCAGGGGTTTGATGCTAAACACTCCGTCCTGGGCTGCTACTTCACTCAGTGGTGCTCTGGGAGGCCCAGAGAGCATGGATCCTGCCTGAGGCCTCCCTCCTGTCTTTGTCTAGCCCACAGGAGTCGCTCAGTACATCTCATCTAATCCACAGTAGGTGCTCGATACATAAATGTCAAGAGAGTCATTCAAACCTTCCCAGATGCTCTTCCTGACAGGCCAGGCTTCTCCAAGCTTCCTCCATGCTTCTTTGCATGCTCCTGCCTGTCTGAGGAGCCCTTCCGAACAGACCCTGCCTGCAGCCATACAACTTCCCCATCCCCTCCAGACTGTCCAGGGCAAATGCTGCACCTGTCCAGTTCCAACTGTGTGCTAGGGCTGGTGCCCCCACATGGACTCCTCCTTAAGTCTGCCATTCTGTGATTTGTTTCTTCATTCTCTTTTCCTACCTTCTTGCAGGCTATCTGAACATTTTTTAGGATTCCATCTTGATTTATTTGTAGAATTTGTGCGTGTATTGCTTTGTATGGTTTTCTTAGGCCATGCATTCACTGGGAGTATAGCAGGAGGACAAAAAACGAGACCCCAGGAGGTGAATATCTTAAGGCCTATGATGCCAGTTTCCTTGTCAGTGACCATGGTGAAAACTGAGCTAGTTCATGCAAAGGATTTGGAGATGCCCAACAACATTAGTGCTGCTGATGGTGGCTTCTGAGCTGGGGACGCCGAGATGTGTGTATCCTTAAGGCACTCTGCCTGAGGGCTGGACATCACAAATCATTCTCAGGTATCCTACAAACTACGTTAGCATTCCTCACATTTGACAGATGAGAGCACTTGGCTCACAGGGATTCCGTGGTCCCCCAAGGTCACACAGATTTCTTATTCTGGGGCCTGGCACACTGCTGGGGGCACCTACCACATTGCTCCTCTGCATGATGAATCCCAGCACTCCAGTCTTAGACCCCAAAGATCTATTGGATCCTTTATCTCAGTAAAGGGCCCACCATTCACTCCATCCACTAAATCCTGTTCTCTTTACAGGACGCCTGGGTGGCTCAGTCGGTTAGGCATCCAACTCTCGATTTCGGTTCAGGTCATGATCTCAGGGTCATGAGATCGAGCCCTGCGTCAGGCTCTGAGCTCAGTGTGGAGTCTGCTTGAGATTCCCTCTTTCCCTCTGCCCCTCCCCCTGCTCACGCTCTCTAAATAAAATCTTTAAAATAAAAAAAAAAAAGTACGGGCGCCTGGGTGGCTCAGACGATTAAGCGTTTGCCTTCGGCCCAGGTCATGGTCCCAGGGTCCTGGGATCAAGCCCCACATCGGGTTCCCTGCTTAGCGGGGAGCCCGCTTCTCCCTCTCCCTCTGCCTGCCACTGCCCCGGCTTGTAGTCTCTCTCTGTCAAATAAATAAAATCTAAAAAAAAAAAAGTAAATCCTGTTCTTTTTACCCTCAGTGCACTGTGCCTTCATCTGTCTACTTCCTTTGGTCCCCCTGCCACCACCTTGGCCAAGCCACCATCATCTCTCACCTGGGCCCCCATTGCCATGCTTGCCACTGCTCTCCTTCCATGCTGTGCCCCTGCCCAGCCTACCACTTTCCACATTGCCCATTTCCCCCAGGCCCTCTCCTGCCTGAACGCTCTGGCAACTCCCCACCATTTCAGGAGGCAGCCCGGCTCTTTAAGACAGTCTGGATGGGTGCCTCTCAACCTTGAATGAGCAGCAGAGCCACAGGGAGGGCTCGTTAAAACAGAGTGCTGGGCTCTGCTCCCAGTGTTTGCTTCAGTAGGTCTGGGGTTGGACCCGAGAGTTTGCATTTCTAACAAATTCCCAGCAGATACTGATGTTGTGGTCTAGAGAGCACACTTTGAGAACTGACCTAGATCAGTGGCTTCTGGGATGAGTTCCTGCCAAGGCCTCTTCAGCCTCACCTCTCAGTGCCCTTCCCTCTGCAACCAGCCCGTGTTCCCGTCCTAGCTGCTGAGAGTCCTGCTTTCTTCCCCCGAGGGGCCTGCAACACAGCCTCAAAGCTCTTGCCCCCACACTTACTGCTCAGCTTCATGGCCTCACTGTCGCTTTGCTAGACAAGTCAGCTCCGGGCCACCTCACTGCCCAGGCTTGGAGGGGAAGCCCAGGGGTAGGACAGCGTGCTGCGGCTGTCTGTGTGCACCTCCAGGGGTGGCGTCGGTCTTGTCACCTGGCATGCGGCAGCTCCAAAACCACTTGCTGGGTAACTGGAGCCGCCCACTTCCCGTCCGGTCTTTTAGCCGTAGGACAGGGCACACCTCTAGAGCTGGGTCTGCATCCCGCTCACTGCTAGGAAATGGCAGCCGTTCACCAAACAGTCACTGGGAGAGAAGCCATCACCCAGCTCTTGGCCCTCGCAGGGTGGTCTACAAACGAGATGAGGATCCATACATCCATGTGAATAAAAGGAAATGGAGGCATATGTCAGGGGCTCTGCAGTGGACAGAGGGAACCCCAGACAGCAGGGGCTCCAGGTCATAAGGTTCCCTGGATATAAGGCCAGAGCTGCTGGTCAAGTGAAGGGACAGGGACTCAGACCAGGGGACAGCAGAGGGAGGGGAAATGTGGTGTACAGAGTGAGGATGGGGTGGGAGAAGTTACTGCTACCCTGTCCTGCATGCCCAGCGCATGCCAGGTCCACTGCTGGCCTCTTCACATTCAGTCTCTCAGTGACACCCAGCAGGTGGCTCCTGCCAGCCCCACTGTCCAGAGAAGGAGCTGGGGCAGTTCAGGCCCACACAGGCAGGTGGTTGTGACGCCCAGGTGACTGCAAAGCCCACTGTCCTGGCAGGAAGGGCATTTCAGGCAGGCCCTGGTAACAACTTTACACTCCTCCCACACCAAGACACATGAACTGAGGCCAGAGAGGGCTGCCGCCAGTCGGCCAGGCATAGAGCTGACCAGAGTCTCATTTCCAGCTAGGCCAAGGTACTGGCCTGGCACGCTTGCCTACAGGTAGCGCCTCTGTGACCCCACCCTGGCACTGGCCCAGGAACCCGGAGCTTGGAAACTGCGAACAGGACAACAGGGACTGGGGTCTCAAGAGAGCTTGTAGGCAGAGAGGCCCTATGGGGCTCAGTGTCTACTGTATTCCTATCTGTCCTTCCAAGGGAGTTGGCCACACCTCAGGGGCTGGGGGGAGAGGAGGACGGCCTCTCCGAGAGGCAGCATGGTGTAACACACAGAGCACTGAAGGGAGAGCCCAGGGTTTAAATCTTGCTTCTGCCTTGATCAGGCTGTGTGGCCCCATCCCAGCTGTGCCCATGCCTGAGCTGAAGTTTCTTTGCTCGTAAGACAGGGATGATACGATCGGCCTAGCACTGCCAAGGGAGGAGCAAAACTGATGGAGTGAAAATACTTCAAGACCGGTGTACCCAGCCGCACGTGACAAGCCAACTGCCAGCACTCTGCAGCCTCGAGAGGCTCAGATATGGGAACCAGCCCATGGTGCTACATCAACACAAGCCTGGGAGTGGCCCAGCACAAACTGCCATCACTTTACCACGGACCGGAGGTCATGGCCTTGTGACTCTCAGGCTGGACACAGTTCATGGGCATGTTTTGTTGGCCCACAATCAATTTTTTAAAAATATTCTGATTAGTTGCCAAATTTAAAGCCCAGGAGATTTTACATAAAAGTCGGGATTCTTGGCTCATCTTGAAAATTATCTGGTCATTCCAAGTCCACATTCTCACGTAGTGACACAGACTGTCACTGAGTAGCTCCCTGGCCCACTTCACTCATTCCGTTGCTCCCTGGGCCCTAGAGGCATTTGGGTTTCCAGCCCCTGAACTAGAGTGAGCACCCACAACAGCCAGCACTACACAGACCCATCTTTGCTGAATTCGACCACAGCGAAGGCTGCAAGCTGGTCAGGCCACAGAGCCCCCAAACCAAAAACTAGGGGCTTGGGGGGTTCCCAGGTAACTGAGGTAGCCCTCATTGCTCAGGTTCACCCAGAGAGAGAAAATGGAGGAAGGGAGCCCGTCCAGCAGCATCACAGTCCCATAGAGCATCTGAGTGAGCAAGAATCTAGCTGATTTTGCTAGAAGGAAAGGTGTACTAAGGCTTGAAAGACCTGGGGAATTGCCTCACCGGAAGACTATGAAAGAAAGTTAAGAATGCTCCTCTAGAAGGCCCTCCAGTTCTTTTCTGCCTGGGTCGCAAGAGATGGTGTGTGGCAGGCAGAGCAGCTGTGCCTGCTGAGAAACCGTCACTAGAAACCTAGCTCCACCGCTTACTGATCGTGTGACCTTGGGGAAATCGCTTTACCTCCCTGAGCCTTAGGAGTGTTCATCTCTAAAATGGGGATAATAAACTTACCTTGTACAACCGTTGAAAGGCTTAGGGGATAATGGACGCAGAACACTCAACACAGGTCTCGCACAGAACAGGGACAGAATGAAAGGAGCCTGTGAATAATTCCAAAGGCACTCCTGCCTGCAGGAGGGGGACTCAAGACTGGCTCTGGGCACCATCTATCTAAGGGCATCTTACGCCAAGGCCTCAAATGCCTGGGGTGATGGTCATCCCTGGTGCCCAGGACACCTTCCTGGATGGGAGAGGAAACCCAAGGGTGGTTGTGGTCATTGGAATGTTGAGTCCAAGGTCTGTGATTGGAGGCTGGCGTCTGCTGAGTCAGGTCTGGGACAGCTGGCAGCAGGACCATTTCTCTCCCCAGCACCCTGCCGCTGCCAGCTGGGGGAGGTTGGGAGAGGAGCCAGAGGTCATTTCCTCTGACTCAGCGGCCACTCTCCTCCCAGAGGAGCTCCCCTGGAGGACAGAGCATCTCCATGTGGCGCTGGCCTGCCTGCCAGCCAACCTGCATGCCACCCAGCACAGTCTGGGCTTTGTGCTCAGATAAGAAAGGGACACTTGTGATCCAGACAATGGGCCGGGGCGCTCCCATTTGGCCTGAGCTTCAGCTTCCCTGGCTCAGCAATGTCCTTTCCTCTGCTCCTGCCCACTCTGCTCCCACCACTCCCGGGAGAATGGTGGCTTGGACCACGGAGCAGAAACCCACAACAGGCCCTAGCCGCGGTTTGGCACATGCCCTGCCCATGAGGAGGAGGGATGTGAGCTTCTTTCTTCCCCCCTGGTAAGGAACATCGCCTCTGTGGCACCCAACTCGGGTCAGGCCATTTCCCTGGCGAGAGGTGGTAGTGGTGGTGGGGGTGGGGGTGGTGTTGGGAGTGCAGACGCCGGACCCAGCCTCCAAGCCTCCTTCTCCCGCGGCAGGCCCAAGGGCTGGGCCGCCCCCACGTTTGCAGCCACCCCAGGAGCCCTGCTGCGACGACTGCAGCCACGTGGGAGCCAGCTCGTGCCCACGGGGCCGCTCACCCCCCCCCCACCCCCATCTTCGACGAGCTGTGGAGGCAGGCACACCCAGACTGGCGAAGTTACCCCCACCTCTCGAGAGGGAGTCCCCGCACCCTCTCTCCCCCTGCGCCCCTAGGCTGCTCGGAGTGGGGGAGGGGTGGGAGGGGGCGTCGCCGCCCCGCAGCCGCGTTGCCGGGGAGCGCAACCCCGTTGCTGTGGCAACCGTTTCCAAGCGAACCGGTGGCGGCTCGCGCCCGGCTTTGGCTCCCTCGCTCACTGGCGCCCTCCCTCTCTCTCCCTCCCTCCGGAGTGGGCTGGGGGAGGGGCTGGCCGGGGCGGGGGGTCCGGGGCGGTGACCCGGGGCCAGAGCGCGGAGCTGCCCGCGGGGAGGGGCTCAGCCCAGGATCATCTTCCTCCCCCGCTCCGGCCCTGCCCGGCCCGCCGCCGCCGCGGTACTCACGGGCCCAGGCATCCTCCTCGAGCTCGTCCTCCTGGCTCGGGGCGAGTGGCGCGGGCCCCGCGGACAGAGCCCCCGGCCTGGGGGAGGCGGCGGCGGCACCGGGGAGCTGACTGTGGCAGCGAAGGCGGCTGCGAGCGCTGGGCTGGAGCCGTGGGGCGCGCGCACGGGCGCGTACACGGCGCGTACCAGCCCGGCGTGCGCGCGCGCGCGGCAGCCGGCAGAGGGCCCCCACCCCCAGCCACTCGCCGCCGAGGAGGCTGTCCTGGGAGCCGAAGGCGGAGGACCTGGCACCCACCTGCCGCGCGGAGACTCGGACGCGGGGCGCCGGGCTCACCCTGCACAGGGAATGCACGCGCCACGCCGCACAGCTCCTGGCAACAGGCTGTCCGCAACCGGGCGCACGCAGGCAGACGGGGTGTACACAATCGGCCGAGCACACAGGATGCTCAAGCCAAGCAGCTGAGGTCAAGGACCCTGACACACACACACACACATAGTTCAACCCGGAAAACACACATACACACACGTCCACGCCCCGGCCACATCCTAGGGGGCACTGCACACATGCGGTGGGCAAGGGTTGCAGCAGGCAGGCACCCCAGTGTTGTTACAACTCACCAATACATTGCCCCCTCCCAACTCACGGCCCCTCCTCAGTGCGTCCCCAGTGAGCATACATCACCCCATGTCTACTAAGAAATGGCACAGGAAGAACTCAGTGCTGGACCCATAGCCCCGGTCTTACATGGACCCTGCTCATCCCCAGGGAATAGAGGTGAGGCCTAGTAAGGGCCCCACTGTGTAGGCTGAGTCTGAACCTGGCTCTTCATCAGTCTCAATTGGGTTCTCTGTTTCCAGTCCAACTTCTATATCACACTTACGGTGATCTTCCAAAAACACCCTCCACCACCGTATCAGCTGGGACATTTTGATTTGCAAGTGACAGAACCCCAAAATAAATAGGCTTGAGCCCAAAGGTGTTTGACTCATGTAACAAGGAAGTCCAGATGTAGATTTTATCTGTGATTACAATTGATTCCAGGTGTCCCAACAATGGTATCGGATATATGTTCTCTCCACTCTGCCTTCTGTTTGCATCATTCTTGAAAATTCCCAGGTGGTGGCAAGGATGACCCCCACGGCTCTAGGCTTATATACTGCCACCCAACCCCAGAACCTCAATTCTTTCCCAATAGTTCTAGCAAGTGCCCCAAAAGAGTCTTTTTGGACTCATTTTGGCTTAGTGTCCATGGGTGAACCAATCCAGTTTCATGCCTGGGGAGAGGATATATGTTCAGCCACCCAGTATCCATTTCCTTTTCTTTGGGTACAAGCACCCTACTTCATCAGGGGGACTCACTGCATGCCATGGGTGCCATCATGCTGGGCCTTTGAACCCAAGTGCCCTGCTCCCCCAGTGCATCCATGGGCAGATTTCCAGCTAGGCCTTTTGGGCTCCTTGGGTTTGCAGTCAGGCTTAATGATGCGGACACAGACATGGCTGTCGCATCTTGCTCCTGGGGATCATACCCTGATGAGAATGGGGTTTGTGACTAAGACCCTGGAGGTACCCCAGTCCTGGTTCTTCCTATCATGTTCCCCCATATCCTTTTAACATTCTTAGTTGGAGGACAGTTCTGTCACTTGCAACCAAAGATCTCTAACAGCTTCACCTGGGTCACACACTCTAGGTGTATATGTATGCAGGGGGTGCAAACCGGCCCCATCAAAATCACATGGACTGAGACAGAAGGTTCCCCAAAGTAAACATGGGGTGCTTTTTGTACATACTAGGCAGACATCCCAATACAACCAGCTGAAATCCTTTAGGGATGCCCCTGCCTTCTAGATGAGGCCCCGCATCCTTAACATGGCTTTCAAAGCCCTGCATGGCGCTCACGGGCTTTGGCTCCAGTCACTTCCTTCACCCACCCATCACCAACCCCTCCCACCCCAAGCCATCCTAAGCCACTAGAGGCCCTGGATCATCCATCTGGCTCCTCCACCCAGGTACATCTAGTTCTGTTACCCTGGAGTGCTCCAATTCTGAGACTTTTGTGGCCAAGAGGCCTCCCTGCTTGGTGTTGAACCCAGCCCCACCAGCTCTAGAATCATCTCTGCCACAGTGCTGATCACACTGGGTCTTAACTGTTACCATTTCTGTCTCCCTACCAGACTGAGCTCCAAACTGGTGGGGTCCTTGTCTCCATCAGGGTCCCCAGCTCCCACCACAGAGCTGGACTCACTGTGCTAAGAGTTTTAAAGGGAGCTGAACTGTAGCCAACAAGTTCCCTGGATGCCTACCTAGCCCAAGGGGGAAGCTTGGTGGGAGGTCTTGACCCATCCACAGGCAGAATGCTCCAGGGACCTACTGGTCCAAATGGTACCCACTCACCCTTGTACACCTGCTCAGGGCTGGACTTCAGCCAACTGACACCTAACTGCCCTCCCACCAAAACAGAAGGGCAAATGCACCTCAGGCCCCAACACCACCCATCATGGCTAGGATCCAGCTTCATCTTCAGCTCCCTTCCTTGCCACCATGCAACAGCCACTCACCAGCTGGAAGACCTTTCCCTCAAGTTACTGGAAGCAGCAGCGCATGCTCCACATCCATCAAGAGCTGGGCCACCACCAGAGAGGCCCCTTCTAGTAAGTCAGTGCTTAGAACCTTCTGGATGCCCTTGAGATAGCTGTCAGCCTGGCACCCAGCACCCACTCCCCTAATCAGCAAGAGTCCTGTCAGTGACAAAGGGGCAAAAGGAGGCGACCAGCTGCTTTCACGGATTCTCATAGCTGCCCTGTGAGGTGATGGGTATCACACCCATCTTTCTAGACAAGGGAAGGGCCTATGCAAAGCCAGCTTGAAAAGTGGCCTGGCTGAGACTCGAACCCAGAACTGTCCAATTGCAAAGCTCATGTGGCCCGTGGCACTGGTGCCTGGCCCAGAGGCAAGGAACAAACCCTTACTGTGGTTACAGAGCATCCCTGGAGGGCTGGGGGCACTGGGAGACTACAGTGCGGCAACAGGTTTATGAAGTCTGGGACGGACTTGTCAACAGACTGTCATCTCCTTCTTTGCATAGGTGGAACGCTATGGAATGCTCCCCCAATCCCTCTGTCCCCAGATGGGTAAGTCTCCTTTAAAAAAAAAAAAAAAAAAAAAAAGACCTGGCTCAACTTCTCAGAGAACCCTAATGTCCCCATAGCTGGTCCCCACACACCCTTGCCACAGCCTAACTCCCAGCATCACCACTGTCTCACCTCTGCCCAGCCACACTGCCTGCTTCCAGGGCCAAGGGATGGCCTTAATTCACTGGCCCTAGGCAAAGCACACAACAGGTGTCCAGGTAAGACAGAGTTGGCAGATGTTTCTAACAGCAGCTTCCATCTTGCTCCCCAAGCTGCTCCAAGCCCACAACTGGTTACCAGACCACCCTGGCCTTGGAGGGGACCCTTCCAGCTAAACCTGCCTCCCCAGTACAGGGAGAGCCAGACTCGTACCCTAGTGGGGACCCAAGGCTTCCCTCAGGCCTCTTCTCATTTAGGAAGCTGAGAAACCCACTGGATGAGCCCAAAGGCCACTGAGGCCTGGCTGCCTGGAGAGGCTACTCCAAGATCAGCCATGGGGGTGGGGGGTGGGGGGGATGTCCAGGGCATGTGAGAAGGGCAGCCCCCACCAGGCCCACCTCTGATCCCTTCCCACTTCCAGCAGGGCGAGGGAAGCAGAAAGACCCCTGGAACACCAGGAGCAAGAAAGAGGCAGGCAGGGCGGCTGGCCAGGTTTGTGCTCGACTGTATTCACTCAGAGACACGTGGCAGCTTACATTGGACAAAATGAGTAATAAAAATTGGCTTTAAATACGGAAAAACCAGGGCCCTGTAATCCCATGCTATCCTAACACTGGGACCAGGATGGCCATCACAATCTGGGAAGGACCAGAACTGGGGCCTGGGGCGCAGGCACACACACATCTCAGCCTACCCCCTCCACACACACGCACACGCTCACATACACACCCCACAGGCACACACAGGGAGGGATGGATTATTGCTGGGCACATGTGTCTATTGTTAAGAGGGGAGTCTGGAATGTTTGAGAGTTGGCCAGGGACAACCTCCTCCCCCCTTCCCAAGGCCTGGGCTGGGGCGTTTCTGCAAGAGGTGTCTTCAGGACAGGGCCCAGCATGAGGGACGAGGCGCCCTAGGAGCTGGAAGGCAGAGGCAGACCCATGTGGGACAACCTGGGCAGTGGACTGATGGGTCCCAGGGTCAGCCCAATCTCTGGTCACACTTTGGCACAGGCCTAGGGTATACAGAGGCCCCAGATCCAGCTTTGACAAGTGCTGAGAAGGGACAGCATTGGACCCCAGAGGTGGTGGCCTGAGCCCGAGGCAGCAGAGGCAGGCATGAGTCTCACTCGGAGGTCGGCGGTGGCGAGCACAGTGCTGGGGGCTCAGGGGCCTTGCCTGACCCAGTCTCGGCCTGTCCAAGCTGGGCCCAAGGAGCCTTGAGTTTGGCAGTGGCCCCTCTGCCAGCTCCAGGGTGGGTCTTAAGAACGCTCTGGTTGATATATACATTCGTACAAATACATAAATACAGAAAGCCCCGAGCTCCACAGACAAGAGCTGAAGGGACGCACCTTTGTCCCAGGGACAGCCCAGGCCTTGCCCGAACTCAGCCAGACCAGGGGCTGAGGGGCAGAGGACACCGGGGACAGCTCCGGCTGTGTTCCCCAGGCCACGACGTGCGTGGGCAATGGGCAAGACCACTGTGCAAAACTGTAAACAGCGCTCGGAGTAGCCGCTACCGCCAACCACCGGTGGAGGCCTCAGGCTCGGGGCTAGAGGCGGGTGGGGAGCTCGAGGCGGGTGGGGAGCTCTTCCTCACTGTCGCTGCAGTTCCCACAGCAGTCCTGGAGGGATGGGGAAGACACGGAGGGAGAGAGGCAGAGCGAGGGCCATTAGCCACTGGTGCCACCAGCCAGGCCGGCCCTGCCAGGAGCTGCCTGGAGCTACGCTCGGGGCTGGGGGCTCCCCACCAGGGGCCCAGACGTGTGTGCGCCTCAGCGCAGAGTCTACTGGCAGCAGGCGGAAGTGAGAGGGTCCAGGTGGATCTCGGGCTCTGCCAGAGCAAGGCCCTGTCCAGACCTTCTCCCCTGGAGATGGTGGAGGCAGAGCATGGGGAGACAGATGGCTAAGCAAGGCTAGCAGCTTGAAGGTGCCAGGGTGCAGGGAACGAAGTAGTTGGGGGGAGGGGGGAGCGGGCACCAGACTTCTTTCGCCCACATCTCGCCTCTGCCATGGAAGGGCTGCCCGTGGCTCCCCGAGGCCGGGCAGCAAGGCCAACCCACGGGGAGCCCACACTGCTCACCTCTGGAAAGAGAAAAGAGGCCGTGAGCCCAGCCAGGGGTAGGGGACAGGCGGGAATGAGGCCAGAGACCCTGGGCACACGTGGCATGGCTGGAAGACGCCCACTCCCAGCACACGCGGGCACCAGCTCTGCCTCCCGCCCACCGTCCCCTGGAGCCAGGCGAGGGGCCAAGCAGGGACCCTGCTGGGGGTTACCTGGCGACTGAAGAGTCTCTGCAGCAGTCCCTTCTTGGGGGGTGCAGGTGGCTGACCCTTCCAGTCCAGGTCTGGGGGAACCGAGCCATCCAGCCCAAAGACATTCAGCTCCTGGAAGCACTCGGTCTCCACCATCTGCCCAAGCACAGACAGCCGTGAGAACCGGCTCCGGGGCTGCTCCTCTGGAGCCTGGCCCACCAGCCGGGCAGCTCCATACCTCATTCTGCCAGGGGATGGGCACACTGCCCGTGGCAAACTTCAGGTAGAAGTCCTGGTCAGTGGGCTCCAGCTCCACACCTTTGACGGTGGAAAACTGTTCGATGTCCAGAACATCCTTGCAGTAAATGGCCTGGGGCTGGTGGGGATGGAAACGGCAGTCAGCCGGGAGCAACAGACTCCCAAGCGGGCACACACGCACGTCGGCCCATCTACACGCATGCAGGCAGCTCAGCCCTGAAAATCACTCCAGCCTTGGCCTGGTTGGGCCCCAACCCTTGCAGCTCTCTGATTTGGAGTCACAAACTAGGTACCCCAGGCACTTCCGAAGCACAGCAGTCCCTTCTCTTTGAGGTCATTCCCACTCTGTAAACTGGGGATCACTACCCCTCATTGATCCTGACTGATGAGGCTGCATAAAGGCCATGCCTTTCCCGGTCCATGGTAGCTGACCTGCTGCAGCCAACCAGCCCCCGCAGTGCCCTGCGGAATCAGTGACAGGCACCCCCTCCACCCGCACATGGCTGTCTCGGGGTACCACTGCACGCATGGCAGAATCTTAGCTGGTCCTTTCAGCTGAGCATCCCCATGCAGGGCCTGGAGCTGATAGGTCCTCTGTCCCAGGATGTCCAATGGCCTGCTCCATCCCCTCAAGCTTCATGGCCAACCAGAGGATTAGAACGGTCCTCCCAACTCCCCACACCCCCAGGGCCCCTCCCTCCTGGGAGCCCACCTCACTCCAGAAGGCCACTGTCTTTTTCATCTCCATTGTTTTCTAAATCCTACTATTAAGGATGTCAATTAAAACAACATCATAATGTAAAATGGTGCAGATGCTTTGGAAAACAATCTGGCATTTCCCCAAAAGGTTAAATGTAGCGTTATCATATTAGCCAGCAATTCCACTCCTAGGTATATATCCAAGAGAAAGGGAAACATATGTCCCCACCAAAACTTGCATGTCAGTGTTCATACTAGAAGAATTATTCATAATAGCCCAAAGTGGAAACAACTCCAATGTGCATCAACTGATAAACAAAATGTGGTGTATTCATACAATGGAATATTATTCAATAATAAAAAAGGAACAAAGTAGGGCACCTGGGTGGCTCAGTTGGTTAAGTGTCTGCCTTTGGCTCAGCTCATGATTCCAGGGTCCTGGGATCGAGCCCCGCATCGGGCTCCCTGCTCAGGGGGGTGTCTGCTTCTCCCTCTCCCTCTGTCCCTCCCCACCACACATGTGCTCTCTCTCTCAAATAAATAAAATATTAAAAAAAAGAACAAAGTACAGGCTACAATATTGATGAGCCTTGAAAACATTCCACTAAGTGAAAGAAGACAGTCACAAAGGACCGCATATTGTATAACACTATTTGCATGAAATATCCAGAACAGGCAAATATACAGAGACAGTAGATTAGTGATGGCCAGGGCCGCAGGGAGAGGAGAATGGGGAATGAATGCTAATGGACATGGGGTTTTTGTTGGGTGGGTGGAAAGGAGTGATGTGAATGTTCTAAAATTGATTATGGTGATGACTGCACAACTCTGAATATGCCAAAAGCCATTTAGTTACACACTTTAAATGAGTGAATTATATGGTATGTGCAATATATCTCAATAAAGCTACTAAAAATGATATCAGCATCAAACTTGCTTCTCATCTATTGCGTCTAAAAAAAATTCCAGGGCGCCTGGGTGGCTCAGACGTTAAGTGTCTGCCTTCAGCTCAGGTCATGATCCCAAGGTCCTGGGATCGAGCCCCACATCAGGCTCCCTGCTCAGCGGGAAGCCTGCTTCTCCCTCTTCCTCTCCCCCTGTTTGTGTTCCCTCTCTCGCTGTCTCTCTGTCAAATAAATAAAATCTTAAAAATAAAAAAAATAAAAAATAAATTAAAATAATTTTTAAAAAAGTTAAATTCCGGGGCACTGATTTTTTATCTTTGAAGACTCAGGGGCGGTGGGATGATTTCAAGGTTAAATGAGATGATGTGCACTGGAAGCAGGGGTAAACTTGATGGGGGGGTCAGCCCCGAGGCAGGCTGCTCTCAGTTCAATCACTCACAGCAAGGCCCACACCCCAGGGTGCTGGTGAGGCCTACAACGCACAATCCTTCCTAAGCAGCGGCTCCCTAGCTGGCCTCCCGCTTCTACTCACCCCCTCTAGCACTGCCCCTACACCTCACAGGCCTGCTCAACATTCCCCAAAGGCCCCCCATCACACTGGGAATAAAACCCTGCGCCTCTCCCAGCCCATGCTCGCTCGGGCCACACTGGCCTCCTCACTGATCACTCGAGGTTTCTCCTTCTCCCTGGAATGCTCTCACCCCAAAACTCAGCATGGCTCTCTCTTTCATGTATTTTAGGCTTCTGTTTAACCGTCAGGTTCTCAGAGACCACCCTGTCTAAAAATACTCCCACCCCCCCATCATTCCTTATCTCCCTCTTAGCCGGATTTATTTTTTTCACATTACCTGACATGCTTTTTCTCTTAGTGCTTTCCTTCGCCATGCTCCCCACTACAACAGGAAGGCAGGACTGGGTCCTGTTGACCTCTTTCTCTCCGAGGTCTGGCACTTAAGGGCACTCAGATATTTGTTGAGCCAATAAACAGTCACTGTGTGGCTGACAGCCATCAGTCTGGCCTGCCGGTGAACTGTCAATGCCAGGACCCAGTCCTCTTACACATGGGAGGGGGACAAGCACATAACTTCATCTTGGCCACTCACAACCTTCCCTGTGACTTCACACACAGAAGCCTGAATTCAGAGGGAGGACAATTAACAGGCTGAAGCAGAGCCAAGAGATGAAGTTCTGGCAACATTGCGTGAAACCCTGACACGGGCCCGACGCTAGGACCATCTGGCCAAATGAACCAATAAGCTCCATGTTGGACATAAGTTTTAGCTGGCTTCTGCCACTTGGAATATGAGGACTCGAGGATGTCTCTGCCCACAGAACACCTGACCCACCGAGATGCTCAGGAAATGGGTGAGACTCTACAAGGGGGAGCCAATCTTCAGCCCCTTACCCTGCTGGCAATGGCATGTTGGCTTTCCTTTAGGAAACTGACCTCCCCCACCGGCAGTGGTTCGGGTGGGCAAGTGATCCAAGTGTGGCTGCTGAGGGGCCTCCGAACAATCAGTGGCAATCAGCACTAGCCTTAGGACTTTTTTCTTTCTTTTTTTTCCTTTCAGGACTTCTTTTGAAATGATTGGGCAAGAGATACACTGGGTCTCCTGGGCTGGCTGAGCTGGTAGGATGTGGACCTGAAACACTGGGTCCACCACGGCCATACCCTAGGGAGAGCGGCCAGGGAGCAAAGACTGCACACTGGCCGGTTCGGCGGGGAGGGAGAGGAAGAGAGAGTTCCTGCAACAGAGCCCCAGATCCAGGGATGCCAAGGCGAGATCTATCCTGAGGCTTTTCACCTGTGTGAGCCCAGTGAATTATGTTCTGTCGGCCAAGCCCTTGGAGGTGGGTTTGCTGACACTTGCACTGAAGGTGTGCTGACCGCGCCTCCAGGAGCCCCGAGCCCCCTGCGCCCGCCCCGGCTCGGCCGGCCCTCCGCAGAAGTGGAAAGCACTCACATCGGGCTTGAAGGGTGGCTCCAGCATGCCGGCTCCCAGCCGCTTGAAGTTCAGCTTCTTGAAGAGGGGGTGTTCCTTCACCTCACGGGCACCACCTCCACGACACCCCAGGCGCTCAGCAGGGTCCTTGCACAGGAGCTGCAGCAGGGCAGGGGTGGTCAGGGTGGCGCGGGAGAGGTGCCCGCTGCCCCCCGGCCTGGCCGGTCAGCCTCCTGATGGCCACCATACCTGGGAGCAGAGCGAGCGGGCCTGCGGGGAGAAGCGCTCCGAGTACTCCTCAGGCACCTCCTTTACCAACCGCTCCACCTCCTCTCGCTTGATTTTCTTTTTCCTCTGCTGGAAGGGGGACTGGCCTGCGATCATCTCGTATAGGAGGCAGCCCAGTGCCCACCAGTCTGGGCTGAATGTGTACCGTTCGTTCTTCACCACCTCCGGAGCTGGGCAGGGTGGAACAGGAGTGAGGGCGGGCCAGGAGGCAGGAACCAAGCCCTGGGCCCCGGGAAGGCCCAACACACATCAGGTGGGGCATTAGCTGATGCCAGCAGGCACCCCCCTCAGCCTGGCAGGGACTTCAGTGCGTGGGACAGCACATGCCCCCATCAAAGGGAGCCGATGTGGCCCTGCAGGGGACCGGGTCTGCAGACTTTTCAAGAGAAGTCCGAAATCCGTGTTTTTAATGTGACGCTGTCTGGCCTATCAAATGTTGGCAACCCATTCCAAGTGTTTTAAAAACAATTTGATTTAAACACAAATGGAGGCCACATCAGGCCTGTGTGGTTACCAGTTTGCAATCTCTGGATTTAATATAGAAAGAAGAGACTCATCTGCTGCATACCCAGCCCTGCCAGGCTGGGCACACGGGGATTTCTGCCTCTCCTACCTCTTCGCATCTTCAAGGCAACTTTGGGAGCCAGTACGACCGCTTTCCAGTGGGGCAAAGTGAGGCTGGGAGCAGCAGTATGTGGCCAAGGACACACCACAAACAAGAGGTGGGCCCTGTAACTGGGACTCTGTCTGCTGTATCACACGGTTCCCAAGGGAAATATGGGGCACATCTTGGCACTGCGGGTGGGCACTCCCTCTCGGAACCTGGGCAGCTCAGGGGAGGGCAGGACTGAGACCCCAAATCAGCCCCTTCTCATCCTTCTCTGGTAGCCACCTGCAAGCCCAGCTAATAGCAGGAGCTCAGTAAGTATTTGGTGAATGAATGAGTATTCTCAGGTGTGTGGGCCCTGGCTGAGTCTCGGTCCTAATTTATAAAAAAGGGACATCAGCTTTTTCTACTCCCCGAGACACAGAAGACTCCCAGACAGAAGTGGTGGGGCCCAGCCCAGGACAGCAAGGGGGTCAGGGTGGAGGGAGACTCACCCATGTAGCCCACAGTGCCCACACGACCCTTGATGGTCTGGCCCTCTGGCACATGCACAGCCAGCCCCAGGTCGGAGATTCGGATGTGACCTGAAAGTGGGTGGGGAAGCAGGGGGGCCCACTAAGCAGGTGGGCCAGACCCTGCCCTACTCCACGGCACCCCACCTCTGTGGCCCCACCCACCCACCGTGGTCATCCAGTAGGATGTTCTCTGGCTTCAGGTCCCTGTGGGGAGGAGAGAAGGGCAGGGTCAGACGTTGTTCAGTTTGCAGAGGAGCCAGATGGGACGCCACCACCTCCTGGCTCACTTGTCTCCCAGGATGGAATGTGCAGCAAGGTGCGGGAGCCGTTTACTGCCAGGCTGAGAGACGGCCCTGCCCTCGCCCACAGCAGCCCTGACTTGAGGGAGCAGCCCAAGGATCTGTCCAGCCAGGACCCTTCCTGGGAGTCCCTAGGCAAGTGGAGAGCAGCTCCCCCATGGGGAGACAGCGCCAGTAGCCTTGCTCACCACTAGTATTGAGGGGGTCCCACCCTCCCCCTGACTCTGGCGGCTGACTCTACCTTTCTTGCCAAATGGGGCAACTCATCTGTCCCTCCATGGGGCTGTTGTGAGGTTCAAATGAAATCCCTGCCAATAACAACAGGCAGAGCTGTCCACTGCCAAGCCCCCCATGCCGGGCTCTGTGCACTTTACTGCATTATCTCATTTGGTCCCTAAAACCACCTGCAAGGCAGGAATTATAGTCTCTGCTTCCCAGAAAAGGCAAGAGCGTAGGGAGCAGGGAGTCGACTGGCCCAGGGTCACACAGAGAGGGGTGACGACACGAGCATTCGTGTGAGCCAGACCCAGAGGCTCTCAAGTGTACCAGGCATGCGCAAGCGTGGCAGGGCTCAAACCAGCTTCTGCATGCCGTGGCAGCCCCGGCGCACCAACGTCCTCCGGCAGCCTCCACCCGTGCCCCGCTGCAGCCCCCTGAGGGGAGGCCCGGGCCCGGCACCTGTACACGATGCGCTCCCGGTGCAGGTCCTCCAGGCCGCAGCAGATCTCCGCGGCATAGAAGACAGCCCGCGCCTCGGGGAAGCCGGCCTGGCCCATGTGGTAGATGTGGAACTTGAGGTCGCCTCCGTTCATCAGCGTCAGCACCAGGCACAGCGCGTCCTTGGTCTCATAGGCATAAGCCAAGCTCACCTGTGGCCGAGGGGACCCGAGCCCTCAAGCAGGGGCCAGGGGCCACCCGGTGGCATGGCTGGCACCAGCCGCCCAAAAAATCCTTCTCAGTGCCGCTCCTTGGGGCCCAGCCTGCTCCCCAGGCCTGGTGTCAACACCCCAAACCCGCCCTTCCCAGGCATCTCTGAGAGCGGGAAGGCGGTGCCTGGAGGGGACGGGGCGGGGCAGGAAGAGACCTAGTTGGTGAGTGGGGAGGGCAGGGCAAGTGTGTGGCCAGGGGGAAGGGAGGGGTCTCCTGTCTGTACTTACTACAAACCTACTGTTCACTTTCTCCAGGATCTGCTTCTCATTGAGTGCCATGGCCTCCCCTTTCCGCTTCTTGATCCGCTTCTTCTCCAGCTTTTTGCAAGCGTACATCTTGCCTGTTGCCCGCACCTGGCAGGCACACACCTGTAGCCAAAGTAGATGGGCAAATAGGGACTAGCTGTGCCCTTCCTGAGGCTACAGGAGTTCGGGGAGGGGGGCTAGCAGTCCAGGGCCCATGGTACCCCACCTCCCCACTCCATTAGGGGCTCTGGCCTGGCTGCTTACCTCACCAAAGCCACCTTTTCCCAGGACTCGGTACTGCCTGAAGGTGTTTTTGGTCACTGGCTGCCTGTGGGCAAGGGATTTCAGAGCAAACACAGGCTGAGCAGGGGCCCAAGGCCATGAGAGTCCTAGCAACTTGGCCTACCATGGCCCAGCCTTCAAGGAGCTCACCTTTCCAGCCACTTCCACTGTAGGAAACGGTTGAAGTAGATGCTGTCGAGGTAGTCGGCAAAAGGAGCCATGCTCAGGTACTCGTGGGTCAGCCTGTTGAGAGGGCCCAGCCCATGGGTCAGCCCCTGACCCTCCAGGTTCTCGGCTTATGGGGCCAGACCCCCTGTTATGTGCACGCTCAGTCTGAAAGGCAGCATCATCAGCCAACCCTCTTGCTAACCCGACTAGGCGGGAGACATGCACCCATGCAGAAGCTGAAGATGCTACAGAGAGGGAAGGCCACCTGCCCAAGCTCACACAGCACGTGCAAGGCCAGGGTGAGAGGCTGAGCTCCCTCACCAGCTGCTGAGCCGTTCACAGCCTTCCGGGCCCACAGAAGCCCCGTCCTCGGGACACAATCCCAGGCCTGTGGGCAGGGAGAGGCTTACCGGGTGAGCTCCTGGAAGAGGTCTTTGCACGGCCCCTGCTCCAGCCGCTGGGAGCAATTAGTCACCAGCTGCCGGGGGACCTCAGGGATGAGGTCAGGACCCTAGGGACAGGCAATAAAGAGGTCAGTGCAGGGGGCTCCCTCGGCCAGCTGCCCCCTCCCAGGGCAGAGACAGCCGGTATCTTAAGCCTGTGCTAGGAGCAGCTGCAGGCTGGTGGTACGCCAGCCCGCCTAGTTGCTGAACTCAGGTCCACTGCGACCCTTGAGGCAGGGTGAAGCAGAGCCGCTGGAGGCCGCCCTGCCTGGCCCACCCTCCTAGGCTCCCTGCCCGCAGTCTGCCTGGCGAACCTGGAGCAGCTCCAGGGCACTCTCTGCCCAGGCTGTGGTCATTCCTCTCCCCATCACTGAGCTCTGCCCACTGCCGTCATCCCTCCATCACTGCTCACTCACCGTGTGGCTCAGAAAATTCTGCATTAGCCGCCGCCCACAGGCCTTCCGCTTCTCATCAGGGGTCACTTCATACTCGGCCTGCAGGGTGGGAGGCAGAGCAGCTCGGGCTCTGGGCAGAACGGCAGGTGTGGGGAGATGGAGCACACCTGACCTGGGGGCCTCTGCCCACCCTCGGGGCTGGCCTGGGCCGCACTCACCACTCCATCCAGGAAGGCAATGCAGCGGGTCAGCTCGGGCCTTGTCGCGCAAAACTCTCGGAACAACAGGCGCCCAATGGGCTGCCGCTCACACAGGCTGTGGTAGTCACGCTCTGCAAGCAGGGGTGGGAGTTACTGGGTTCCCAGACCTGGAGCCTGCCGGCGGGGCCCTCCTGTCCACACCGCCAGGCCCTGGGCCCCAACAGCAACTTCCAGCCCTGTGGTATGGAAGCCATTAGCTCCTGCAGAACCCTCACCACAACACTGAGGGGGGGCATTACCTTTTTCCTTTCTTTCTAAGATTTTATTTACTTATTTGCCAGAGAGGGAGCACAGCAGGGGGAGCGGCAGGCAGAGGGAGAAGCAGGCTCCCCACTGAGCAGGGAGCCCGACGTGGGGCTCCATCCCAGGACCCTGGGGTCATGACCTGAGCCGAAGGCAGACACTTAACCGACTGAGCCACCCAGGCGCCCCAACATTACTCTTATTTCCATCATAGCCTGGGACTCTGAGGCCCAGAGAAGCCAAGTAATTAGCTCAAGGTCACACAGCCAGGAGTTTGGCTCTGGAGCTAGGCCCTCACCTCCCCCTGCTATCTCCTCGTTGACACCACCTACATACGTCACAGCGCTGGGCCTGGGTGTGGTTTGTGAGGTTCCGGCCCGGCCCAGGCTAGGCCCAAACCTGCTGCCTGCCTGGCGAAAGTGCAGGAGGAAGCTGTGGCTTCCGGCGAGCTTGAGGCTAGGCCTCCTTCCCAGGCGGTGGAAGCAGCCATGGTATACTCCTTGCCCACGTGCAGGCTGTCAGAGGGGCCTAGGCAACCTTAGGGGCTGCGCAGACCTGAGGTCTCAGCCAAGATAAGCAGGACCTGGGGTCCTGGCCCTTCTGGTCCAGGTTTTGCTGCCCCCACCACTCACCCTGCTCCGGGCTGGGCTGTGCTAAGCACGGGCTTGGGGCTCCTCATGCAGTCCACCTGTGGGCTGGCTCCAGCCTCCACTGAGTCTTCTGTCCCTCAAACCCTAGGCCTGACCCTCCTTTCCTCTGCTTCTCTCAGACTGCCCCAAATCTGACCCTGCCCTAGTCCCCCCACCCACCCACCCCAACCACCTCTGCTGTCCTGTTTACACTGTGCTCTACACCCATCTCAAGCCCAGGAACTGAAACTGGGTTGGGTGGTGCAGACTCAATCTTCCTGCTCCCCAGAACCCCCAACCCTGCCTGCCCCAGGGTGAGGTCTCAGGGGAGGCTCCCCCAGCACCCCCAAGTCTCCACCCAGGCCTCACCGAGGCTGAGCCGCAGCTCTTCACACTGGCTGATGTGGGGGAACTGCAGCATCTGTCGCCATTTCTTGCTTTTGCCTTTGCGATTCCCACCACCACCTGTGGGAGCAAACAGGCACTGGGTTTCCAGTCCCACCGCCACCCACTTCCCTCACCACTCGGGGCACCCAGAGGCCTTCTGGGCTCGGCCCAGGCACAGCCCACTTTAGGAGGCACCTCAGGTCTTCATTCTACATGCTTCAGCATGCCCTCGCTGGGCTCTGGGACACACATGGTCCCCTGGGCCCTCCTGAGGGGGGGGTGCTCCTGGGCTGGAAGATCCAAGAGGGGTGGTAGGGACAGGGACGGGCCACCAGGAGTGGGGGACTGGGGTGGTGTGTATGGAGGGGGCGCTTCTGGGAAGCCTTAGCTGCTTCCTACCAGGTAAGAGTTTCCCAGGGGAAGAAAGCAGAGGACATGACAATGGTGGGAACTATGTAAGTCAAGGTGCAGAAGGGAGAGACTCCAGGACATGTGGGACATAACTGAGACATGCCAGAGGCACAGGGCGGCCTGGGTCCCTGGGAAGGCTTCAGACTCCTATTACCTGGCCCCGCACCACAGCTATCAGAAACTCGGGACAACGTGGTGGCAAGAGGGCTGGCATTCGGGATGCCCACTTCAGTACACAAGGGCTTCCATGACCCCAATACCCGCCTCATTTTACCTAGCTGACTCCCTATCTATAGCTGCTGAGACCAGAGTAGCAGCCCAGGTGCCTACAGAGCCAGATGGGTATGGTAAATGTGGGCCAGATGGGAGACAATAGGGAGTGGTGAGGAGTGTGGTGAACTGGGCCGTGCATGCCCCTTCCAACAGGGGCGGCTGCCGCTTGGTTGTTGCCAGGCAGGAATGCAGGCTTAGTGCGTTCAGCTGGGAATCTGGACTGTTATATGAAATACTGGTTCATATTTTTTGTAAAAACCCACTGCAGCCAAATGAATTAAACATGTTAGAGAGCTAGCCAGATGTGGCCCATGGGCCAGGAGGTGGAAAATGGAAGAGCCCGAGTCTTAGAGCCCTACAGACATAGGTCTGAATCTCCAATTCACACTTTAGGCCCATCCCTTGCCCTCTATGAACCTCAATATCCTCACAGGGACCTTGGATCCAAAGCCACCTCCAGAGGTGTTGTCAGGGTGACTTGGAGAGTCTGTGTCTAGTACTCTGCAGGGCTGGGGCAAAAGCTGGGCTCCAACAACTCATGGCAAGCTCAGGCAGCCACTTTCCCTTGCCTGGCCTCAGTTTCCCCTCGGTTTAGCCAGCCTTGTTTCCATCTGGCCTGGCTGAAGGCAGGTGGCACAGGGGAAGGGGCTGCTCCAGGGAGGGAGCACAGCTGGGCGCCTCCCTGGGTTCTGTGACCTAAGCTGCCTGGAGGAGGAAATGTTGCAGGACACCCATTGGGAAACCTGCTAGCAGCCCTGCGGCGGCCTGCACCCAGCGTACCCCACAGTCATTGCTCCACTGTGAATGAGCAACAGACCCCCACCCCCAAGCCGGGGCAAGGCCTCCTCAGAAGGGGAACTCCTCCCCCACCCCCACAGGTCCCTCACCCAACCCTCCATCCGCTGGCCTCCCCCCACCAGTTACTTCCTCCTCCCCCTCCTCCCAGCCACATCAAGGCAGCAACAAGAGTCACATGCAAATATCCTGTCCTGGAACTGCCACCAGAGTTGGTGGGGCTCCTCCCTGGCCTAGCCTGCCCCCGCAACCCCCGCCCCGTGCCTGTGGGTACCTGGGCAAGGAAGGAGGACTAAACAAGGGCTCCCCCACCCAGCGCTGCCCCACTTCATCCTCACAGCAACACTGCCACGCTAGGCACAACCTCATGAGAAAACGGAGGCCTTGAAATGAGGAATCAATTTGTCCAAGATCACAAAGCCTGGAGGTGCCAGAGGCAGGATTCAAACCCAGCTCTCTGGGACCACAACCCATGCTCCTTTCCAACCCCAAACCCGCCATGCTGGCCATCCCAGCGTTCCCAAACCATTTAGGGCCTCAGATCCCTTGGGAAGGTGGCAAAGGCCCGGCCCCAAGCTGTCAGCCAGCTAATGAAGGGATTCCAATGCAGCCAGTCTATGGGCCAGGGTTTAGGACTCTGTGACAACAGGGATTTCTTTTAGTTTTAATGTCCCATCCCCAACCATTCCACAAAAAGGGTTACTAAAGTTTAGAGAGAAGAGACCTGTCTAGAAGCATGCAGGTGGGAGGGGCAGAACCAGGTTGGGTAAGGGTTCTCCAGGGGAGGCAGCAGTCCAGGTCCGGCCATACCCCACTTCGCCTCACCCAGGGCCTGAGGAAGCCTGTCGGGAGGTGCCACACTCTCTGGCCAGGCAAGACAGTGCTCTCAGCAGGTCTAAGGCCTGAACGGGCTACAGCCCTAGGGAGGGAGGCCTGGCCAGGCTCTCCCCACCCCTCCTCCCTAGCTGGCTAGATGACGAGGCAGAACAGAATCGGCAGATGCCCCCAGAGGCTAGGAGGAAGGCCTAGCCCTGAGACTTGATAAGGGACAGGAGATAAGGAAGGCTCTGGGCACTAAGGACCCAGCCTGCCATGCCTACTTCCAGGCAGCACCTCCCAGGGGGCAACACACACTAGGAAGGCAGGGGGTACCAGATGCTGTGCCATCTGAGGGCTCCTCTGGGCTGCCTACAGACTATATTGGGGGCATCCTGTGTCCTAGGCCTGGGTCAACCACAGTCTCACTGTATGACTTGGGGGCTAGTCCCTAGTCTGAACCTGTTTCCCACCTATAAAACGGAGCAGAAAAGTGAAACAGATGACTCAGCCTGGAAGCCCAGCAAAGAGTGGAAAATGACCATGTCATGACCTCCCTGCCCTAGAGTTCAAAAAAGAAGGGTCTTGTTCACCGCTGGTCCCCAGCACCCTAGACAGGACAGGGCACAGAATGAGTGTTCCGTGATTATGTTACTGAGGTGGACAATGGCAGGTGAGGGCCAGACTGACCACAAGGCAGTGAGGACCAGGTCTGGTCCTCTGTGTCCCCCAGAACCCTCAGAGAGCAGGTGCCTTGTAACATTTGGGGTGGGAGCCCCGAGGAGCTCAATACACACTCACCAGACTTGCTCCCTCTGCCAGGCCTTGCACTTACTGTCCTGCCAGCCCCACATGCTCTCTTCCTTCAAAGCACAGCTCCCACTTAATTCCTGTGCCCATTTAGCCCACTACACCGTGGGCTTCCCGAGGGCAAAAATCATGCCCGATTAGCCTCTGTCCCCAGTGTCCTGAGGCACGGAGCAACGTATGTGACCAGCAGTTTCCCCAAACCGGGTGGGCTGTGGTACCGCAGTGGCTCCGCTCATTCATTCTCCAAACCTTTATCCTGCACCAACTTTGTGCGGATCCAGGCTGGGCGCCAGGGTCTGGGCCTGAGGCACGTGGGATAGGCTACCCTTTCTTGGGGCATCTTCTCACCTATAACCTGGGAGAGGCCTCAGAGAGGCTCTCCAAGGACCCAGGTCCCACCCTTCCCTCTTCCTTCCTCTCTCTTTTCCTCACCGCAACCCCCCACACCCCCGCGCCGCGAGGGCGGTGGCCTGACCCCCGCCCCTTCCTGGGCCCCGACACCCCGGGGCAGGTGCCGAGGACTACCGGCCGGAAGGGCTCGCCTCTGCGCGGGGTGCGGGGCGCGGAGCGCGCTGCCCTAGGGGATCTGGTGACTGGGGCGCCCAGCCGAGCTCCGAGGCCGCGCGCCCGTGTTCCCCGCACCCGGCCGCCTGCTTGGCCGCCTCACCTTCCCGGGCCTTGAGTAGCACCGTGTTCGCTACGATGTTCTCGAGCTCCATGGGCTGCGGCGCCGCCGGGCCCGCCGGGCCGCGCCGCCGGCCGGGATCGCTCGCGGGAGCCGGGGCCGGATGGCGATCGGCGCGGCGCGGCTCGGCTCGGTTCGGCTCGCAGTGACCGCGCCGCGGCCTCCCGGGCCTCCCCGGCCGCCGCCGCCCGCCGCGCACACTCCGCCCCCTCCCGGGGGCCACCCCGGCGCCGACCCGCCCAGCCCTGCCCTCTGTTTACTTTACGCGGCCAATAACTAGGCGGGCGCTCCCCGCGCCGTCTTCCCATTAGGCAGCCTCTTCACTAACCCCCGCCTTCCGAGCCAGAGATTCGCTCAAAGGAGCAGGGAGGCGGGACTTAATACGTCACCTCTTCCTGGTTGGTCTGAGGTGGGGTTCAGCCCCTAGGTTCGAATTTCTGGGCCTTCGTAGGATAGCGAACTGCCAATTAGGGCCGAGCCCTCTGCTGGGACAACAGAGGTGGGTCCTCTGGGTCACGCCCTGGAGGGCGGATGTTTAATTGGATAAAAGGAGCGTCAGTCATTTTCATCGCTGCACTTTAACTGGGCCATCAGATGGGGGTGTGGCCCGGGTCCTTTTGACCAGCCTTGGCTTTTCTAAGGTTTGTAGGGGATGCACTTGCTGTCTTGGGTCTCCTGCGGGCCGGCTGCGAACTATTTTGAGCCATGTGTTCAGCCGTATTCCTTTGGTTTGGCCCGTTCTGGAGAGCGCACATCGGAAGCGGGGAGAGGTCCAGAGGAGGTGGTTGGCCTCCCCAGCGGCTCCTCGGCCTCCAGCCCCCGCCCTGCCCCCGCAGCCGGATGTTGTGATTTCTCTCCACCCACACGGCCTCGCCCGCCCTCGGCTCTGCTGCCTTATAAGGCAGCTCTACCACCGGAGACGTTGGGGTGAGCTCACACCCATTATACAGGTGGAGAACAGAAGTGCGAGAAGTCCAGCGGCTGGCTAGAGGCCAGAAGCTCGGAAGAAAACAAGGCCAACATCCTACTCCCTCCACCCCACTTCACACAAGAGAAAACGGAGGCTTGCCCAAACTCAGCGAGTAAGAGTAAGGCAGAGCCGAATTCAACCAGGTTTCTCTGATCCCTATCCATTCATTCATCCAAAAATACAGAGCACTAGCTTTGTGCCAGGCATTGAATCAGGTGCTGGGGAATAGAGTGGTGTCAGCAAGACAGCCAAGCTCTCTGCCTACATGCTAGAAGGGTGGTAAGGGTTAGTCCTATAAATAATCAAACAGGATGGTCTCAGAGAGTGATAAGTGCTATTAAGGCATTAAGACAAAATACTAAAGTGTGAGGGGGGAATGGTCTCAAGGTGTGACATTTGAGGAGAGCCAATAGCCGTGTGTGGCTACCGTATTGGACAATACAGAGAATATTTCCATCATCACAGAAAGTTCTGCCAGATAGCACTAGTCTGGAGGAAGGAGTGGCTTCCATTTGTACAAAGGTTCCATGGTGACAGCCTGAATAACTGGGAGAAAAATGGTGCCACCAACTGAGGAGGAGTGAAGGATGGTAGGCTGAGTACCCTTCTGATCCACTAAACTTGTCTTTGAACAGGCACTTCTGCCACCTCTTGAAATTTATGCCCCAAGTCTCTGCGGGAGAGAAGTGGGGTGTTGTGTGTGGGTATCCATACATTTGTGAGCAGGAACTTGATGGCTTCCGACTTCTCATCCCATAGACCGATGCCCCAACTGTACAAAGACAGAAGCCAGGGCAAGAAGATGGTGCCTTTCTGCTCTAGTCCAAAGTGGTTGGAAGACACCCAGATGTGCAGGGAGAACTGGGGCAGATGTGTAGAAATTACTGAGAAAGGGGAGTGCGTCTATATGGGAAAGTTTCTTTGCAAATTTCTGTAGATTGAGTCCTAACCATATGCCAGGCTCTGGTTCATTCTTTCTTTTTTAAAGACTTATTTATTTATTTATTTATTTATTTATGAGAATGTGGGGAGGGGGGAGGCAGAAGGAGAGAGAGTCTTAAGCAGACTCCACCGAGATCAGGACCCTGAGGACCCTGAGTAGGAAGCAAGCATCAGACACTTAAGGACTACACAACCCAGGTGCCGCCAGGCTCTGGCCTTTCAAATGCATCCCCATTCAGCTATCGCAACAAGCTGGCCAGTGTGAGTGCTCCTCCTCCCTAGAGAGGTGTGGCAATTAAGGTTCATAGAGACTGACAAATTATGGAAAGAGCCCAAATGTCCATCGACTGATGAATGGATAAAGAAGATGTGGGGGCGCCCAGGGGGCTCAGTTGGTTAAGCCTCCAACTCCTGATTTTGGCTCAGGTCATGATCTCAGGGTCATGAGGTTGAGCCTTGTGTCAGGCTACCTGCTGGGCATGGAGCCTGCTTAAGGTTCTCTCTCTCCCTCTCCTTCTGCCCCTCCTTTTTCTCTCTCTCCCTCTCTAAAAAAAAAAAAGAAAAAAAAAGATGTGATATACACACACATACACACACACATAGGAATATTACTCAGCCATCAAAAAGAATGAAAGCTTGGGGCGCCTGGGTGGCTCAGTCGTTAAGCATCTGCCTTCGGCTCAGGTCATGATCCCAGGGTCCTGGGATCGAGACCCGCATCAGGCTCCCTGCTCAGCGGGAAGCCTGCTTCTCCCTCCCCCACTCCCCCTGCTTGTGTTCCCTCTCTCACTGTGTCTCTGTCAAATAAATAAATAAAACCTTTAAAAAAAAAAAAAAGAATGAAAGCTTGCCATTTGCAACAACGCGGATGGTACTAGAGTGTATTAGGCTAAGCAAAAGAAGTCAGTCAGAGAAAGACAAATACCATATGATTTCACTCATGTGTAATTTAAGAAACAAAACAGATGAACATAGGGGAAGGGAAGGAAAAATAAAATAAGATAAAAACAGAGAGGGAGGCAAATCATAAGAGACTCCTAACAATAGAGAACAAACTGTGGGTTGCTAGAGGGAAGGTGGGTGGGGTGATGAGCTAAATGAGTGATGGGCATTAAGGAGGGCACTTGTAATGAGCACTGGATGTTATACATAAGTGGTGAATCACTAAATTCTACTCCTAAAACCAATACTATACTATATGTTAAATAACTTGAATTAAAACAAAAAAAGATTCACAGAAGCTGAGCCCCTGACCCATGGTCACACTGGCGGGGGGGGGAGGGGGGGTCGGTGGCCAAGATGGAATTGAAGGTTTCCTGATTCAAGTTCACTGCTGTTTTTTTCTTCCAGTTCCTGCTTCTAAAGTCATTATTTCCCTACTTTAAGCTACTGACTTACAGAGTGATCATGAGGGTTTTTGTTTTGTTTTGTTTTGTTTGTTTTGTTTTAGGAACTTCCTGGTAACAATACATGAAGTCTTGCATCAGTTAGGACTTCTGGTTACAACTAAAACTGGCTTAGGCAAAAAAAGGGAATTTATTGGTTCAAGTAACTGAAAAGAAGAGGTGGTAGTTCTGACTTTATGTGTCTTTGGATCCCAGGTCTCAAATAGTATCACTTAAAATTTGTCTTTCTCATATTCTGACTTTGCTTTTAATCTGCATTGTCTTTATTCCCAGGCAGGTTTACTCTCTCAGATGTTAAAGATGGCTGTCAGCAGCCCCATGCTCACTTCTTACCAATAAGGCAACTTCTGTGGAAGGAGAAAGCCTCTACCTTGAAGATTCCAGCAAAAATCCTGGGGCTGCCTCTGATTGGTTTGATTTGGGTCAGGTGTTCATTTTGAACCAATCACTGAGGACAGAGAGAGGCAGTGTTCTGATTGGCCAGGTATGGCTCACATTCCCACTCCTGCCTCAGCTGAGGGATGGAGTAAGTCATTAGGAATCAATCCATCTGTATTAGTTATCAAATGCTGGGTAACAAATCACTCTAACACTTATGGCTTAAAACAACAACAATCAATTATCATTTCTCACTATTTCTGAAGTTCAAGAATCAATTATACCTGAAAAAATAATAATAATAATTCAGAAGCAACTTAGCTGAATGGTTCTCTCCCATGAGGTTGCAGGCCAGATGTTGTTTGCGGCTGCACTGTCTACTTCCAAAGTGGCCCATTCAAACTGGTTTTGGTTGTTGGCAGGTGATTTTACTTTCTCCTCACATGGGCCTCTCTGAAAGGTTGCTTGAGTATCCTCACAACATGGCAGCTGCTTCTCCCAGAGCGAGCAATCCAAGAAAGCAAGGCAGAAACTGCAATCCTTTTTATGACCTGGGCTTCTACCATATTCTATTGGACACAGAGAACAGCTCTGACTCTGACTTAGTGTGGGAAAAGACTATACAAAGGCATGCATCCCAGGGAACATCTGACTCCCACAGCATCCCTCCATCCTTCCTTCCTGTTCGTTTTACTTTTCCTATGTGTAGGCTTCGTTCTCAGGCTGGCTTTCCCCAAGCGGTGACAAAGATGGCCACCAACATCTCCAGGCTTGCATTCCTGGTGACATCAGTGGGAAGAAAGTGTCCTTTTCCCAAAAGTCCTGGCAAAAGTCCCAAAGCTGACTCTGATGGGCCATACATGTATATGCTTATCCCCAAACTAAGGGCTGTGGTCTAGAGTTACCATTCTCTGATTGGCCAAACCTAGGTCACAAGCCCAGCCCTAGAACTGAGGGTAGAGCTGGAAGTGCTAGAGACTCACAGAGAGGATGAAGGAGGAGTGGTTCCCAAAGGAAAAATCAGGTTGTCACTACTGAACCATGGTAAATGGTTTTTGGGCAGGAGAAACAATAATGTCACCCCATCTCCCTCCCTTGTGCTCCAACTGCACATCTTAGTAGTAGCTCTTGGTTTAGCATTTTTCTCATGGGATTATTTACTTTCTTGGCTCCCTTTCTGTGGTAGGTAGAATTCTAAGATGGTCCCGAGGATCCGTGGTGTATACATACCTTCTCCTAGTTATTCATTACAACACTAATCTAGATGTTCTATAGAAGAATACTGAAAATGTAATTAAGGTACCAAATAAACTGACCTTAAAATGAGATTACCCTTGGTGGGCCTGACCTAATCAGGTGAGCCCGGAAATGGAATGAGGTTCTGACTAGCAAAGGAGATTCAAAGGGTGAGAGAGAGTCAACATGGAGGAGATTCTCTGTTGCTGACTTGGAAGATAGAGGGGGCCACATGACAAAAATACAAGCAGCTTTGGGGCGCCTGGGTGGCTCAGTTGGTTAAGCGACTGCCTTCAGCTCAGGTCATGATCCTGGAGTCCCAGGATCGAGTCCCGCATCGGGCTCCCTGCTCAGCAGGGAGTCTGCTTCTCCCTCTGACCCTCCCCCTTCTCATGTGCTCTCTCTCTCTCTCTCTCTCACTCTCTCAAATAAATGAATAAATAAAACCTTAAAAAAAAAAAAATACAAGCAGCTTCTCGGACCTGAGGCTGGCCCCTGGCTGACAGCCTGCAAAGAAACTGGGATTTCAGTCCTACAAATGCAAGGAACTGAATTCTGCCAATGATCTGAATGACCTTGGAAGTAGATTTTTCCCCAGATCTTCCAGAGAACTTGACCTTCATCAGTTTCGTGATACCCTGAGCAGAAAGCCCAGTCACAGTGCCAGACTTTCAACCTACAGATTTGTGAATAAATGGGTATTGTTTTAAGCTGCAAAGTTTGTGGTCAATTTTAGGCAATAGAATACGAATATGCTTCCCATGGACTCTAAGATCCCTGAAGTAGGAAACCTCTTTTGGATTTCCTTAACTTCCCCTCAGGAGGACCTGAAACATAGTCACTCTTCTTGCTTCCAGTCCCACTATCTGTGAAAGAGATGGGGAGACCTGCTCCTCATCATTCTATCCACACACTCTAAATCTCAACTCCTCCGCCCTTGGTGGCCTAGCCAGGAGGCTACTCTGCTTGGCCTTCCACAAACAGCCTGTGCCCTGCCAGGTCCGGGAGGGCAGCTTGACCAATCTCTGCTTCCCAGGACTCAGGGACCTTTGACCAATCTATTGATCTGGACTCCTGGGCAAGCAGCTGGGCTAACAGACAGACACCATGAGGGCTCTGCTGTTCCTGGGGTCCCTGCTGGGAAGCCTGGAGTCAGCGCTTTTGGTGAGGGCTTTGGAAACCAGGAGGACTACGCTGGGATGGCCCTGGGCGTCCCTATCACAGCCTTGGCCTCTGCTCATGTCCTTTTAGTCCAGGTGACTGGAAGGCCTTTTTGGAAAGGCATGAGTAACCCATAAGGCCCAGGTGGAGGAGAGAGAGAGAGACAGCCAGAGCTGGTGGATATGAGGACATGGCCTTCATTTCTGGGGGAGGGGACCTTAAGGAGTCAATGGGAAGAGGAAGGGTCTAGGTCTTTTGAGGAAATTTCTGCATTTCTGAGATGTGAGAGGAAGCTGAGAACTGGCATGGGATCAGAGGCAAGCTATGACTTCTGGGAAAATTCCCTGCCCTCTTCTCTCCCTTGTAGATTCCACCTTGGAAAGCCCCCAAGGAGCATAAGCACAGAATGGATGAACACACAGTGGGTAAGTACCCTGGCTGCATCTCCTAAGAGACCCTTGGGGGGGAATGAGTATGGTGGGGAGTGTGCATATGGCGATTTGGGGCCCTTGGAGCAAGGGGAGGGATTCTGGGTACTCTTCACTTTGTCCCCACTTTGGCTGGCATTCAGACCAGAGTGTCCACTGTGCACCAGGGCTGGTGCCATGGGCACTGGGGAGCCAGAGTGATAGTGAACTGTGTGCTCCTTGAGGGCAGGGCTTGAGCTGTATCTGAGTGCCCAGGCCAGTGCCTGCCAGTCTTTTTTCATTTCCCTAGCCTCTCCTCTTCTTCCCCTTCCCTCAGTACCTCTCACAGTTGGCACCAGTCATACCACACAGAGGTCAGGGCCCTTGATGGACAAGGAAGGATCAGAGCAGGGCTCTGGAGCTTTAATGCCTCTGAATCCTGGCTTCATCACTTATGTGCTGGGTGACTCTGGGCAAGTGACTTGACCTCTCTAAGCTTCAATTTCCCCAACCATAAAGGCTGGTAATAGTAACACCTCTTAGGGTTGTGGACGAGAAATGAGTTGTTAAACGATGTGAAGCACTCAGCCCACAGACTGTGGCATGGTAAATGATTAAACTGTAAAAAAAAAAAAAAAAAAAAAAAAATTAAAAAAAGGGCGCCTGGGTGGCTCAGTTGGTTAAGCCACTGCCTTTGGCTCAGGTCATGATCCTGGAGTCCCGGGATCGAGTCCCGCATCGGGCTCCCTGCTTGGCAGGGAGTCTGCTTCTCCCTCTGACCCTCCTCCCTCTCATGCTCTCTCTCATTCTCTCTCTCGCAAAAAAAAAAAAAAAAAAAAAAGTGATTAAACTGTATTAGCTTTTATTTACCAAGCTCCCTTTTGAATGGGGGATGTCTGCATCTCCCCCCTCCTCAAGCCATGCCACAGCTCCCCATTGCCTTCATTCTTCCAGGCACTCAATATTTGCCTAGAATTGTGAACTACTGTGACCCTTCCATGGGAAGCCTGGTTTACTAAGGCCAGGCCCAGCCCCTCAGCATGGCACTAGGGCCCCCCTGCTGGCCTCTGCCTCCTCTCCTCATCCTTCCAAACTGCTTTCCTCTTTCTTGCCCAAGCCAACCTGGGTGCCCTGCCCTTGCCTGACCACCTACTTGAGGTCCTCCTCCTCTCTGTCCATCCCATTGACATCTTAAAGGTCCATCTAAGACTCCTCCCTCCTCCTTTACTCCTGTTCCTGGTTTGGCCCTCAGCAAGTGCCACTGAGCCTTTAACAACAGAATAGCAGCTAATGCTTACTGAGCGCATACTATGTGCCAGACTCTGTGCTAAGTGTTCGATAGACACTGTCTCATATAAGCTTCACAACACTCCTCTGAAGTAGATCGTCAAGTCTTGTCATTCCGGGTTGCCATGTTCTGTAAAGTCACCGAGACCACTGAATTAGCAAATACTGAATGGCTGTTCCTAAAGGAAATATAAGATTAGGTTCCTGTGAGCTCCAGTCACATTTTCATCAATCCTCAACATAAAAGCTTGTTTTATGTGTCCTTCTCCTTCAAGATGCCCTCCTTAATATATTGTTGCTTCATTAATACCAAAGCCGTGGCCAGCAGCACTATAACTCATGCCCGCACAAAGCTTATCTCACACAGAAACACTCTCCGTAGCACCCGTCATGGTCTGCTTGCACTTAGGAACGTCAACATCAACACTATATCTAGGGGCCATTTTCTTTTTCTTTTTTTTTTTTTTTAAAGATTTTATTTATTTATTTGATAGAGATAGCAAGAAAGATCACAAGCAGGGGGAGAGGCAGAAGCAGGCTCCCTGTGGAGCAGGGAACCGGACGCAGGGCTCGATCCCAGGACCCTGGGATCACAACCTGAGCCAAAGGCAGACGCTTGACTGAGCCACCCAAGCACCCCTAGGGGCTTTTTTCAACAGTAAAAGCATCTACCAGAAGCACATGATTTCAAAAATGTGGCTCTAAATAGGCCGTGAAAAGGACACTTCTTTACAGGACAAGAGCCAAAACAAGAGGCAGAGCATTACCTTGTTTCACCTCAGCTGGGGATGTGTGTTTCAGGCACCTCACATTTTTCACCTTTCCGTGCATGTCCATGAATGACCATAAAAGCACCTTGAGAATTGATTTGGGGATTACAAATAAATTTGCACAAGAAGGCAGATTTGCAAATGCGGCAAATAGAGAGGTTCGACGGTACTGTTTTAAAAAATAATAATAGCAATATTTTCATTGTAAAAACTTTAGAAATTACAGAAATGCAAAAGAAGAAAAAAATTCCTCCAGAATCCACCATCTTCTAAAAAAAAAACATTCCTACAAACTTTGGAGCATGTACTTCTAGATTTCTTTTTTATGAATATGTAAATATATTTGTACAAAAATAGGACCACATTTGACATGCTTTTTTTTTTTTAAGATTTTATTTATTTATTTGAGAGAGAGAATGAGATAGAGAGCATGAGAGGGGGGAGGGTCAGAGGGAGAAGCAGACTCCCCGCCGAGCAGGGAGCCCGATGCGGGACTCAATCCCGGGACTCCAGGATCATGACCTGAGCCGAAGGCAGTTGCTTAACCAACTGAGCCACCCAGGCGCCCCTTGACATGCTTTTTTTAACTTGGTCTTCATTTGAAATTATGTTTTCTGTACTATTATATCTGCATCACTAAAAGTGATTTTTATTATAAAATATACATAAAATTTACTGTCGTTTTTAAGTGTACAAGTCAGTGGTATTAAGCACGTTCTATTGTCCTGCAAAATCACCACCCTCCATTTCCAGACTTTTTTCATCTTGGAAAACTGAAACTTTTCAACTGTATAGTTGACCCTTGAACAAGGTTAGCAGAGCTGATGCCCTCCCTCCCTTGCTGTAGAAAATCCACATAGAACTTTTGACTCCCCCAAACTTAACTACTAATAGCCTGCTGTAGCCTACTGACCAGAAGCCTTACTGATAATGTAAACAGTTAAGACATATTTTGTACATTAAATGTATTATAAATTGTATAAAGTAAGCTAGAGAAAAGAAAATGTTATTAAGAAAATCATAAGGAAAACACATTTATAGTACTGTATTTATTGAAAAAAAATCCACCTCTAAGCAGACCTGTGCGGTTCAAACTTGGGTTTTTCAAGGGTCAACCATACTATTATCATTGCCATTTTACAGAGGAGGAAACCAAGGCTCAGAGTGGTCAAGTGACCTCTACTTTCAACTAGTATTTATTAAGTGCCTGCTTTGTGGCAAGCATTCTTGGGGGGGGGGGCAGACTTGCCCAAGGTCACCCAGTGAGTAGATGGTGAAATCAAGAGTCCACTCCAGCTGTCTGATTACAGAGCTGAAGCTCTTTTTTTTTTTTTTTTAAAGATTTTATTTATTTATTTGATGGAGAGAGACACAGCGACAGAGAGACACAAGCAGGGGGAGTGGGGGAGGGAGAAGCAGGCTTCCTGCGGAGCAGAGAGCCCGACGCAGGGCTCGATCCCAGGACCCTGGGATCATGACCTGAGCCGAAGGCAGAGGCTTAACGACTGAGCCACCCAGGCACCCCAGAGCTGAAGCTCTTAAGCAGGAAGCCGTCTTGAATGCACAGTAATCTTTTCAAGAGTCTCCCTATTTTCCAACCAGACCCTGAGGGGTGGCACCTGGGCAGGGGGCATGGGAATGTCATCAGGGCATGTGTTATCTCTGCAGTTCTCACGGTCACAGGGGAGCCCTGCTACTTCCCCTTCCAGTACAACCGGCAACTGCACCATAAATGCATCCACAGGGGCCGGCCTGGCCCCCGGCCCTGGTAAGACTACCCAGGGGGGGTTGGAGCAGGGGCCTGTGGGAGATGGATTCTGCCCATCCTTCTGCCCAAGGAAGCCTGCTTGGAGAGAGGGGGCTTTGATAGGGAAGGGTGGGCCAGTCCCCTGGGCAGAGCAGGGAAGCTTCATCTCTTTCTACAGGTGTGCCACCACCCCCAACTTTGAGCAGGACCAGCAATGGGCATACTGCTTGGAGCCCAGGAAAGTGAAAGGTGCTACACACGACCTTTGGGGTGGCCCAGAGCCCTCTTCTTCCCACTAGTTATTCTCCTGGGTATCATCAGCCCCTATACATCTGGTATTCTGGGCCCATCCAGACCCTTCCCTCCCTGCAGAGGGGAAAGTTCTAGCTAGGAGAAGGTAGCCCCATTTTGCAGGTGAGTAAATAAAGCATGGAAACTCGGGAGTGCCAAGGTCACAAGCAGGTTTGGTAGGGACTTGGCCCCCATGAGCCAGGCTGTCTGACTCAGACTCCTCACTCTTCCTTGCACCGTGTCCATCTCTCAGACCACTGCAGCAAACACAGCCCCTGCCAGCAGGGAGGGACCTGTGTGAGCATGCCACACGGCCCGCACTGCATCTGTCCAGAACACTTCACTGGGAAGCACTGCCAGAGAGGTAAGCAGGCGGAGAAGCCAGGGGAGGGGGCGCGGGGAAAACAGGGCAGTCCTGGGCCTACGGAAGAGGTCTCCAGATCCCCAGAGACTTGGCAAGATCCCAGCCTCTCCTGAGACCACTGCCCCCACCCCTCTGTCCCCAGAGAAGTGCTTTGAGCCTCAGCTTCTCCAGTTCTTCCATGAGAAAGAAATATGGCATAGGCTTGAGCCGGCAGGTGTGGCCAAGTGCCAGTGCAAGGGTCCTGATGCCCACTGCAAGCTGCTGGCCACCCAGGGTGAGTGGAGGGCTCCGGAACTGGCCTGGGAGGAAGGCCAAAGGCCAGGAGGAGAAGCTGTTAGGAAATCGGGCGGTGTGTCCAAGGAAAGGGGAATTCGGGGGGGGGGGGGTCTCTGAGCCCAGAGGTGGCTCAGAGTGCTCCATCTGCCAGCCTGCCGCACCAACCCGTGCCTCAACGGGGGCAGCTGCTTAGAGGCGGAGGGCCACCTCCTGTGCCGGTGCCCAGCTGGCTACGCTGGACGCATCTGCGACGTCGGTGAGTCGGGGTCTTGGGGGAAGCAGAAGCTTCGCCCCCAGAGAGAAAGGGCTCCCGGGGCGGGAGTCGGGAGAATGGGGACAGGGGCTGAGAGGGTGGTGGGAAAACATACCGCTTCCTGCCTGCAAGGAGCCTCCTCTCTCCCCAGACACCGAGGCGCGCTGCTACGCCGGCCGCGGGCTTCATTACCGCGGTAGAGCCGAGACTGCGCTCTCGGGCGCCCGGTGTCAACCGTGGGCCTCAGAGGCCACCTATCAGAAAGTGACTGCAGAGCAAGCGCTTAACTGGGGACTGGGCAACCATGCCTTCTGCCGGTGCATTGGGTGGGGGTGGGGCGGGTAGGGCGTCCCCCTCTGCCCCAGGGCCCTCTGGGGCTCCTCGCGCTTTAACAGCGCCCCCTCCGTGGTTATAGGAACCCGGACAATGACACCCGCCCGTGGTGCTTCGTGTGGAGTGGCGACCGGCTGAGCTGGGAATATTGCCGCCTGGCACAGTGCCAGGCCCCAACCCTGGCGGCTCTTCAGAGCCTGTCTCCAACCTGGATCCCCTCTGGGCACCCGGACCTTCCCTTGCCCTCGCTTTCAGCATTGCAGATGCCTCAGCCCCCGACCCCAGGTAGCTGGGAAGGGGCGGGAAGTCGGAGGGCGCTCGGCGAACTACCTTCCAACCCTTGGTGCGGCTCCCAGCACTCAGCCTGGGCTGCTCCCACAGTGCCCAGTTCGGGCTGCGGACAGCGGCTCCGGAAACGGCTGTCCTCGGCGAGCCGCGTCGTCGGGGGACTGGTGGCCCTGCCCGGGGCGCACCCCTACATCGCCGCGCTGTACTGGCGCCACAGTTTCTGCGCCGGCAGCCTCATCGCCTCCTGCTGGGTGCTGACGGCGGCTCACTGCCTGCAGGACCGGCGAGTCCCCGCCCGCCCGGCGCCCCGCCCGGGACCCTAGCTCCTCTCTCCTACGTGCCCAGCTTCCGCGCGACACCCGAACCCTTGCCCTACCACCCCCCATCCTTCCCCAGCGCCCCCAGGAGGAAGCTGAAACCCAGCAAGGGGCTCAGGAGCAGGAGGCCAGTGGCCGGCTCTGAGCGCGCTTCCCTCCGGCCCCCCTCCGCCCGCAGGCCCGCGCCGGAGGAGCTGACGGTGGTGCTCGGCCAGGACCGCCATAACCAGAGCTGTGAGCAGTGCCAGACGCTGGCCGTGCGCGCGTACCGCCTGCACGAGGCCTTCTCGCCCATCACCTACCAGCACGACCTGGGTGCGTGGGGGCGCCCCCGCGGCGACGAGGGGGAAGGGGGGGAGGGCTCCGAGTCCCGGCGCCCGGGTCTCACCCTCCTCCCCGCCTGCGTTAGCGCTGCTGCGCCTGCAGGAGAGAGCGGACGGCCAGTGCGCGCTCCCGTCGCGTTTCGTTCAGCCGGTGTGCCTGCGGAGCCGAGCTACCAGCCCAGCCGAGCCCGAGGCCGCGCTCTGCGAGGTGGCCGGCTGGGGCCACCAGTTCGAGGGTAGGCAGAACGGCTGGGGGCGGCAGGGACACCTCTGGCCACCGGGGTAGGCGAGAGAAACCCGCAGTTTTGGTACCACTAGGGACAGGTGGCGTTGACCTCCTGGGTTGGGAGGACTTGCAGGGCCTTTGTCTCTGCAGTCCCCTCCTGCCAGGGCCCGGGCTTCACTGCTGGGGGGGGGGGGGCAGTGTCCCCAAGTCTCCTAAGGGGTACAGAGAGAATCACACTTTCTCTTGGTTCTTTCTGGGCGCTGCGATGCAAGGGCTAACAAGGATGCCGGCCTTGCGGGGCAGTCGGTTCGCTAATTGGGGTGCATTGTTCTGAGTCGTTGGGTGGTAAGTGGGGGTGGGGTTCCAAAGCAGTCCTGCTCCGACCCGCCCATTCAAATCCCGGCTCTTCTCTGGTCTCAGTTTTCTTGTCTATGAAATGGTGTTAACAGCAACTCTCTTCCTCACGGGCTTGCTGCGATAGAGGCCAATTAGTGGGCTGCAAGCAGAGTCGCGAGGGGTGTGAGGAAAGCGCTCTCGGTTCGCAGGGGCGGGGGAATATTCCAGCTTCCTGCAGGAAGCGCAAGTGCCGCTCATCCCTTCCGAGCGCTGCTCCGCCCCCGACGTGCACGGAGCCTCTTTTACCACCGGCATGCTCTGCGCTGGCTTCCTCGAGGGTGGCACCGACGCCTGCCAGGTGAGCCCATGGGCCGGATTGGGCTCAACGCCCTCCTCCACCCGGTCAAGTGCAGACCCCAGATCAAGGGTGCTGAGCCACGTGTCCCCGACCCAGGGTGACTCCGGGGGCCCGCTAGTGTGTGAGGACAAGGCCTCAGAGAGCCAGCTCATCCTGCGAGGTATCATCAGCTGGGGTTCGGGTTGTGGCGACCGCTACAAGCCAGGTGTGTACACCGACGTGGCCAGCTACCTGACCTGGATCCAGGAGCACACCAGTTCCTGACCGTCCAGAGACTCGTCCTTCCCTCCTGTGCGATTCTGGAGTGGAAGGGTGGCTGGCCCATGATTATGGATGGCAAGGATTGTGTTCCATTCCTCTTAGCACCATCAGCTCGGCGCCAGGCATGGAGTAGGCACTCAATAAAATGCTTTTGAAAATGCTTGAGAGGCACAGCTCTGCAGGGGCCCCGATGGGGAATGCCAAGACAGTAAACGGGTGCACTTCTCCACACCCCTCAGGGAACAGGAGCTGTTGAAATCTTAAGCAAGATCTAGAGATTCATGTCCAGTTGATGTTTACTAAGTAGTACTGTGTACCAAGCCCTGAGCAAGGTGATTCCATATATTATTCCTTGTTTGAAACTAACTTATTAACATTTAAAATTTGTAGAACAGAGGTTCTCACCCTCTACTGTACACCAGAATCATCTGGGGAGCTTTCTGAACCTATGCCTGAGATCCGCTTCAGATCAATTAAGTCAGTATCTCTAGGGATGGGGTATGGTATGGGTAGCGTATGTTTTTATAACTCTCCGGGTGATTCCATGTGCAGTGGAGGCTGAGAACCATGGTCAGAAAGGCTTAACATTAACACACTGGTGTGGACTCAGAGCTGGCAATGTGGAAGACACCCCCCCACACCCAACTTGCACTAGGGCAGTGGGGCTCAAAGTGTGCCTGGACCACCAGCAGCAGCATCAGCGGAAAACTTTAGAAACACATATATTCTCTGGCTGCCTCCCATACTACTGAATCAGAAACTCTTTTGAGTTGGGACCCAGCACTCTGTTTAACAGATTTCCAGGAGAGTCTGATGTTCCTACTGTTGAACCAAACTGGGGATCCTGGGGGTTGAATGGTTACCAGGCTGAGAGGTCTGGCTGTCCAGACTTGCTCTCTTTCTTTTTGTTCTTAAACCCACGTGTACACTGTGCTTGGTGAGCCAATTAAGTTAGTTTTTCAAGGGGGGCTTAGACGTAGGCGATTTCCTCTTTTTTTTTTTTTTTTTTTTTTTTAAGATTTTATTTATTTATTTGACAGAGAGAGACACAGCGTGAGAGGGAACACAAGCAGGGGGAGTGGGAGAGGGAGAAGCAGGCTTCCCGCTGAGCAGGGGGCCCGGTTGGGGGGCTCGATCCCCCGACTCTGGGATCATGACCTGAGCCGAAGGCGGAGGCTTAACGACTGAGCCACCCAGGCGCTCCGCAGTTTCCTCTTTTAGGCTAACTTTACAACGTCACCACGCCTTCCCCTCACCCCACGTATACATTCTCCAGTGTACGTAGCCTCTCTGTGACATCGCCATGCCTCAGTGTCACAACTCCGCCCGACGTGCGTCACAGTGTCCGCGGTTCCAGGCACATGGAACAGCCGGATATCGCGCGAAAGTGCGCCTAGACGCTAGGGGTGCGCTTTGAGCCGGAATGGGAGACTGGAAAAGCTATATCAGTGCGGTGCTGCGGGACCAGCGCATTGACGACGTGGCCATCGTGGGTCACTCGGACAATCGCTGCGTGTGGGCATCGCGCCCCGGAGGCCTTCTGGCTGCCATATCACCGCAAGAGGTGGGTGTGCTCACGGGTCCTGACCGGCGCACCTTCCTGCAGTCAGGCCTGAGCGTGGCAGGCCGCCGCTGCTGCGTCATCCGCGACCACTTGCTGTCTGAGGGCGATGGAGTTCTGGACGCACGCACTAAAGGGCTGGATGGGCGCGCGGTCTGCGTGGGCCACACCCCACGTGTGCTCCTCGTGCTCATGGGCCGGCGCGGCGTGCACGGGGGCATCCTCAACAAGACAGTGCATAAACTGATCAAGGGGCTACTCATGCAGGGCACCTAGCAGGACAGCTAGGCTGCCGTGTAGCTGGGCCAAAATAAACTGCTGGGCGTGGCTGGTTCATCCTATGTTTGCGAGCAGGGCGGTTGCAGATGAGAAAACCAGTTTCCCTGAAAGATTCTTGCGGGGGTGGGGGGGGGGGGGGGTTGGTACCCGATGGGGCTGGGATTCTGAGTCCAGAGGCTTCCCAGCCTCCTGTACCCTCTTATCCATGAGAGCCCTGCAGAGGCCTCTGGCCTGGCTTCCCAGAGTCCTTTCCCAAAAAACTTTGCACACCTCTGTGCAAGACACACTATAAAGGGAGCCCCTCCCACATCCCTCCCCAGGTGCACCCCAGGTAGGCCCTATGGGATCAGGGAGTCAGGCTGGAGGCCGGTGTAACTTCTCACCCCCTCCACTTGGCAGGAGGAAGCCTTTGCAAGTGTTGTGAGTGGGTGGTGGAGTAGGGCCAGCTCTGGGGCTCCCAGTTTCTTGCATTTCCTCTCACATACCCCAAAGGGAGTGGAAGGAGAGCGCATGTCCAAGACCATCACAATGAGGTCTGGGGCCCTAGGGCCTTCCTCCCCCCTTGCTGTCTAAGGAAGAACTTAGGTATCGCCCACCCCTTGACCCTCACTCTGCAGGCCTCAGCTCCAGGGGCCCTGTGGAAGAGGAGGAATTAAAAATCTTGGACGGGTTTAAGTGAGGCTTGGTTTATTGCCCAAAGGTAAAGGACAAAGGTGGGAGGGAGGGTTGCTGGTCCCTGCCCAATATGTGCTGGGGCCCCAGGGTATGGCCTCTCTTGCCCATTTCCACCTTCCCTGCCCCACCTCAGTGTCTCCTGACAAGCCCCCACCTGTCACTAGTTTTCTGGAACACTAATCTTATCCCAGAAAGGGGAAGGGAGTCCAGAGGCAGGGAGAGACTAGAGGAAGTCAGCTGGATGGGGTGGGTGGGGATGGCGCAGAGAGCCCTCTTTATACTTGCCTTGGGGGTGGTCCCAGGCCCTAGGAGGGACTCCCAGGAAGTCTGAATCAGGGGTTGGACTCATTAAGGCAGGGTTAGGTGGATTGTTGGGGTGAGCTTGCAGGAAATAGTGCTGCTGAACCCCGAGCCATGGCCTACCTCCCTCCCCAGATGGAGAGCACACAGACTTGTAAATGCATAATGAGAATTTAATTCCTTTTTCACCATGCAGTATCGGGAAAGGGGGTTGTGGCAGTGCTGCAGAACAGCTGGTGAGGATGAGGAGAGTGGTATAATAGAGGAAGGAAGGTGACCGGGAGGGGTGAGAACTCAGCCAGTGACTCAGCACCCACATCTCTGCACAAGCAAACAGCCGCAAGTCATGTCCTCAGACCCACCCTTACTCCCGCTCCGCCAAGTCGGACTTGTGTGTACAGGAGAACCAAGCGCAGGCCTCCCAACAAGACCCCCTTGTGGGCCAAGGACTCAAATCATAGCCAGGTACCCTGCAGCCTGCACACAGCTCCCCACAGGTGCGTCAGTCCACACATGCAGGATGACACACGGTCTCACCTGAGCATGCTTACACACACACCACACACTGACTCTCAGTCACACAAGCCCAGACCCCTGAGGACCCACACAAGGACAGGCCCGTGCCCACAGTGCACGGACACGCCCCTCTGCCCTTCCACAGCGGGCACCAAGCACAGGCCCTTCCCTGCCCCCGGTGGCACTTGGGGCCGCAGGCTAGAGGCGGGTGGCATTGTGTCGAGCAGGCAGTGCCAGGCGGGGGGACGGGGTGGCGGGGGGCAGCTCCTCCAGGAACACCCTGGTGGGCAGCGGGGGGGAGCGGGGCTCAGGCCTGGCACAGCACAGAGTGGCGCGGGTGATGAGGCGGTCCAGGGGCTGCAGGGAGTGCATCCAGCGGGGCAGGAAGTCCCACGTCTGCAGCCACTTGGGCAGGTGGCTGGGGCTGCGATTCTGCAGGACACTGACGAGCACCACAAAGGCCAGCAGGGCCCCAAAGGGCGCGCCCACACCCACCATGGCCCGCCAGCCTGCCATGGAGACGCCGAACACCAGCGAGGGCAGCAGCAGGAAGCACAGGAGGAGGTAGAGGACGGCAAACCAGCGGTACTTGGCGGTGCGCTTGCCCAGCGCCTTGGCCATGCGGATGGGCAGGCGCGTGCAGGGCACCGGGTACCACAGCAGGATGCCCGAGATGTTGAAGAAGAAGTGGCAGAGGGCGATCTGTAGAGGAGAGGGCAGAGGGGCTGAAGTGGGCGTGGGCTCTGGCTGCCCATCATGCCAGCTGGGGTAGATAAGCGAAGCCTGGCCTGGCCTGGGCAGCAGGAAAATCAGAGCTGATGTGCTCCTGGTAAAATACCGAGACGCACTTCTGGACCAGGTGGTAAATAGATGCTGCCCTAACACTACACATTCCCCCCCACTGACCCCTCTCGCAAATTGCCCAGCAGATCCTGCCCAAACCCAGCAGCAGAGAGATGGATACTAGTTTCTGGCTCGGCAGCTCTGGCCTTCTGATTGGTCTGAGCCCTGGCCCCAGCCCCAGGCTTGTCATTACTCCTTTGCTCCTAGGACAGCAACCCCTTTGCCATCTGCCCCCCCTACTTGTCCTTGGTCCCCAAGAATGGGCCAGCCCCTGTCGTGCTGCAGCCCTTCCTCAGAGTGCAAATCCCACTAGCTGTTGTTTGTGTGCTTATCTGAGTAGTTTGCGCCTGGTAGGTGCTAAGGTCTTGGAGGTGGCACCAGGCCGACTTTGCCCCGTGTGGTTTCCACAGAGCCTGGCATAGTGGGTGGCCCCCAGTAGGCAGTCAAAAACCTTGTTACATGGTGTCCCACCCTGGGTCAGGTGCCCCGACTCAGTCCCAGTCCTGTCTTGCCTCTGGCAGCCACCCTCCCAGACGCACCTGGAAGGAGCTGGACAGCTTGTCCCTGGGGCTGGCCAGTGCGGCCAGGACGGCCGTGGTGGTAGTGCCGATGTTGGAGCCCAGTGTGAGGGGGTAGGCCCTCTCGATGCTGATCACACCCAGGCCTGGGGGCAGACGGAGAGGATAGGTTCTCCCCGGGCCCCTCCCTCAGCCCTTTCCCTGCCAGCCTGCCCCCCCCCCCGCCTTGCCATGGGCACTCACCAATGAGTGGGGTGATGGCTGAGGTGAACACAGAGCTGCTCTGGACAACGAAGGTCATGCCGGCACCCACCACCATGGCAAAGTAGCCTGTGGCCCAGGTGAAGGGGGCAGGGAAGTCTACGAGGACACCCCCGTCCCAGCAGGGTCAGTAGGAGGGCATTGACAGAGTAGCCAGGGCCTCCCCTAGGGAGGAGGGATTGGATGCCTGCTTCCAGGTGGGGCCTTGTCAGTGCAGTCCCCTGCTCAACTGCGGTGGCTTCTACTCGCCCTCCTTGATCTTGGGTTAAAGGCCCTTCTCAGCCTGGTTCATTCACACCATTGCTTCGACTGTTCCCTCTGCCCAGAATATCCTCCTTGCTTCTACATGTTCCTCTTTGGGGCTCAGTGCAGATTCCACGGCTGCTGAAAAGCCCTCCCTGACCCTTGGCCCTCTGGCCAACTTTGTTTCTCTCGTCCCTAAGCTCCCCTGAATCCACCTGACTCCAGTATTTGTTACGCAGCCTCCGCCAGGGCCGGGCACCGTCCCCAAAGCCTGAAATGAAGCTTGAGATGAAAATCAGATGGTGTCATTCCCCTGCCCCAACCCTTCAAGGGCCCCCATTACCCTTAATAAAGTCCAGGCTCTGAACACAGCCTGTGGGGGCCCTGTGGTCTGCTCTATCCCTGTTACCTTGCCGACCTCTCCCTGCCTCGCTCACTGAGCTCCCACCACACTGCTGGCCACCTTTCTGCCCAGCTGGTCCCTGCCTCTGTGCCTTTGCACCTGCTGTTCCCTCCGCCCCGAACACCGCTCAGCCACATCCGACAACTCCTCATTTCGGCCCCCTCACGGAGACAGCTGACTGCCCATTGAAAGCAGCATCTTCCATATTCTCTATTTGTCACTTTTGCTTTCTCCTTGGCAGTCACTCCTCTATCTGAATGTATCCCCCTTGACCATTTATTTTTCATTGTACATCCATCTCCTCCTCTGGGCGGGGAGTCCCCTGAAGGTAGGATCCATCTCTGTGGCTCAGCTCTGTATCCTTGGCACTAGCCCATGCTTGGGCACACGGGTGTGAGTACTTGTTGAATGAGTCAGTGGCCTCTGAGAATCTGTTTTGAGCCACGTACTCGAATGGAACCACAGCCAGAGGAGGCGCAGATCCCCAGCTGCCAGCACCTTGGGAGCCTCAGATCTATCTACACCCAACCCAACTCCTTCTTTGTTCACAGGGAGAAACTGAGGCTCAGAGATGGCAGGGCTTCACTCAGATCACACAGCAAGGCAGCGGTGGGACTTAGTAAGATTTGGAAGGTCCCGTCCTGGGGCCCGCACACCCAGGTTTTGGGGGCTCACCAGTGTTGATAACCTTCTGAATGACCTTAGCCACCTGGCCCTTAAGCAGAGAGTTGAGCATCTTGACGAGGAGGATGAGGCAGGTGCATAGGAGCACCAGGGAGCCGGCCAGCAGAATGAGCCCCACGGCCAAGTCAGGCAGCCCTGTGTCCACGAAGATGTGGTTGCCTGGCAGGGGGGAGTGTCAAGCTGCTGAGAGCTGAACCCCTACAGCTGATTCCCAGCCCCCCACCTTTGCTGCCCTCTCGGGATTGGAGCCTAAGATCCCACCTCAGCCCCCTTCAGCTTCAACAGCAGGGCCTAGCCAAAGCCCAGGAGCTGAGCTGGTTGACAGCTAGCTTTCCTGGGCCTGGTAGCAGCAGTGGGGGGGGTTTGGGGGGGCAGACCTTCCTCTGCCCAGCTCTGCCCCTGCCATGCCAAACATCTCCCACGATGCAGGCACTCACATTTCTCCACAGTGGCATTTCCAACGGTCCAGCTGTTGTTGGCTTCTGCCCTGGGCATGGGGGTGGGAGCCTAGATTAAGAGGAGAGTGACTTAGGGGTGCCTGGGTTAGGCGTCTGCCTTCGGCTTGGGTCATGATCCCAGGGTCCTGAGATCGAGCCCTGCATCAGGCTCCCTGCTCAGCAGGAGGCCTGCTTCTCCCTCTCCCACTCCCCCTGCTTGTGTTCCCTCTCTCGCTGTGTCTCTCTCTATCAAATAAATAAATAAAATCTAAAAAAAAAAAAAAAAAGAGGAGAATGACTTAGGGACAATTTAGGAAAATGTAGCCTGGGGTTGGGGATAAGGGGGGAGTTAGGGAGAGGAGGGAGGTGGGCCTTCTGGCTACATGCCCTTGGACAGTTGGCCTGTCTCTCTGAGCCTGTCTTCTCTGCTGGAGAGATGGGGGTGGAAATGCCTGCCATACAAGAATCTGGCCATGGTCAGCCCTCTGAATATTCTGTGCTCTCACTGAGGCCCACAGGGGCATCCTGATCCTGTGGCTTCTTGTCCTCATTTTCTTCCACCTCTCCTTGGCATTGGGTGCTTCTGACTATGGCCCTCCTTCCGAAAACTCTCCCTTCCCCATCCTTTATTACCGGTCCCTCTCTCAGTGCCCCCTGCTTCCCCAGCATCTGTGCCCCATCCTCTCGCCTGAGGCTCCATTAGCCCAAGCTCCACTGTCCTCTCGCTCAAATCCTTATGGGAGGGGCGCCTGGGTGGCTCAGTCGTTAAGCGGCTGCCTTCGGCTCAGGTCATGATCCCAGGATCCTGGGATTGAGCCCCACATCAGGCTCCCTACTCAGTGAGGAGCCTACTTCTCCCTCTCCCACTCCCCCTGCTGTGTTCCCTTTCTCGCTGTGTCTCTCTCTGTCAAATAAATAAATTCTTTAAAAAAAAAAAAATCCTTACGGGAGAAGTTAGGGTTCAGGGGGTGGGGGGGACCATCGGTGGGCAGAAGTCCAGGCCCCACCTTTCTTCCATTCCCCACCTACTCCTCGGCGGGGGAGGCCCCCCAGTTCAGAGGGCCCAGGGCCAGGCAGGTAGCCTAAATGAGGGGCTCAGTCTAAGCGTGGGGGTGGTGGAGGGGTGTGTGTTGGGCCTAGAGGGGCAGCAGCCCCTCAGCTCCAGGCCAGTGGCACCATCCAGGGACGTAGCCCCGCATGGCCAAATGGCCCAATTCTACAAGAGAAACCCCATACTTTACAATTATGTGAGGGCCAGGTTGGTCTGGACCACTACTTTGCAGCCTCATTGGTCTGAGGAATTATTCTTTTCTTAAATGCCACTGGGGAGCCTTATCTTTCCTTCAGGATCCCAGCCTTGAAAGGAAAAAATGGGCTGACCTTGGATGAGGAGAAACCATCTCCCAAAGGAAGAACTGAGCCCCAGAAAGGGACACTTACTCCCAGGGCTCCAGGCAAAACGCCAGAGCAACAACTTTTCCTTATTCACCCTCTGCCGCCTCTGGGAGCTGATATGGGCTCTGGTCCCAGGAAGTTCTGCACCCACAGCCCCAGACCTCCCCTGTGCTGAGGGTCGTGTCTCAGGCGGGGGAGCGGCACTTCAATGGCATGGCTCCTTTAGGGTTTATTCCAAACCATGTCATTTATAAAATATATCATAGAGGTAAGAACTATTTCTGGAGCTTGGCTTCAAATCTGGTTTCTCTTAGGGGCCTGAGCTGCTATGAGTGTGAGTGGGGCAGTGTGCTCTTCTGCGTTCTAGCTGGCCCAACCAGGGCCCTGGGGCACCCTCAAACCCAGGCCACAGCTTCAAGCTGAGAAACCGGGATAGAATAGTCTCTGGTGGGCTCTGCTGGAAAAGCGGTCTGGAAAACCGGTGTTAAGTGCCGCGAGGGTGGGAGGGAGCAGGTGTAAGGGGGAGAGCCGTGTGTTTGCCATCCAGCAGATCTGAGCAAGTCCCATTTTTTACACCAACGACCTGGGGCAAGTCATGCCACCTCTCTGAGCCTGTTTAAAGCAGGATGACATAAGAACTGTTATAAAGGGGCACCTGGGTGGCTCGTCAGCCAAGCGTCTGCTTCAGCTCTGGTCACGATCCCAGGGCCCTGGGATGGAATCCCGCATCAGGCTCTCTACTCAGTGGGGAGCCTGCTTCTCCCTCTCCTTCTGCCTGCCACTCCCCCCTGCTTATTCTCTCTCTGTCAAATGAATAAATAAATAAATCTTAAAAAAAAAAAAAGCTGTTGTAGAGGTTACAGGAGAAAATGTGTGTGAAGTGCTCTCCGCAGGCTTATCTCATGATAAGTCTTCAGTAAGACATCGTGCCTCCTAATCAGGATTAGATCCCCTCCGTCCCTGGGCCCATGTAGGATCATACAGTGGGAAGGATGTGTGCTTATGTGTTTGTGTGAGATTGACGTCCTAGCCAGGATCAATGGCTCCTGCAGGTGTATCTCAGGGTCCTGTTGGGGAAGACCATGGTGGACCAGCCTGGAGCCCTGGGAGGCAGATGATCCCTGAGATAAATGCGTGCCTGACCAGCTTGTGCCCCATTGACCTGGCTGGGCCCAGGGTCTCTTAGGGGAGGAACTTCACGGGGCCCCGGGGGTGGGGGGGTGTCCCACTCAGGGCTGGCTGTGTTAGGGCAGGGCAAGGCTGAGGGCTAAGGCCCCTAGGGTTTTGACACTTGACCTTCCTGCCAGGATTGTGTGGCTCTGGCTGAGCTCATAGGGGTGGGGGTGGGGGATGCAGAGACTGGAAAGTGTGAGAGAGGAGTAGGGGTGGGGATGCCGGAGAGTGGGTAGGCTGCACAGTCAGGCTGGGGGTGGGTACTGAGTGAGGGGAGGGAGCAGGCCCAGGGCTTCCTTGTCAGGAAGGTGGGAGCTCTAGCCTTGACAAATAACTGGGCAGCCCAGGGTCTGGAACATACCCCTAGATGTGCCCATCCTTCCTGGGCCTGGGGGTGGTGAAATCTGTGGGAAGAACAGAATAAATGAGCCCCAGGAGCCCTAAGCTGAAACCCCAGCTGAGCCACTCCCAGCTGTGTGACACTGGACCAAACACTTAACCTCTCTGGGCCCCAGTTTCCTTCCCTGCAGCATGAGGTCTATAACGCCCCCACCTCTTCCCAGGGGCTAGTTTTGAGGAATCTTGGAAGAGAGTTAGGATTTAAGTGCCAGTAGGAACTGAAGGACATGATTAAGCTCACAGAGGACTGTCAGGCTCCAAGAATCCTTTCCCTGGGGAGAAACACACAGGATGTGGGCCTGTGCTGCAGTTCAGCCTGCCGGGGAAGGGGGGCTCTAAGGGCTTTGTTTTTCTGGAAGCAGAAATCACCGTGCCAGCAGCGCCATCTGGTGGCAAAGAGGAGAATTCCTTCTTAGAGCATCACCTACTGCCCCTGGAGCAGTCTCTGGGTGGCTGTGGTCGCCTGGTGGTATTCAGGCCCGATGGGCAGAGTGGGAAATGGACACATATGGTGGGACACCAGACTGGCTTCTGGAAGAGGCAGCGAGATGAGGTTCAGAAGCATGGGCTCCAGATTCCACCAGGATTTTCATTTTACCTCGATGGTATGGACTTGGGCAAGCCTCTCTGAGCCTGGAAAATGGGCCAGTGATAAATCCTATTTCCCTGGTTGCAAGTCCTCAAAGGATGCTTGTTTAAGCCAGGCAAGTATGGTTGACAATCCATAGTGTGAGTACATAAGAAGGTAATTCCCAGGACCGGGGTAGGCCTGGAGGGTCAAGAGGTGTTGGAACATTAAAATTGCCTCTGGGGGGACGCCTGGGTGGCTCAGTCGGTTAAGCGTCTGCCTTCGGCTCAGGTCATGATCCCAGGGTCCTGGGATTGAGCTCCGCATCGGGCTCCCTGCTCCACGGGGAGCCTGCTTCTCCCTCTGCCTCTGTCTCTCTCTCTGTCTCTCATGAATAAATAAATAAAATCTTTAAAAAATAAATAAAAAATAAAAAAAAAATTGCCTCTGGGTTTTCTTCCACCATCTGGAAACCATCAGATTCCCAATACGGCCTTTGGTGACTGGGTTCCTTGGAGACTGGTTTGGGCGAGGTTGGGTGTCCAGTTGGGTGAAGGCTGGAGGCCACAAGGACAGCTTGGAAGGGAGACTCGGTGGCCACAGGAAAAGTTCGAGTCTCGTGCAGGAGGAGCCACAAGTACCCATGGCCGGAGCAGGTACTCGGCTGCGGAGCCGTGTTCCACATGACCCGACCTCGAGAGAGGGTGAGAACAGGGAGCTTGGATGCCACCCCTCAGCTACGCTCAAGCCCGGGAAATCCCATCTGGATACTGCTCTGGAGGACCCGCTCTTCTGGGAGAACTGGGCTGCGAGGCCAGTGCTCAAGCTAGCGGCGTCGGGCGCAGTGGGGACAGCCCCCGCCAAGTGAACTCAGGGGGCTGACTCCACACGAGTGGGAGACGGATGCTCGTGTCCACCTCGCCAGCGCTGCGTGAGGATTCCGTCAGGGGCAGGCTACGTCCGGCGCAATGTTGCCAGGGGCGGCCTGCTGGGCGCGGCTGCAGGTGGGCAGCAGCTCTGTCAGCCCGAGGGAGGGCCTCCACAGCCCAGGAGCTCCCTCCCGTGGCTTGTTTTCTGTAAAGATCAAGCAGTGTGATTTCTGTGTCGTCCAGATTCTGCTATGAAGTGAAGAGGATTTGGGCAATTCACAGAGCTCAGAGAGTGCCCAGGGGGCTGGTGAGAAGGCAGCACTGTGTTTGAGGGGTCACAAAGCCAGCCTAAGGCTGCCCGCATGAGCTTTTTGATGTCAGACTACCTAGAACACTCAGAAGTGCTGAACCAGAGCTGCTCAGATGCTCAGGTGCTCAGATGCTCAGGTGCTCAGATGCCCAGATGCTCAGATGCTCAGATGCTCAGATGTGAAGGAGCCACACAGAGGTTGGGTTGAAAGGATGCTCTCTGTTCACGCTAGGATCAAGGGCCGGTGACATCAAGTAGCAAGTAGGAAGGATGAGGGGGCCAGGCCGTGCCGAGCCTTGGACTTCAGGTTTCCTTCTCTCTGTTCTGAATGGAGTTGCTTCTTGGATGTGATAATTAAGGAGAAGCAAATACCGTGGATTATGGGTTTGATGAAGCACCTCCCTTTCCGTGGCTGAGTGAGAAAGTATGCCGATCGCCTGCTTTCTTGTGAGCCTGGTGTCATGGCAGGTCTACAGGTGTGCTACTGAGCCAAACACATCTCCGTTCCGGGCACAAGGACTCATGGACACATGCCTGTGGCAGTCTCCCAGAGAAGGAGCGCCGACGAGAGTACAGTGGCTGTCGTGTCTCCAGTGAGATCTCCACATGGCCCACTTGTCTTGTTCCTGCTTGTTCAGCTTCCCCAGGCGCCCTCATAGCCTCCTCACCACCTGCTCCCCATGTTACCTGGGCCTCAAAACATGGCACAGCTGAATCATGACTCCCCCTGGCACCCTAGCGGGGAGAAGAGAGCCCTAGACTGCTAGACCTGTCCTCAGGGCCCTGAAATGGTAGGACAAGCTCCGGCAGGCCTCTCGGAGCCTGTTCTCTACCTGTGAAGCCAGAAGGTAGAGCCAGATCAGAGGTTCTCAAACTTGAGCACGGAGCAGACCTAGAGGACTTGTTGAAACATAGGCTGCTGCGTTCCACCCCCCAAGTTCTTTCTGATACGTTTTCCCGATGACATGCCGACTCGAGTTGATTGATAATAGCTGCCTCAAGCCACTGGGAGACTGGAAAGGATTGGCACAGAATTACTTGTGGCCAGGCCTGAGACTCACCCCTGTGGGGTCTGGGTGGCACCAGATCCGGATGAGACTGTGGTTTCTCAGGGACTCATCACCGGTGGCAATGCTGGTAATCACAGACTTGTCCAGCTGTGTGCAAGATGTGGGGTCGGGGTGAGAGGGGGTCCTTACTATCCCCCCAGCCCCCACTGCATGCCAGCCTTGCCCCCACCTGGATGATGAGCTTGGTGAAGGGCTCTGTGATGATCTTGAGCAGGTCAGGGGCGTCGCGGCCACCACAGATGTTGAAGGAGGCGACCACCAGTCGAGTGACATGGTGCAGGTACCCGGTGGCGGCCTCCAGGGGCAGCAGGACCAGAACCGACAGCCAGTTAAAGCAGTCATGCACCGTGGCCCCTGCGAAGGCCCTGGGCAGGGAGGCCATATTGCAGGGCAGGCCGGGGCCAGGATGCACTTATGCTGGGGGCTCCCGGCACCTGGGACCACCCTCCCCCGACACACACAGGCCCCTCACCACTCTACCCCCTCACCGCCGAAAGTCAGTCCTGTCCCCCGCCTGCATCAAGGCCACGATGGTGTTGGTGACAGAGGTGCCGATGTTGGAGCCCATGATGATGGGGATGGCAGAGCTCACCTCCAGCACTAGTAGAAGAGGGGACCTCTTAACTGTGTGAGGACCACCCAGCTCCTGCCCCTGCAACATCTCCCTCCAGACCTGCTGCCCACGTCCCAGCCCCCAGTCCTGCCACGACGCTGCCCAGCCTTGGTGTCACAAGCACATGTGGGCACATGTGATGTGTGTGCGTGCACAGTGAACAGATGCACTGCGTGTGCACATGTGTATCTGAGGGCCCATGTCCTGCATGCAAATGCAGATCTGTGCTCGTGCGTGCACGTGTACACGAGTGTGATGGTTAGCTTCACGAGTCAGCTTAGCTAGGCTCTGGCACTCAGTCAGTCATTCGATCCGACAGTAGATGCTGCTGTGAAGGTATTCCGCAGGTGTGATTCACCTCTACAACCAGTTGACTTTAAGTAAAGGGGATTAGCCTGGATAATCTGAGTGGGCCTCATCCAGCGAGATTAAAGGCCTTAAGAGCAAAACTGAGCCTATCCAGCATTGGCTTCCACCCAAGAGTTCCAGCCTGCCCTTCCTAACAACCTGCCCTACAGAGTTTGGATTTGCTTAGCCAGCCTCACAATCATGTAAACCAATTCCTTGCAATAAATCCTATGTACATCTCCAGCAGAGTCTGTTTCCCTGGCCGATGGAATAAGTGACTATGTGGTGGTATGGAGCTGAGCCTTCCTGGGGCAGGACTCCCCATTTGCCACCTTTCCAGATCTTGAGGCACCCCTCCTGGCTGAGACTACTCCTGGCCATGCCTTAGAAGACAGAGTGGGAGATGCTGGAGTCCTGCTCTTGCCCTTGCCCTTAGCTCCCTGGCCGCCAGCCCGGACACACCCCCTCAGCCCCCTCCAGCCCCCGCAGGCCCCCCGCACTCTTTCCCTAGCCCCGGTGGGCCAACTTACAGCCGGAGGAGACCATGCTGACAACGATGGACGTGGAGGTGCTGGAGCTCTGCACCAGCACAGTCACCAGGATCCCCACCACCAGCCCCGCGACTGGGTTGGACAGGATGGCATTGTCCTTGAAGATGTCACCAGCCACCTTCCCTGAGGAGCATGAGCCAGCATTGCCTGATGCCCTTCAGGAACCCTGTCCCCGTCCCCTCCTCTGGCCCTACCTCCAGCCAGCTGGAAGGCGGAGCTGAGTACGTCCAGGGAGCAGACGAAAAGGTAGAGAAAGGCGAGCATCAGGGGCACCTTGAGGAGAGTCATGCCAGCCCGGCGCAGCTTCTGGGCCAGCCCAGGCTCTGGAGATGCTCCAGTCGTGAGCACACGGGCCAGGGGCCAGGGGCCAGGGCACTGGGTGCTGCTGCCCCTGCTGTCCACCCTCTGCCCAGGCCCACCTGGTTTCTGCTCCTCCTCCAGGGCCAGCTTGGCAGGCAGGGGGTCATGGCGCTCCAGAACCTCCCCATAGGGGCAGCCGTGCTCAGTAAGGGCCACAGCGCTGAGACTGGGGAAGGCGTAGGCGGGGGTCCCTGGGATCCTGTGCAGGACTGGGGAGGGATGCTGGTCAGGAGTTCCCAGAAGCCCTGGGATAGGCAGGTTTGGGGGGGGCGGGCTGGCAGAGGGATGGAGACCTCACCGGGGACGTGAGCAACTGTGGGCACACAGGGTCCAGGAATGGGAGCCGTACTCACCCTGAGGGCTGGGCACGTAGGCAAAGGCTGTCCCACGCATCATGTGTCCCCCTCGGACTGGGAGTGGGGAGACAGTCAGGCCCCCCAGCCTCTCTCCATAGGACATCATCTTGGGCACACACTGTGGGGCAGCAGCAACGCTGACTGACAGCTACCGTGTCCTGGAGACTCACACGTAACCTACTCACCCACCCACTGCCCATATCCACACCCACGTACTCACACGCACAAATACCCACGGTGTGTGATTCCCAACACACACCCAGTGAAGCGCACCCTCTACCCCCACATGTGCCAGAGAGGCACACTCAGGTACTCGGCCCAGATTCATGTATTCATTCATTCAGCGAGTGTTTCTTGAGAATCTGCTCTATCCTAGGCACTGAGCTAGATGCTGAGGTACAGCGATAACTAAGTCCAAGGACAATTCCTGCCCCCAGAAAGCTCCAAGTCTCTCAGGGAGACAGAGGTCAATGAAATAATCCCTCAAATAGAAAGTGGCAATGGGGCAAAGTGTTCTAATGACAGATACAAGTGCCACCTGAGTTCCCCATGGCAAGGAGTGGAGGGGAGAGACGACCAAGCTGAGCTGAACATGAGTAGGAGTTGCCCAATGGATGGCGAGGGAGAAGGGCTTGCGTGCAGGGGCCCCGGGAGGGGAAGGAGCTGGGAGTGCCCTGCAGCTGCAGGGGACCAGGGAACGGGTGTTAGCAGAGCTTGCAGATGTGGGCCAAGGCTGCGCATGCGGGAGTTCTGACCATCCTGAGAGCCGTGAGGAGCCCTGGACACCTGGCTCATGCGACCAGCTGGACGTGCACTCAGGGAGGGGTCCACTGGCCTGGATCCCAAGTTCCTGGATTCCCCTCACAAATGAACTTCTTTCCCCACTTTCCGCCCTCCCTCCCAGCAACAAACGAACACTGATGGCCTTTCTCCCATGAATGAGTTTCAGACCAGGACTGGTTTAGGTAAGGAAGTTTCCCCATTCTATCTCCAATCTGGGAAGCCCTTGGATTGCTTTAGGGCCCCCTGAACTGCCCCGGGAGTTCTTGGTTGTTGGGGTGGGAGTACCCCGGCCTATATCAGCAACCCATACCCCCAGACTCCTATATTATCCCAAAGGCCCTTGGCTGTTTGGTGGGGTTGTGGGGAGCTCCTGAGCTAAATTCCAAGCCCTGGAAGAGCATGAGTCCTCTTTACTTTGGGGGGGTAAGCCAGGCTGGACTGGGACCGAGATGTTATGGGTGCAGGAAAAGGAAGCAGTTAGAGCAGAGGAGAGGGAACGAGGGTGATAGGTTATTGCCTACTAAGACTTGGGGATGGGTTTGGGAGGGGGGAGCCCTGAGCTTACCTTGGGGTTCTGTGTTTCACCTCCTGCTCAGCTGCTTAAGGAAGCCCCAGGGGCCTGAGAAAGAGCTGAGACCCTCCTCTTTATACCCTTGGGTCAAGGGCAAAGTCCCAAAACCCTAGCTGCCCTCCCTCTGTTCCCCGATTAACCTCCCCCCTGAGATTCCTCCCAGTTAATTACTAATCGTCAGCTTTGCTGGGGGAGTCTGTGGTCAGGCTTTCCCTTTCCCCACACAGAAACTCAGCCTGAAGGAGACCCAAACCCAGCTATGGCACATCTTCTGCCCCCAGGCAGAGACCCTGATGCCACTTAGGCACCTTATTCCCAGGGTCCCAGGGGCTCCAGCCCCTTTCCCTCCTTCTTGCCTGACAGGACTCCCCATGGAGTAGCCTTGCCATGCATCTGAATGTCTGTGGGTCTGTCTGTGGGTCTTGGGGGCATTTGGAGGAGAGGGAGCATGTGATGGAAGAAGTAACAGGAGAGAGACCTGGAAAGGCTGCATAGTGTTGAGTCAGGGAAGGTCTCCAGTGTGCGACCATAAATCCAGGATGCGTCTGAGAGAATGTGGAGCCCTGCTCATATCAGGAAGGGCCTGTTCTGCATTTTAGAATGGCCTCTTTAAGGGGGAGTTGTCTGTCAAAGGGGCAAGTCTGGAAGCAGAGAGACCAGCTAAGAGGCTGATGAGGTGGTCCAAAGGAGAGATGATGAGGTCTGAATCAAGTGGAACAGGTGGGATAAGGAGAAGATGCATCCCAGGGATACTTGGGCGGTGGAATGGGGGAGGGGGAGCATGGCAGAAAGAGGAAATTTATGACAGTTGGGTTTCTGGATCGAGAGGCTGTTGATGGTATGGGGTCTGTTGCAAAAGTCCTGAAACCCAGAGATGGTTCTTAGGGAGCCTTTGAGAAGCTTGTTTGCCTTTCATGGGACTCTGGAGCCTGAACTGGGGCCCAGATTCACAAGAGAGATGAGAAGAGAGATTCCCTTCTACAGGAGGAAGGTTTAACAGATCTAGCTGTGGTGGGTTCCACTCAAAATCTAGCTTGGGCAACTGTCCGAGTAACCTGTCTAACCATCTATCCATCCATCCATCCATCCATCCATCCACCGCCTCACACATCTACCTAGCCAGCCAGTCATGTGTCTATCCATCCATTTCCAAGAACATTAGCTGAGTTCCTTCTCTACACTGAGCCAAGATTGGCTAGGCCAGCTCTCTCCTGGTCTAATCCCTGAGTCAGCCTGGAGTGCTGAGGCAAGTCACTTTACCTATAAGATGGCAATCAGAGGGGCACCTGGGTGGCACCGTCGGTTAAGTATCTGACTCTTGGTTTCAGCTCAGGTCATGATCTCGGGGTTGTGAGATGTTGTGAAATCAAGCCTCACATCAGGTTCTGCACTCAGTGGGGAATCTGCTTGGGATTCTCTCTCCCTCGGCCCCTCCCGCTCATTTTCTCTCTCTCTCGCAAATAAATAAATCTTTTTTTAAAGATTTTTATTTATTTATTTGACAGAGAGAGAGAAAAGGAACACAAGCAGGGGGAGTGGGAGAGGGAGAAGCAGGCTTCCCACCAAGCAGGGAGCCTGATGTGGGGCTCGATCCCAGGACCCTGGGACCATGACCTGAGCCAAAGGCAGACGCTTAACGACTGAGCCACCTAGGCACCCTGTCAAATAAATAAATCTTAAAAAAAAAAAAAAATGGCAACCAGCATCTCTTTTGCAGTGGGTTGAAGTCAATGAGCTAGCTGACCCATCTCAGTGCCTAGAAGAGTCCCTCAGCATGTGTGTTCTCTTCATGCTCTTGTGTCCCTCTCACTGTCCCTGGGATGGCTGCAGGGTCCCCCCTGAGGGAATGGCCCCACTTCCTCTAGATTCACAGCCCTATTTCAGGTCAACAACTCCTCTTGGCTTGCCGGTTGCCCTTTGATTGCTTGGGGCCCCCTGAGCTGCTGTCCTATTCAATATCTTACATATATTAGGGTGACACAGACCCAGCCTTTCCCATCAAGGTAGATGGACGTTTCTGCACAGTTCCCCTCTAATGTGACAAAAGTTAACTAGTTTGTACTTAATTTGCAGAACACTGGGGAGTTGTCTCTGTTGAAGTGGTTGAGAGCAGAGAGGAAGGCCAGCCTGGGTTTGGATCCCAGCCCCACCACATTGTGGCTCAGACAGTTTAGGCCACAATACCCCTAGGGGATCAGGGAGAGGTGGGAGGAAGAGGTGCAGCTGGGATTGGTTTTGGGTAGAGTGACCATAAGTCCTGTTTTGCCTGGCCAAGTCCTGGCTGATGACTGTTAGCCCAGAGTTCCCTTTCACTTAAAAAGTGCCCTGGTTTGGAAAATCAGCCATATAGCCTTATGACCTGTTCTGGGAGATTCTGGAGAACTGGGGCAGGCAATCAGCCACGTGGTACTTCCTAGAAAGGTCTCCATTCATAGAAAAAGGAAAAAAAAAACAATCCTACTTCTTCGACACATTGTTGTCACAGAACACTGCCTCTCATCCTTTTCTCTGTACCTCTTAAACCTATTTGGATTTTAGTGTTTATGAAAGACTGCATCTTGCTCTTTTTCCACCTACTATTACATATTACTTTCCCTGTGTATTTACACTCAGTGCCAGTGTTGTTTTTAATGGTTGCATCATGTCCTCTCCTGAACCCTAATTTATGTAGCGAATGCTTGGGTGTCCCGGAAACTCTCCAAACTGGAGGGAGTGATCTGGATAAGACTGGGGTTTATGCATGGGTGGGAGGGGTGTCTCTGAGCCAGGGACAGACAGTCATTGCTGAGTTCTTGTGTCAGAATTGTCCCTGGGCTCACAAGCCCTGTTAAAGTCACATTGGTCTCGGAGGCGGTCTGGGTCCAGGCACCCCTACCCACAGTGGGTCCAGGGGCATAGACCACAGGCCCTGTTCCTCTCTCCTGCCCTGCTCTGGTCAGACCTGGAGCAGAAGCAGCTGTATCCAAGGTGCTCCTTATGAACTCGGGGTGCTGCTTTTTAATAAAGTTAGGATCTTTGGTAATTTTGAAGTCTACCTTCCATGCTCTCATGGAGCTTGGGGTTTAGGGAAGGATGCAGTTACCGATCACATGCACTGCAAGAGACATCCTTATAAAATGCTGCAGACAGTGACCGCTTCCGAAAGGATTTGGGAGGGCGGCCGCTAGAGCACCGAGGAAAGCGCCAGCACTCGGAGCTGACCAGAGTTGTTGTGAGGACTCCTGAGAGCGTGGAGAAGGCGAGCCTCTCGGTTCACCTCGACTCCTCCCGCTTACGTTCTGCCTCCTCCCAGTCCGTGTCAGACGGCATGTCCCCTGAATGCTGACTCCTGCCCTGTCTGCCCACCGGTACTCTGGCCGCGGCCTGCCCAGACCTCCGGGCCTGGAGCCTGGGTGGTTGGGGGTGTCTCACACTGAGAAATGGCACCCAGGAGGAGGAGCAGTTTTGGAGGGAAGATGCCACGATCCATCTGAACAGACTGTGTCTGCAGTGCCTCTGGTGTGAGCAGTTGGATCTGTGGGTCTGAAGCCCACGACGTGCTCCTTAGCCCAGAAGGGGCCTCCCGCCTGTTCCCAGCCTCAGTGAGCAGCATGTGGTCCTCTGATCTGATCCAGAAACAGAGAAGCTTCTCTGACATGTCCTTCTCCTCCACCTCCTTGTCTCTCCTCCGTCACCCAGTGTTCCCCGTTCCCCTTCTGCAGGAGCTCCCTCAGCCTGTCGCCGCCTCCCTGGTCCGGTCCACCATCTCTCACCGAGTGCTCTCCCTGCTTCTGCCCTTGTGCCCCCCAATCCAGTCTCCAAAGTAGCAGCCAGCCAGCTTTTCAAAATGCAATTTTAACTATGTTACCCCTCTCTTTTCAAACCCGCCCCTGCTCGTACAAAGACCAGTGTCCTGTCACAGCCTTGGGGCCCAGAGTGACTTGGTGTCCTGCCTGCCTCAAGGGCCTCAGGTGTGGCCTGTGAAGATGCCCCCCCCCCCCAGGGAGAATGTGCACATTGAGGAGAGAGAAGGCCCAGGGCTGAGCCTGGAGGAGCACCCATATTTGGGGGGAGGGCAAAGAAAAGAGGGACTCCCAGGCGCCTGGGTGGCTCAGTTGGTTAAGCGATTGCCTTCGGCTCAGGTCATGATCCTGGAGTCCCGGGATCGAGTCCCACATTAGGCTCCCTACTCAGCAGGGAGTCTGCTTCTCCCTCTGACCTTCCTCCCTCTCATGCTCTCTGTCTCTCATTCTCTCTCTCGCAAATAAATAAAATCTTAAAAAAAAAAAAAAAGAAAAGAGGGACTCCTGAGAGGAAACCAACAGGTATAACAGGGATTGGGAAGAAGAACAGAAAAGTAGATGCCCCAGAAGCCGGGGTCACCCCCGTTTTGAGACGGAGACACCCTGATGAGCCAGGTCAGATGCTGCAGAGAGGTCAGGCATTGTGAGGACAGAGCGGATTTAGTGACCTGGGAGAGCTGTCCTGGGGCAGTACTGGGGGCGGGGGCAGCTTGTGAGGGGTTGGGAAGGAGCAGGAGATGGGAGCCGAGACAGCGTGGCCAACGTGAACGTGACAGACTGACAGATAGGGAATTTGGTCGTGCCAATGAAAACAGTCTCCCCGGGAGCAGCATAACTGCTGAGCAGAGTAGAGAATGATCCCAAGAACAAGTCATTGGTCCAGGAATGGAGCGAGCTGTGGAAGTTGGCACAACCAGCCGTTTCTGTAATCCCCGGCTAAGATCCATTGGCTCCTTTAAATAATACAGTTTGCTGCATGTAAGTTTTCTGCAGGACCTAAAGTTTGAGGACAATCAAGGGAAGAAAAACTAACATTCTAGACCATCCCTCCATGAACTGGATTTTTTTGGGAGAACTGATTAACGACCAGTGTAATCCCACAATGGGGCTCCTCCTGTCTCCTTGAACCAACTTGTTTATTTCTCCAACCAACATATAAGCCCCACAGTGGGTCAGCATGCTGCTGCACATGGGGGACACGGCCTTGAACATTCCACCCCAGTATTCAGGCCAGCACCGCTGCACACAGACGCAGATGTGAGTGTGCATTGCACACGCATGGGGGCATCCTCTCTCTGTGGCTGAGGCAGCCATTCTCACCAATGGGCTGCGTGACATACTAGGGGCCACCTCCCTCCTCTCCTTAGGGAGCAGAGCAGTCCCTCCCCTGGCCCTCTTGACTTTGTCCTCTCTTGGAGAATCTGGACTTCCATCTGAGCTGCCTGGCACAGAAGAAGCAGGGCCCTGCGATGTTCTCCCATCCAAGCCCCATTTTCCAGACTGGGTGCCGCAGGCTACATTGGATCCATGGACCCAGGGCAGGGGCAGCTGACCTGAGGATGCCCCATCCTTGTTTGAGGGATAAGTGCCCTGAGTAATGTTTAATCCTGGTGGCCCAGGCACCGGTCACTCATTGACTGATGAGGCTAAAGTCTGTGGCCAAAAGAGCTGAGGTTGCTTTGGGCTTTTCTCAGAAATCACCTCTTTCGCTGCAGCTCCCTTCCTAATATGGCTCCAGCCCTGTGCCCTCATGCCAGCCTCAGGGACCAGGCCTGAGGGTGACAGCATACTCCCAGATGGCCGTCCTATGCTCTAGCTTCTAGGTTCCAGACCTGAAGCTCTGAGCTCCTGCTTTAGACTTCAGGTTCTGAGCTCCATGTTCTGGGCCTGGAGCTCTAAGCCCTGCACCGTAAATTCTCAGGTGCAAGCTCTAGGTTCCGGGCTCCAGGATCTCAGCTCCAGTCTCCTGGCTCCGGTTTCAGGCATCCCATGTCCAGCCAAGCAGGGGCTCTGCTTCTAGACATTGGGCTCTAGGTTCCGGGCTGCAGCCTCCAATCCCAGATTCCGGTCTCCAGTTTTTATTTTATTATTATTATTTTTCAAAGATTTTATTTTTAAGTAATCTCTACACCCAACGTGGGGCTCAGACTTACAACCCCAAGATCAAGAGTCTCACACTCTACCAAATGAGCCAGGGAGGTGCCCCTCCAGACTCCAGTTTTTAAACTTCAGGCTCTTGGCTCCAGGTTCTGGTCTGGGCTCCAGGCTCCACGCTCCAGCAGCAGGCTCCACGCTCCAGCAGCAGACTCCACGCTCCAGGTTTTGGGTCTGGCTTCTGATTCCTTCAGCCCCTCAGCAATAAGGCTGGGAGATCAAGGCCTACTTGGCTAGTGGGGTTATTGCTGCCCACCCCTCTTAGCTGGCTGGGACTTCATTCTGGCTGCCAGCATCCTGGGCTGGCCTAGAAGTGGCATGCTGGTTCTACGGCGCTTCTCCTTGGCTTTCTGCCTCTGTTCGACCCCCAAGCCAGTTCTCTGGAGATAGGAGCTGAGATAGTCACAGAGCACCCCTTGCCTAGACAATACGGGAGCCACAGGATACATACATGTGTTCATGTTTCAGCTTTTCCTGGACGTGCCAGGACCACCAGGGACATGAATGGTGGCCCTGTTTTTTGTGCAGCGGTATGGGCCTGGGCTGCGTCTGATTCAACATGTGTTCCTCCCCATCCGAGCCTTTCTTTCCCTGTGAAAGCTGAATTCCAGCCTCTAATCCCCCAGAAACTGGAGTCACCTGACCACCGGCCAGGCCCCCTGAACGGTGCACCTTGTGCTCGCTCTTGGGGGTAGGGATGGCTGCCCCAGGGAGCATCTGCCCACCGCTGTGTCAGCACTTCCAACCAGCACCAGGCGAGCAGCTGGTGCCTCTACCTGCCCCCACCTTGGCCCAGAGCCGAGGTCATTGTGTGCTCTCTGCTTGCCCTGTGCCCGTCCCATACCATCAGCTTGACTGTCGCCACGACTGTTAAGAAGGGTAAGGGGACCAGAGACAGGTAGCAAGTTTCTCTCTCAGAGGCTTGGGTCCTTTGGCTGTCCTCAGGGCAGTCACATCCGCTCTCTGCCTGTGTCCTCCATAAGGTGGGGGTGCTGGGGACTGCAGAGCAGTCAGCAAATGTGTGTTCTCTCCCCTCCTTCACACTGGGTGCTGGGTGGATAGGCAGACTCCCCTCCAGGCTTCCCATCTGGTGGGGTGGGGGGAAGCAGCTTCCATGGCTTTTCCCAACCACCCAGGAGCCCAGCTCCATGCAGTGCAGGGGCTTTGAAAACGGCCTGCGGGTTGACCAGCTGGTGCCTTTTGCCCCTGGGCCTGGACCCCTATCACTGCAGTGAGGGCCAGGACCTTGAGGGATTCTGAGAGTGCAGAGCTGGAAGGAGGGAACTGGGTCTCCCTCAGCCCAGGACAGCTTCAGGGGACATGTTGCGGGATTGTGGCAGAGGGACAAAGCAGCCAGCCAAAGTGGGCCAAGGTGGGTGCTAGCTGAAGCCCCCAAAGGAAGAGTTGGTTCTCCTTCTGGAGAAAGGGATAGTGGGCCAGAGTGACAAATAAGTGGCCTTGAGAAGTTCTTTATGTTATTATAATTATTTTAATTGCATCCTTTAAAAAGCATTAAAGCTTAAGTGAAAGTGTCCTTTGACTACTACCCCCAGTCCTGGTCCCCTCTCCATTTTCCTGTCTGCTTGACATGTATCCTTCTAGAACGTTCTCTATTCTTTCTGTATCCTTATAAGTGTGTCTCTGTGTTTGTGGTTTATATAAAGGTATCATGTCATAGGCATTGCCCCACTTTCTTTTACCGAACGATAACACATCTTGGAGAACTTTCCATAGCAGGACATGCTCTACCCAATTCTTTATCTGCTCTGTGGTATTGCAGAGCATAGACACACCACCACCTTTTTGTTACCCCATACCACACCCCCACCCACATTTGTCTGTTTGCCAGTTTTGGGGTCATAAACAACCCTGCAGGGATGGGGCCCCTTGTGCCTGGGAGTGAGTGATTCTCTGGTGATACTGCTGGGGTCACATGCTGTGTGTTTTTAATTTTTAGCAGAAACTCCCAAGCTGCTCCCCAGAGCAGCCATATCAACATATCCTCCCCCAAGAGGGTGCCGGCTTCCCATCAGGGGTTCCTCCTTGGTGTGTGTCCCTGAGTCAGACAGCCTAGGTGCGGGTCAAGCTCCAGCAACAAATTCCTTGCAGGATCCTGGACTCATCACTTCCCTTCCTGTAGCCTTGGTTTCATCCCCACCAGGCTATTTTGTCATGAGGACAAAAATGAGATAAAGGATGGAGCATGCCTAACTTGGGGGCCTGAGCTGATGTGAATTTTCCTCCCCCCTGCAGGAGCTAACATCTATAGAGGCTCTTCCACCTGACCCATGACCTCCTCTATCATGGGGCAATCGCCTCTGTTGGTCCCTAAGAGTAGTAGGCATCACTGCTGGGTCTGCAGATAGGCAGGGATGGGTGAAGGGTGGGCTTGCCTGCAGGATCTGCGAACTTTGGGAAGATACCCATCTCTCACCTGGTGTCCCCACCTCTCTATCTAGGCACATGGAAAGGTGTCTCTGCCCCCAAGGGAGAAACCCCAGGGCCCGGAACTATAAGGAAGGTTCTGCAGCTGATTGGGGAAGGGACATGGGTTTGTCTCCCTACCCCCATCTGGCCACAGACTGTGATCCTGGTGCTATGCAGTCCCCTGCCCAGGACCCCACTGCCCTGCTGTCCCTGCGTCCTTCACTGGGTCTATCTGAGGCTGTGGAATCATTTCCCACTAGGCCAAAGAGATACAGCAATGACTACGAGGGACAAGGTCACTGCCATCAGGGCATGTTTTTCATATTGTCAGCCAACAAGTGTAAATAAGTAAACAAGGTCATTACAGAGTGGGATGAGCACTATGAAGGAAGAAAACTAGACAGCATTGTAGAGAACAAAGTTGGGGAGCACTTCAAATCTGGTATCAGTCCGTTTGGGCTGCTATAACAAAAATACCAGAGACTAGGTGGCTTATAAGCAACAGAAATTTATCTCTCACAATTCTAGAGGCTGAAAGTCCAAGATCAGGGTGTCAGCACATTTGGTGTTCGTGACAGCCCTCTTCCAGGTTGTAGACAGCCAATTTCTTGTTCTGTCCTTACAGGGTGGGAGGGGTGGGGGAGCTCTCTGGGATCTCTTTTATAAGGGCACTAACCTCACTCACGAGGACTCCACCCTCAAGACCAAGCACATTGCAAAGGCTCCACCTCCTAATACCATCATCACCTTGGGACTGGGGTTTCAACATATGAATGGCGGGGTTGTGGGGGGATGGACACAAACGTTTAGATCACAGCATCAGGTGACCAGGGAAGGCTCTGCTGAGGTGTTCAAGCTGAATGATGAAGCAGAACTTTTGTGGTTGCAGGTCTTAGAAAACCCACTCAGAGTCCCAGGCACATGCACACAGAAAGAATGTGTTGGCTTGCCTAAATGAGAATGTCTAGGGGTGGTTGACTTCAGGCCTGGGTGAATTTAGGTGTTCAGGTAAATTTTGTCAAGAATCTCCTTCTATCTCTCAGTCCTGCTGTCCTGTATTGGCTTCACTGACATGCAGGTTCTCTCCCTGCATTACCTCTGTTCAAATCCCCGGGAAATGGTAGATGACCAGGACTGGGATTTTGATTGGGGTCAGAGAATCATCCCTGCACCAAACTCTGATTGACCAGGCCTGGGTCATGAGCCCCCCTCCAGCAGCTAGGGGGTCTGGTCAACCTAGCCAAGCAAAATGAGCAGAGGGGGCAGAGGGCTGAAGGCCCCTGAGAAAGGCTTGGGTTCAACTTCTGGAGAAAGGCATGATGGGTCAGCAAACCCCACTGATCTCTCAGGAATTTCAAGAACGAGGTGCCATGATGGCATGGGGGCAGAGGGGGGGGCAGTTCCTGGCAGAGGGGACAGCAAGCACAAAGAACTGGAGTGGGGAAGGGAGCTTGACCTGCCCGAGGGGGTCAGGAGGGTCCCTCACTCCCCAGGTGTCCCTTCGAGGTTCCCATGTCCCCTTGTTTCCTCTGTCTCAGCGGCACCGGGACTGAGTCCGGCTTCTCTGCCCACATGCTGGGCCCTCCTTCTGGGAGGTCCTCCCTGCTCCCCCTCCCTGTGTGGGCTGCCTAGGGACAGGGATGACTACCCAGCCAAAGCAGGCAAGGAACAGAACCTGCCCCCACCACAACAACCAGTATCCTCCACAAGGCCCTTCATGCATCCCAAGGAGCCCACAGCCATGTCTGCAGAGACACACTCGAGCACCACCAGAAGTAGAGGGACAACAACCAGATGCTGTGCTCTCCTCAGATCCAGAGACTGAGGAACAGCATGAGGGCAGGTGGCAGAGGCGCAGCTCCCCAGAAGGGCCTTCCCCTCCCTCCCCCCTTCCTCCTTCGCTCCCCGTCTCTGTCTGTCTCTCATATTCACACCCCAATACTCTGTGCAGTCAGGAAGAGAAGTTCTGACAACAGGAAGTCGGGGGGCACATCCTGAGGTCCCCAAGAGCTTCCTGGCACTGACCTTGGTGACAGAGGCAGTGCAGTTGTGGGGGGCGGGGGGGAACCCAGGGTGGACAGGCACACAAGGAACACACCTCACGGGAGAATAATAATTACTATTATAATAACAATATCGTACATCCAGGACAAACCCAGCTGCCCCAGGCCGACTGCAAAATCCATACGTCCAGCAGAGCCTATGTGAGTAGAGTGAGGGGCTGCCCGCCTGCACCCCCAGGCCTTACTCATTCCAGCTCCCTGAGGAGGGGCCAGCCCCACCTCCTGCTCCCCGCTGAGGCTTAGCACAGGGTGGGGGGCTGGCACCACCAACGCCGCCCCTCTGTGCTGGGCATGCCTGTACTGGGGAGGCGAGGCCCACCTCCCCTCAGTGACCTGGCAGCAAGGGATGGGTGAGCGAACTGATGAGGGACCAAGCGGTGGTAGCTGTGGGGTGTGGCTCCTCTGAGCCCGCTCTCCACCCTCGTCCAGCTCTTCCTGCGGGCCTGCCCATGGCAGGAAGGGGCCAAGGACACTCATGGCACAGACAGGGCATGCAGAGCGGGCCCATGGCATGCTTGGCCCGCCAGGTGCCATGCAGCCGGCCTGGACTGCTGGGCAGCTGTCAGAGGCCCGAGTGGGCAGTGGAGTCCGAGGGGTCCCCCTTGGGCTGGACCTCTGATTCAGTCTGTGGTGGGGCCTCCTGGGAATTGGGCCCTTGGGCCGGCAGCTGCAGAAATTCTGGAAGCACCAGGTCCTCTTTGCGCAGAAGGCCCCTCTGGTCGTGGGCCCCACTGCTCTGCACCCGATTCAGCAGCTCCACCAGGCCTAAGGGTGGCCACAGAGTCAAGAGGCCCACTGGTGCTAGCCCACCCCCGTCCTGCTGCTTTTACTATGACCACAGCCTCCCTAACCTCCTTCCGCCCTTCAGCCCCTTGGGTCCCCCAGCCCCAATGGACACTCTTCCAGCCCCAAGGACATGCAGGTCCCGGCCTCAGCTCAAGCCTCTCTGATTCCGCCCACCTTCAATGGTCCCCAGTGCTTCTGGTCCCTAGCTCCCACCGTCCCCAAAGTACCTTCAATGTCACAGGTCTGCCGCTTCCCAGTGAGACTACTCCGCGCCTCAGCCATGGAGTTGAGGGACAGTGGAGGGGGATGGGCAGCCTTGTTCTGGGCTCTAGGTTGGCTGCCCTGTAAGAACGCGCGGAGTCAGAGCCACAGCTGGGAGGGGAGGTGCAGTGGGTAGAAGGGGGAGCCCTTTCTCTCTCTCTCACCTGGCGGTGACGCTGGGCTATGTCCCTAGCTTCGGGAATCTCCACACCTGTGGCAGAGCGCACCACCGTTAGTGTTTGCCTCCCACCTGGATCCCTTCCCTTCTGCGCCAAAGCCATCTCCAGGGACCAAGCCCTGGGGCCTTGCTTCTCTACCTGGGTGAGTGTCCAAAACCAGTCTCTGGGCCGCCACCGAGCTCACTAGCTTCCCCAGATCCAGCGGCTGCTTCTCGCCTGGCTGTGGGGACAGGTCAGCAGCCCGCGAGACAGGCAGCCCGCTCCCGGCCGCCCCTGCCCTGCCCCGCTGTGTCCCCCCCCCCCCCGGCTCACCAGGCACAGCGCCACCTGTTGCGGGCTCAGGCCATGCTTCGCCAGAATGGGCTGCAGCGCCTCCTGCAGCCGCTTGGTGGGCTTGGCGGAGATCCGCACCACGCGCTCCAGAGCCACCGACTCGACCCTGCACGGGACCCTCGCGCTGCGGCAGGGCAGGAGAGCGGGCCCGCCTCTCCCCCAGCCCCCAAGGGACAGGTCCAAGAGGGGGCGGAGCCTGAACTGGGAGGGGGTGGGACAACTTGGGGGTGGGCCCTTAGCCCCGGGGACGCAGTTAGCACCAGGGGCGGGACCTGAGAGGGAGAACAATAGCCTGAACTGGGACCCAAACAAGTGTTGGAACCCAGGACCCAAGCCTGGGAGGAGGGGCACTCACTCGAAGGTGATCCTGTTCTCCAGCCGCACTTCCTGGTCCGCCAGCACGGTGCAGTCCTGATCCAGGACCAGGGCCTTCTGCAGATGCCAGGCAGGGCTCAGAGTCCCTCCCTCCCCAGCCCCAACCATCCCCACGGTCCGAGGGAACCACCTCACTTCCTCCGACAGCCCCCCCTGGGGCCCCTAAGGGTCAGAGGGAAAGGCCAATGGGCGGGTGAGCCGCAGAGATGTGGATGGAGTAAGACTCCTGGCTGGAGTGGGAGCCTAATATGGCCAAGGCCAGGGAGAAAGGTGGCAAGAAGGTTGGACAGCTTTGGAAAAGAAACGGAGTTACAGGAAGCATGGGAGTGGGGTGAGCACGGAATGGTAATGAGGCTGCTTGGATAAGGAGCAGGCCTAGGTTCTGGATCATGGGGCCGCCTCTTCCCAGGCCAGGCCAGGCCAGGCCAGGACCTGCCTCCTGGACAGCTGCCCCCTTGTCTCTCAGGCATGTGAAACCCAACCAGACCAGCTGGATGCATTTCCTTCCTCACCACCCACCTTTGATCAGCTACCCGGGCCTTGCCCCTTTTTTGACACTTGTCCACTTCTCTCCATCCCCACTTACTACTTGTCTCCTCACTGCAACAAGAACCCTTCCCCCAAGACTGCTGTGAGGCCAGAAGGAGGTAAACTATCTGGCACAGTACCTGGCACACGTAGGTACATGAACAGTAGGTGTAGAGTCTCCTGTCCCTATAGGCCCCACTGTCTGCACTACCCAAGGCAGGGAGGCAGCCTCTTCCAGGGATAGGCCTATGTTGTGCTGCAGGGACAGGTGGAGTGTGGGTGGGAAGTTATATTCAGCAGTCATGAATGCCCATCTGGGCTTCAGAGGCTGCATGGGTGGCCTGAGTGGGCAGAGCTCCTCCCACTGCTGCCCTCCCAGTCCCACTCTCCAGGCCCCGGAACTTGCCCTGCACTTCTTACCCACATCCAGGGCTTCATTTAAGATGTTCCCTCTGCCTAGAATGTCCTCTTCCAACAGCTCTGCCAGGCAAACTCCCCGTCCTCATTCTCCCCTCATCAACAGCAGCCTCTTCCACGAAGCCTTCGTGGAACCAGCCAGAAAAGCCTACCTTCCCCCAGAAACTCTCTGAAGCTTCAGCTCCTCTTCCCTGATCACATCCTGCCTGGCTCATCTCCACCTTGGTGGGGATCCCCACCACGGAGGTGGACCTGGAGGACAGAGCTCAGGCTTGGGTCCCTCTGCACACCCTTTTTCTTAGATTCCTCTTTAAAGCTTAATGCTTGTACCTCAAGAAATTTTTGTCATGGGCTAGGTGCGTTTGGGTGCCCCTGACAGCCATTTCAAAGATGGCCAGTAGGAACTCTGGGAGTGATGGGGGAAACCCAGCTCTGGCAGTGGTTCTCCCCTACTCTACCTCCCCAGAGCATCACAGTGAAGATGATGGGTGAAGCTGGAAGCTGGGAGGGGGTAGGGTGGGGATGGGACGTTCATGGAACGAGAGTGGAGGCCTGAGTTTGAGGAGTTGTTGCTGGGTTGCTTTGAAGCTGGGCATGGGGGGAGGGGCAGGGTTTTGTTGGGGACTGGAATTAGGAAGGGGGTGAGAATAGGAATGGAATTGGGGTTGAAGTCATAGCTGAACAGAGACAGGAATGGGGTTGGGGTCAGGATCAGGAAGAGAGTGAGAGTTGGGGACCAGGCCAGATTCACACCTGCTCATTGCCGACCAGGTAGACCTTGATGTCGGGTAGAGAGAGGCCTCGTTTCTCACAGATGCCTGCCAGCATGGCACGGATGGTGAGGCCAGATCGCGCCAGGGCCAAGGAGGCTGTGCCATCGGGCAAGTACACACAGCAGTACTTCCCTGGCCGGCTTTCGCTCTCACCTTCTGTGCTCCCAAGGCTCTTCCGGTGGCTCTGATTTGGGGCAGGAGTAGAGGGAAGGTCATGTGTACACATTCAGGGACATGCAGAGAGGCACACAGACAGGTAAGCTCACTGGGGCACACACACGCACACACACACCTAAGGGCACACTCTTCGGCAGGCAAAGATACTCCTACAACAACATATATGCTCACCCAGACATAGGACCACCCAGAGACAGGTCCTCCCCCTGACCCACATACACCTGCTGGGTACACCTGGGCACACACACAAATAGAATGTACACCCATGCCATGCATGGGGCCCAAGGTGGTGAGGACAGGAAGAAAGTAAGGAATATGAGGGGTTGGCAGCAGGGAGATGGAAGTGGGGACCATGACTAGGAACGATGGCGGCCCCACAAAGGTGCATGAGTAGTGGCCCTAGCCTGCACCTCATCTCCCCCAGCAGTCTGCTCACCTCAGATTTGCTGTTGACAAAGGCCAGGAAGCCGAGGTCCAGACTGGCGGACGAGTTGAGGGAGCCCTGGGACTCCCTGTGCAAGGCCGAGTTTGGGGCCTCGGCTCCCAGTTCTAGGGGAGAGGGAGCAGTGAGCAGAACAGCCCTTCCCCCCCCCCGACACACCCCCTTCTCCACAACCTGGTGGACCCCGCTGGAGCCCTCCCGCGGGGGTCTAACGCGGCTTGGGACCATGGAAGTGTTGCTACTGAGGGGGCTTCCCAAACTTCTGCTCTAATCTAGAAACCAAACCACCGGGGAAACGCGGTGGTCACAGAGACCTCTATTTCGGTTTTCAGATTTACAGACTGTCTATGCGACAAGTAGGAGGAAGGGGGGATTCTCAAAGCTTGCCCAAACTCCCACCCCGACTCTTCTCTGTGGCCTCCGACCCTCACCCCTGCGGAAAGACTTGCGGAGCGGGCGGCCCCCGGAGCCCTCAGCAGACGGAAGCTGCCCCAACTCCTCCACGCCCAGCGGCAGCGACTTCCCGGGCTTCAGCTTCGGCTTCTGCGGGTACAGGAAAGGCGCTGGCACCGGGCTGGGCTCCAGCCCACGTGCAGACCAGGGGCACAGCCCTACAGATCTGCACCCGGCCCCCTGCTTCCCACAGCCTCTAGTCCGCACCTTCCTCGTGGAGTCAGGGCTGCCCGGGCTGGAGGAGCCAGGTTCCCGCAGGGGGCGTCCCTCGGCCTCCGCCAGGAGACACTCGCGGTATAGCGGGGACTTGACGAAGCGCGCATAGCTGTCGAACTTCATCAAGTTGAAGATCTGCGGGACCCGCGCAGGGAAGGTGAGCCGGAAAGGGCGTTCGGCTTGGCCCAACCCTCGGGGTCGGCTGGGTCGCGTACCTGGCCGGCAAGACCCGAGCCCCTCCCACCCAACTCCTTGGTCCAGCCCCGCCCCCACTCTTGGCTCCGCCTCTACCTCAGCTAGTCTCCGCCTCTAGCCCATGTTCACCGCAGCCTCTGGTACCGCCCTCTGACCCACGCCCTGCCCCTGCATTTTACTTTGGTGCGGGCATCCAAATTTGCCCTTTTCCGAACCCCGCTCCCGCCCATCCCACCCACTACAATCGGGCCCCGCCCCTGGATCTGGCCCCGCCTCTTGCCCTTTCTTCCAAAGCTACGCCCCCTAATCACACGAGACCCCCGGAAACGCTCACCTGGAGCTGCTGCGCGCGGAACATGTCCGGTCGGGGTTGTGCCAGCACCTCTTCGCCTAGCCAGGCCTGCCGGTCGATGTTCACCGGGCTCAACGCCTGGCTGGACAGGAATTCCTGGTAGATATGGCGGGCTTCCTGAGCAAGCTGTTGCAGGAGGGACAGAGAAGGTCAAGGACATGGCCCAGGCTCTGGTCCCACCACTCTGCCCCAGCTCCCCTTTCCCCCACCTGCTGGGTGTCGCTGGCCGGGATCTGCTGAAAGCGCTCGCAGGCCTTCCAGAAAGTTACATTCTCAGCGCTGAACTCCTTCTTCAGAAACTCCTGGTGCAGAGGAGGAGGAAGTTAGAGACACGGAGACCCAGTCAGGGGGTGCAGTCAAAGAGATTGGGATAGAGATAGGGCCAAGAGGCCAAGTCAGGCAGATAGGGCCAGACAGACAGATGGGGCCAGATTGGAAGGCACAGAGAGAAAATGGAAAGTTCCCTGCTGAGGGAACAGGAAGAAGGTGCCAAGGAAAGGCTGGAGGAGGCAGCTGACAGAGGAATCCCACTCTGGCCAGCCTGAAGCTCCATGTCCTCTCCCATGCCCGCTGCCCCCCCCCCAACACACCATAGTGGTCACTGCCACCTGCCCTTCCGATCCCACCCCAAGGCTTACAGTGAAATAAGCCAGCCCCAGCGGGTCCTGCAGCAGCCGCTCGAAGGACAGACCCCAGCTGGCCACAGGCTGCTCCTCGGTGGAGAAGGGGCTGCTGGGGCCACTAGGGAGGCTGTGGATACTGAGGGAGCTTCCTCGGCCCTCGCCCTGGCCCTGAGGCCCTGCCGTGCTGCTCAGCTCTGTAGGTGGATGGACAAGTGGTGGTGAACCTTGTGGCCTTCCCCAGGCCCTGGCCCAACCCCATCTGTAGGTATTTTCCCTGGAAAGGTAGCAAGTGACAGGGGTGTCCCCACCCTGTTTCCACATACCCTCCCCCACCCCAGCAAGCCTCCTCCATACCTGCTGTCACTTACCTCCATCTGAGACAGCCAGAACCTACAAGAGACCCAAGGTAGGCAGTCAGAGCAGAGCCCAGGGTGGATTCTCAGGGTACAGTTCTGGGTTCAGGCCCCAGGACAGGAGCTGTGTTCTCCCCCTGGAGGGCCATGCTGGGCATTCCCAGCCAGGTCACTGCTTGCTCAGCATTTTGCTCAGGCTCCTCCTGGCTCCCCTTCCATCATGTGCCAACCACCGTGTGCTGGGACTTAACGCCAGTTACTTTCCATTTGCCCCTGGTTCCCTCCTCCCTCAGCACGTGCTGGGTAAGCGCCAATGTACAGCATGGTGGGGATCAGCAGAGACTTTGAATCTTGTCTCTGCCATTTACTAGCTGTGTGACTCGATACTTGTTTGTTTCCATCTGCAAATAGGGGATGATGATAATAATAGTAACTTACTTCCCGGGACTGTTGTGAAGATCAAATCAGTTTAAGATATTTAAGCATCCAGAACAGTGGCCAGCATGTGGTAAATCCTGCATCAATGTTTGCTGGTGTCTATAGCCAGTGATATCTTTGTTGGAACTATTTCCTTTTGGAGAAGAAGATCCTGAGAGACCCTGGGCCCCACCCCACCTTAGGCTGGTGCCGGGATGCTATTTTATAGTATAGACAGTCATTCTCAGACTCTAGTGTGCATTGAAATGACCAGTAGGAGCCCACCTCCAGAGATTCAGGCTCAGTAGGTCCAGAATGGGGCCGAGACTCTCCATTTCTAACAAGCTCTCAGGCAATGCTGATGCGCTGGTCCATAGACCACACTGTGAATAGCATTGCTGTAGAGACCAACTCCGTCCTCCCCCTCCCCCCCCATCCCACACACAACTCTGACTTCTCTGGGAATCCCAACCATTAGTGAAATAGAAAAAAAAAAAAACCCTCCTTTCAAAATGACTCTTGCAGTGGTTTCCCTTGGTCTTCCTACCTTCCTAGCAGCTCCTCCAGCTTCCTCCTCATCTCCTACCCACGCAAGATGGCTTCTACCCCTCCCTGACTCTGTCCTGGGCCCTTTCCCCCTGCCACATCTCCCCAGATCCAAACCCACAGAGCCAACTTCCTGCTACCATGTCTGCCCAAATGTCCCACAAGCCCTTCCGACTCAGCCAGTCCCAAAGGAAGCCACCACCAAAGCAGGGCACTGAACAGTTTCCCTACATCGTTCCTGTCTTTCTTCCCGCCACCTGGGCTCAATCATCCCCAGTTCCTCCCTCTCTCTCACATCCTATATTCTCACTAGGCCTGTCACAGGAGTTTCTACCACCTGTCCCTTTGTTACATCCCCACTGGAAACAGGTCTGCAAACATCTCCCCCAGGAAGCCTCTCCCTGCCCTCCTAGCTGGAATCTCCCTCTTTGCTCCCCACTCTCACCTAGAAACACTCAGGTCCCACATCTGTGGGCCAGAGCTGGCCTGGAAATATGTAGGACATTATTAATATCTTGGCCTTTATTTTTTGTAAGTGGGTTTAACTGACTGAGCCACCCAGGAGGCCCAAGATTTTTTTTTTTTCATTTTACGTTGAAAGGTGTTCCCACATTTAAAAATCAGGAGTTTTATATAAACTCCTGTGATGCCTCAGCTACCCGGAGCTTCTTCCCAGCATGACAACGTTGGCTGGCACTGAGCAGCAACGGCCTTCCCTGGAAGGGGCTCCCGTTCTCTTCAGGGGTCTCTGAGGCTAGTGTGATGCATTTATGTTACTTACGGAGGCAGGTGCTGCCCCGGACTGCCCAAGTTCCAATTTGTGCTGTGTGATCTTGGAGAAGGCACTACACCTCTCTGTGCCTCAGTTTCTTTCTCTATAGAAATGGGGCAAATGCTTCTCCTGACTTCAAAGGGTTGCTGGGACTAAATAAGTTACATATATAGATAAGGAACCCAGAACACTGTCCGGCATGAACGTTACTGTTACTGCTGTTGGCACATTAGTATTGATGTCTGACCCTGCTCTGCTTCCGAGGTTGCTAGCCCTGTTGTAGAGGAAAGAACACAGGTGTTGGGGTCTGTCAGACCCAGATTCAAATCCCAGCTCTGCCCTTTTCCAGTTTTACGCCCTCGGGCTCCTCCCTGAGCCTCGTCTCCCACTTGGAGTGTGGAGGTGAAAGTTTGCTGAAGAGGAAAGAAAGTTGGCGCAGAATGTGGCTGGGCGTGGAGCCCATTTGCAGGTGCCCCACTCCCACCCCCAGCACCCTCGCCCTCCTGCCTCTGCACCCCCCCATCTGATGGCTTCTTCCCTTCTTCCGAGTCAGCTCCAGCAGCTGGCTGCCTGAGAAAGTCCCAACTCCCGGGGTGCGTGAGGAAGACAAATTGAAGCCCAGGGTCCCTTCCAGCCTGCTCCTTCCGTTCCTGGCAGCTCTGCTCATGCCGCACCTGCTTGTCCTGCCTGCTCTGAGGCTTTGCCAACCTCAGGGTGGCTGTCACCAACCTCTGCTCCGGGCTCCCGGAACCATCCTGCCTCCCGCTCCACGGTGGCCACCTGGTCCTCCGTCCCCCCTCACACGCTGGCCTCTCTCCCCCCTGCCCTCCATCCCTGCACTCAGCCTCTCCCAAGCTCAGAGCCCCATGGTGGCTGGGGCAGGCACCGGAAGCTGAAGCCAGTCGACACTCCTATTCCGTTTTATTCTTGCCATTACGTTGAATTGACAGTCGGGGTCTTTAGGCTGGCTCCCAGGTGGTGGCTGTGGCCAAGCTCCCTGCCCCGGGGGCTGGAGCAGTTGCTGGGTTACAGCTGAAGCTCAGCCTGGGCCTGACTAATGAACCCCTTCATCCTCCCCCATTTCCCTCCCCCTCACTCCACCCTGCACTTTATCAAACTTTTCTAGGTGCCCCACGCCCCTTCCCACTCCTGTTTCCTGCTTTGCTGCTTTCTCTTGCTGGGTGTCTGCTCCTGCTCCCCTCACTGAACTAACTGCTCTCCAATCTCTGCTCATTGACACCAGTCCCCTCCAAAGACCAGTTGCCCTGAGCCCTCCTGCCCACCACACTTCTGCCCACCCGTGTCTAGGCCTCTCTCTCCTTACAATCTGGTAGCTCCCAGAGGGCAGGCCTGGTTTGTAGAGGGAACCAACCTGAACTCCCTCCCATGAAGCACCCTCCTTGCTCTGGTGTCAATGAGCAGCCATCAGGGCCCTAGCAGTCCTCCTCTGCCCTCCCGTGAGGCCCTGGCACCCCCTTCACCAGGGATCCTTCACCTCTGAACGCCCCATCTGTGTCTCAGTCCCTCTGGCCCCACTGGTTGTTGATCTGTAGAGTTGGGGCTGAGACGGGGTAGGGACAGAGATCTGGAGGCGGGAGGGAGTGAGGATAGGGTCCAATTTCAGTTCCACCATTCAAGGGCAAGTAACTTCCTCCCCTGGGCCTCAGTTTCCCCCAGGGTAGAACGGGGCTCGGCATTCCCAATTTCTTGGGGCTGCTAGGAAGAGTGAGGGGGTGTGTGAAAGCAGCTGTCAGGGGCCCTGCTGACCTCATACTGATGCCCTGCCCAGGGCTCCCGCCTGCCCAGTCTCCCAGGCCTGGGGAAGTTGTGCTGAGCAGGGCTGGCCTTGCGCCACCCTGGCTTGCCTGAGGAGAAGTGGTGAGTGAATGGGAGAAAAGGGGAAGAAAGGATGAGGAAGGGTGTGGTGGAAGGTGACACCCCTGACCCATGGTCAGGCCTCAGTTTGCCATACCTTTCTCTTAGGCCCTGGAAGAGCCACTGGTGTCTAAGGATACTGAGGTGAGCGTGGAGTGGACCAACACTTCTGAGCTCCAACTGTGTGACGGGCTCTCTCTGACAGTACACATCCACGTTCTCACTCTATCCTCCAATCTGTGTAGCAGGTGTTATTAGCCCCATTTTACAGATGAGAAAACCTAGACCCAAAGAAGTCCCACAGTGTGGAAGTGGCTGAGCTGACGTTAAAAGCCAAGTGTGCCTGACTGGAGCCTGAGGTCTTCCCTCCACGAAGCCGCCTCCCTGGGCAGACAGGAGATGTACAAGGGGAACTGGGAGGCCCAGGGCCTCAGCCCTTTGGACACAGGTGGGCAAAGTCAATCAGGGGTAAAGGGCCCAGGGGGTCCTCTTGAACTCTGCCCTCTGGAGAGGTCAGACCTCAAAGGGAGGGCCCATTTACTTAGCATCTTCTGTGCTGGGCACTCTGTACCATCATCTCCTTTCATCCTAGTTTGGGGAAACTGAGGCCCCAAGATCCTCTCTGGGTATATGCACAGAGAACCCTGGGTGCCTGGCCCCTTCAGCCTGAGTCAACCCTGTGGAGCTGAACCCTAGCCCCGAGCTGGATGCCAGGAAGATAGGCAGAGGTCTCTCCGGGTGGGAAGACTCGCTGGGCCCCTTGAGAGTGACAGGATATGACAACCACCACTCTCCAAGCTTTAGGCCCAGCTTCCCCTTAGGCCATGTCCCTGTACACACACCCTGTGTTTCCCCACATCCAGACCCTTCCCCATGCCATCCCCTCTTCCAGATGGCATATCCTTTCAAGAACTTCATAGCACAATGTACAAAATGATCCGACAAGTCAGTTCTCCCTTCCCACGTCCTCCTCAAGCTTTCTCTACCCTGGATCCATGGCTCTCACCAAATCTGAATTTTGTTCTGGTATTTGGCCCTGTGTGTTCTGTGCCTTGCCAGACCGGGAGCTGCTTGAGGGCAGGGGCTAGGGCCATGGGTTTGGGTCTCCTGTGCCTAGGACAGGGCCAGCACAGAGCAGACCTGTGGTGGGGCCATTGACTGAATGCCTGCATGAACAAATGAAGTGGCCTTCGGGGTTATGTGAAGATGTCTTTGGGAGGGGGCTGGGAGCCATCTCTAAGTGACAGGATTCATTGCAACTGCCTGACAAGCTGAGTGGCGGAAAGACGCTGACAAATGAAGCTGCCTCAGCAGGGAATGATGGCAGCCGTGGGTGGGGGTGGTGGCAGGGGGAGGTGGGGGAGGACAGAGCCAGGCATTTCTGGGAGGTGGGGGACCACTGGCATTGAGTCAGAGAGGCTGGGTTCAGATGCAGGTCCCTTTACTTGCTGGCCGCCTTCAGCATGTCATTTACTCCTCTGAGCCGCCGTCGGGGGGGTAACTCGTGGAAGGAGCCTGCTGCCTGCTCCACAGGTGCCTCTGTGTGCGTCCCTGCTGACACCTGTCCGCCCCTCCCCCATCAGCTGAGCACCGTCTCAGAAAGCAGACCAATGGCCAGCGAGCAGCCGAGCTGTGACCCTCAGGATTCCAAGAGGTGACATGGAGAGTTCACAACAGACCCAGGAAGGGCAAAGATAAACCTGTGTGTGAAGGTTGCTGCCAGGAACCAGGACATCTGTGAGCTGGCCAGGGCTGGGTGCAGAACTTGGGTGCCCTCCCTTCTCTGAATGACTTTGGGGTAGAGAAGCCATGGCTGACGTGGGAGGGGCAGAGGCTGGGTCCATCTCCAGGCACCCTCAGTTGCCCTCCAGTTCAGCTGCCTGCTGGGTTGGGCGTGAGAGTGGACATGCTCCTCCTTGGCCTCGACACCTGAGCATCATGCCTCTAGAGTTGGAGTGCGAGGACCTTAGGTTCTTGAACTTCCAAAGTTAGGTTGATGGTAAAGACAGTGAGGTGGGGAACTGGGCCAGCTTGATGGGATTTGCCTCTCTCCCACCTAACTAGCCTGGGGATGGGCAATAAAGAGACACTGGAAGGAGAGGTGGAGAAAGGTCTTGGTAATTAGGAGGCAGGAGTGTGAGTAAAACCTCAGTTTCTGAATGAGGCAGGGGATCCTTGAAGAGGGGCTGAGAATGAAGGGAGACATTGGGCTGATATTTATGGAGCCCCCACAATGGGTCAAGGGTCTCATATTCATCATTCCACTTAATCATCTCAACAAGCCTTGGAGAACTGTTCCAATTTCCTCATTTTACAGGTGAAGAAACTGAGGGTCAGAGAGGACCCCTAGTAAGGGACAATGGAGCCAAGACTGGAACCCAGTTCTTTCTAGACCCATTGGTTTTGTCCCATAGTCCTAGGCTGGGGCTAGGTTGGAGGTTAAGACACTGTCTGGCCTTCCTGGGGTTGTTAGGAGGGGCTGGGGCTCTACCAAGAGGGCTGGTATCCTAGGGAGAGAAGGAAGGCCCAGCACAGTCTGCCCCATCAGCTGAATGAATACAGAAGCTGGACTGTCTGAGCACAGCTCTGATTTAAAGGTGAAGTAGTGGGTGCCTGGGTGGCTCAGTTGGTTAAGCGACTGCCTTCGGCTCAGGTCATGATCCTGGAGTCCCGGGATCGAGTCCCGCATCGGGCTCCCAGCTCAGCGGGGAGCCTGCTTCTCTCCCTGACCCTCTCCCCTCTCATGCTGTTTCTCTCTCGCTCGCTCTCTAATAAATAAATAAATAAAATCTTAAAAAAAAAATAAAGGTGAAGTAGCCAGGGAGAGGGTTTAGAGGGTGTGGCAGCAGCAGGAGCCAGGGCATCTGAGCACCCAGCTACTCCCACCCTTCCTGGTGGCCCAGGAATAGAAAAGACAAGCTGCACCAAGCTGGCCTGACCCTGCTGACCCATCCCAGGCTGCCCAAGGACTACTTGTTCTGGCAGGAAGCCTCTGAGCAGGTCCAGCTGAAGGGCAGTGACCCACTGAGGGTTACCCCTTACCTGACCTTGTGCATCAGGACGTGGGGTGAGGCGGGGGGAAGGCTGAGGCTAAGTCAGATGTGGAGGCCTGGGCCACTGTGGGGGTAGGCAGGGGTCAAAGGGCATGCCAGGTCTCCCTGCTGCCCTAGGATGCGGGGAGCCCTGGATGGGGCCAAAGTGGCAGGAGAGGAAGCAGTGGGGACCAGAAGCCTATGCCCACTGTACTCTGCTCTCCTCTCTGAGGCTGGCCCAGGTCCCCAGCCGGGCCATCTAGAAGGTCCTAGGACAAGAGTCCCAGGTCCCACTGCCTGCTCCTGTTCGTACCCAACTTCTCCCGCTGGCCGGCAGCATGCACGCTCTTGCCCAGCCCTGCCGGCTGTGCCTCCTGGGCTCCACCCTGGGTGTGCCCACCCCTTCCCCATGGGCCTGGCCTGGAGCCCGCACTCACCATGCGCCCGTTGGGGACACCCAGGTGCTTGGGCTTCCCCGGCATGCCGCCGCTGTTCACGGGTCCCTGCTGCGAGGAGCGCCCACCATGGGGACCGCGGGCAGCCCCGGCCAGAGCTTGCACAGCAGCAGGCAGGCAACAGAGAGAGCCCGGCTCTGCTCCTGCGGGCCCTCACATCCTGAAACACCAGCTCACTACCTCTTTTCTCTGCCACAGGAAGTGTCTCTATAGAAACCGAACCACAGAAAGAAGCAAGGTCTAAGAGAGCGAATGCCTCTTCCTACACACACACACACACACGCACACGCACACGCACATGCACACACACGCACATTCACAGGCACACACACATGCCACCAGTCCACCCTTGGCAGTGCCCCACACTGTCACCAGCACATTGCAGAGGCCTCTGTGCGCCCAGGAAGGAGCCGAGCCTGGTCTGGCCCAGCCCAGGGAGCTCCAAGATCACGTCCGGGCACACAGAAGTGTGCGCTCACACACTTAGTCACCTTTTTGCACCCTGGCGGGGGCTCGCACAAACACACGGACATGCGCACCGAGTATGCACACGGGTACTTTACTCAGCACACGCTTATCTCACACCTGCTGTGTTTGTGCTGCACAGGTGCACACTCAGTACCCACCCCCCAGGCAGCTGTGCACATGCAGAGTGACTACCTTCATCCCCAGACACTGCCCAGGCATGTGTCCAAGCGTACAGACAGATGGACACCTTGCATGCATGGTCATGCACACCCAAACCATTCACGTCTGCATGTTATAAACACATAGGCTCGCCCTTCATAAGAAACCCCTGGGTGTGTATATCTAGTCCCCTGGACAGGGGCCTGTGACAGGTGCAACTGCACATAGGCATGTAAGCACCCAGCCACCCCGGTGACATGTGCCCAACCCCCCAGGCAGGGGAATGCATCGGTGGCATCTGTGTGTGATGCCTGGCTGTTCATTCTCACTCACACAAAAATCCTGCCTTGGTGTAGTACCATCAGCTGAAGAGTGACACCCTGTCCTCCAGCCCCGGCCCCGGGCCAGCCGAACTCGGGGCCCTTAGCCAGAGTCCTCAGTTGGCCTCTTTCTTATACAGGCACGCACCTACTACAAGGACTTGCGTTTTACCTTACGTTTGGGCTTAGTGCCCTCAAGTCACCCACCACTCTGGTTTGGGTCCCTCTTCAGTTTTCTACCCTCTATCCTACTGTCCCCTTCCCCGGCTGTGACTTGAACCTTTCGGTGGCAGAAACTGACTGACTCTTCACCATGAGTTCATGTCCTCTTCCTCTGGGTGCATGGTTAAACTTTAATTTCCCAGGCTCACTTGCAGTCAGGTGTGGCCTTGTGACTAGTCCCACCAAGTAAAAGTGAATGAAATGACGGGTGCCGTTTCTGCGCCAAGACTTTTATGTAGTTTGTGCCCTCCACATTGTTTCTTTCACCTTTAGCTGGCTGGATGCAGGAGATTAAGGGATTGTGGGGCCACAGGAGGAAGGAGACAGGGTCTTTGTATTAGGGCACAAAGGGAAGCCACCCATCAACCAGGAACACTAGCTTTACTCTGTTACATGAGTGAGGAATAATCTTTGAACCGTTATACACATTTGAGTCTATTTGTGATAGCAGCTAGTGTTACCCTACTTAATATACATCTTCACCGGGCCCTGACTCCCCTCTTCCCAGACACCTTGCTCCAGGTCCCCCAGATAGAGGGATTCAGTCAGACTTGGTATGTGTATTGGGGGTTGCTTTTGGGCCTGGAGCATTGTCTTAATAAGGTGCACGACAATGGCATTGTGCCTGGGAGGGGTTTCTAGGGTGCGTGATGTCAGCGGAGACTGCCTATTTGCTGTGCCATGGATCTGGGCCTAGGTTTCATGGCGGGCTTCACCGTTTACAGGATCTTCTCCCCACATGACTTCATTTGATCCTAACACCCTCTTTGTGAGTGGTGTTATTTCCATTTTACAGATCAGGAAACTGAGACTCAGGGAGGAGTGAGTTCCCAAAGTTATACATCAAGTTAGATACTGCTAAGTTGTGAATATGTATGCTTGGGTGCCAGGAGCTGCACCTGGGCTGCCCACAGGCCAGGTGCCAACAGTTCATCTTTCCCCCCAAAAAGACCCTGTTACAGGCTCTGACCCTTGCTAAGGTCATCCTCTCCTCTCCTCACCTCCCCACTATGGATGCCAATTTCAGCTCTGATCACATCTTTACCCCAGGGACCCCAGCCAACCCTGGGACTTCCCATCTCTTAGTCCTTATCAAGTTTTCTCCCCTCCAGCCCTCAGAACGCTGTTCTCAACTTCTCTCTCCCTGGCTTTCCACAGGGGATCAATTACTGATATCTAGTCTCCCTGTGGGAGATCTCATCCCCCTTCCCTCTGGAGACTTCCCTGGATCAGGCCTTGCTATCTCTCATCTGGCCATAATGACATTCTATTCAGTCTCCCCACCTGGGTAGGGTAGCCCCCCTCCAATCTCTTCTCCTCAACATAGCCAGAGAAACCCATGTTGGCCACTCCCATGCTTAAAACCATCCCATTGCTTTCTGTAAAAAGGCCACGTTTCTTAGCTGGAAATTGAAGGCCCTTCAAGTTCTGGCCTCAGCTACACTCTCCCCCATCTCTCCTCAGCCATTCCGAACTGCTTTCATCCCATATGCTCTCAGGCATCCCTCTGGGCCTTTGCATCTCCTGTTCCCTCTGCTGAGAATGCCTTTCCCCTTGCCGGTAAACTCCTACTCATGCTTCATGACCCAATTCCAGGTTCTAGAACAAATATTCATATTTTTACTAATTACTTAATAATCACTTCCTTTGTGCCAAGTGTGGTTCCAGATGCTGGGGATTCAGAAGTGACAATAACTGGCAAAAACCCTAGCCTTCCTAGAGGTCTAGTGGAAGGTACATATCCTTGTTTGTATAGCTATAGATAAATCTCTGGAAGGGAATACTCTTTGGGAGGGGAGTGGCAGGGGACTTTCGTTGTATTATATGTCTGTACTACATATATGAGCATGGTAATAATAAGCTAATAAAAAATATGTGATCCAGAAAAGATGTCTCAGCACTAATCTTAAGTTCACTCATTCAAAAGGGAAGATTCTTGGACAATATAAAGGAGCAACCAACCAATGATTCCACCTCCCACCCCGTGATCTGTAACAGGGGTTATTAATTCAAATGGCTAGAGGGGCGGGGCAGGTGCTATAAATTAGCGGCCAGTGGGGAGGCTAGCTCAGCAGAGGAAGGCCTTTATAAGGCCACATAGGCGTAGTGTGGTTGGAGCTCCAGATTTTTCTGAAAAACCGGAAGTTTGGATTTCTGATGTTAAGTCTGTCCGTTTAAAAATATCCATGGGCGCCTGGGTGGCTGGGTCTGTTAAGTGGCTGCCTGCGGCTGGGAATCGCTGCTCAGCGGGGAGTCGGCTTCTCCCTCTCCCTATGCCCCTCCCCCGGTTTGTGCGCTCTTGCTCTCAAATAAAATATTTAAAATAATACAAATAAAAGATAAAAATATCGGTATTTAAATTATTGTATAGCATGAGCAGGTAAAACAGAGCTCTGTTTGGCTGTGGGCCAGCAGTTTTTTAACCTCTGGTCCACAGGTTAGCTTTTCTGGACCATTCATGGCCGCTTCCAGCTGCAGCGGGCGGGCACTAACATGGTTTGGATCCGGGTGGGTCCCAACCGTCACTGGGGTCCGGGACAGGATCCGGGTCGGCTCCTCCTGCTTAAACTCCATGGGCCACGGAGCTGGGAGTAGTGTACGCCCTCAACTGGGAATTCTACGTCTCCAAAGGCGTGACGCTAGGAGAGGGGTGGGACCAGAGAGGCGAAAGAGAGGCTAGCCAGAGCCACCCAGTGAGAGCGAGGGGCGAGGGAGTTGGAATTCAGGCCTCCTCCTTCCATTCTGAATTCTTTCCCCTCAGGACTGGGAAACGTTACTCCAGAGACGCGATCACCGGCCGGTGGCCGAGGTCGTTATAGTCTTCGTCTGTCCAGCCCGCGCGGAAGGCCCGCAAAAACTACGAGTTCCAGCATGCCTAGCTACGCACACGACCTTCGTGCTGCCCTGAATCAAACTACCCTTCTGTTCCTCATTGGCTCACAAGCCTAACGTGCTGTTCCATGATTGGTTGCGGCTCTTGTCGCTCCTAGGAACCCCTTGCTGAGGCAGGCCGACAGTTTCCTCGAAGCCGCCAAGGAGATGGAACAGCACTTGACCAGGCTGGAGGGCTGCTCAGTAAATAAAGCCGCCTTCCTTTCGGCTGCGAGGCTCTGCTTTTTTAACTTCCCGGTGACACTGGGTTGAAGGGTTTCCGGCCGGAGGACATTAGATGGGACACCCGGAAGGCGGAAGTCCTAGGGCGGAAGTGGCCGAGAGGAACGGAGAATGGCGGCCGAAGGCTGGATTTGGCGCTGGGGCTGGGGCCGGCGGTGCCCGGGGAGGCCTGGGCTTCCCGGCCCCGGCCCTGGCCCCACTGCACCTCTACTTCTTCTCCTGTTGCTGGGGCCGGTTGTTGCGGATATAACTGACGGCAACAGTGAACACCTCAAGCGGGAGCATTCGCTTATCAAGCCTTACCAAGGTGAGGCCTGGGGCGGGAATGAGTGCAGGGTGAGGGCGAGGCTGGACAGGGTTGGGTGAAGGGGTTTCCTTTCTCCCGAGCAAAGCAGCTTTGTGGGTTTCCTGCCTCTGGCAAGGCCAGTCCTGGCATGGCCTCTTACGCATCTGTCTACGCCCATCTCTGCCCACAGGGGTCGGTTCCAGCTCCATGCCCCTCTGGGACTTCCAAGGCAGCACTATACTCACGAGCCAGTACGTGCGTTTGACCCCTGATGAGCGCAGCAAAGAGGGCTCTATCTGGAACCACCAGGTGAGTGGCTCCCAGGACGCTAGGTATACCCTTAAGTAAGCCACTACTCCCAGTCTCCGCAGCACCACAGACCTGCGCTTGGTTTGAAGGCTTGCGCCCCCCACCACCCAAGGTTTCCTCATCTTGGTAGCACTCACCAGTGACTATTGAAGTTACCAGGAATGATTACTGAAGTTACTGCGTGTCAGGAGCTGTGCCTGACACTTCACACCTTTCTCATTTAGTTTCTTTGAAAGCCATGTGAAGTAAGTGATGTTATCTCCATTTTACTGACAAAGCTAAAGCTCAGTTGAAAGTGCCTTACTCAAAGTCGCATAGCTACTAAGCATTGGAGCTCTCAGGCTGTCTGAATTCAACTCTGTCAATAGTGGGATAAATGGGACAGATGGAATCTTTATTGGGTATTTTGTGTGTATTAGGCACTGAACTTAAAATGCCTTATTGCATTTAATTCTCAAACAGGCTGTTTGAAGTTGATGACTGTCATGGCTTTATGCAGAGCTAACACAGTGAATGGTATAATCAGTATTTAAATTCTGATCTGTCTCTGGGGCGCCTGGGTGGCTCAGTCATTAAGCGTCTGCCTTCTGCTCAGGTCACGATCCCGGGGTCCTGGGATCGAGCCCCACATCGGGCTCCCTGCTCCGCGGGAAGCCTGCTTCTCCCTCTCCCACTCCCCCTGCTTGTGTTTCCTCTCTCGCTGTGTCTCTCTCTGTCAAATAAATAAATAAAATCTTTAAAAAAAATAAAAAAATAAAAAAAAATAAATTCTGATCTGTCTGATACCTAAGCCCAGCAATTCACTTGCTACACATGACCCCTTCCCTCCCTCTGGACAGTGGAAGAATCCCTTAGAAATACTTGCAGAGGGGGCGCCTGGGTGGCTCAGTCGTTGGGCGTCTACCTTCGGCTCGGGTCATGATCCCAGGGTCCTGGGATGGAGCCCTGCGTTGGGCTCCCTGCTCTGCGGGAAGCCTGCTTCTCCCTCTCCCACTCCCCCTGCTTGTGTTCCCTCTCTCGCTGTGTCTCTCTGTCAAATAAATAAATAAAATTTTTAGGAAAAAAAAAAAAATACTTGCAGACTTAGTCCACTTCCTCAGTGCTTCACGGAGGGTCTTGTCATCAGTGGTATAGAGGAGCTGGACTTGTGGGCAGTTTTAATTTTTGTGATCTTTACTCCAGAGGTTAGGGAACCTCAAGTGTCAGTGGCATGTCATACATGACCAGTGGCCAAGATAAGTTGCTACACAGACTCTACACTGAGAAAGTCTAGGTTAGGAAAGGGGACTAATTTGGGGCTGGGTCACAGGTAGGAAGCTGCTCCTACCTCAACCTGCCTGATTCTAGTTATTCCCGTAGGCCTAAGCTGTTGACCATTGTCCTACTTTTCTCCATCACCCTGTTCTTTGGTCCATTCTGGATGGCTTCCCCATTTAGTTCTGGGAGCCCACACTGTCCTTGTGTTGCCTCAGCTGCCTGTCCCTTCTGCTCCTCCTCCTTTCTGCTAGGGGCTTCTGGGTTACTTTCTTTAGCTTTCACTCTTATCCTCAGAGCCTGGGGTTTCCTGCGAAGAGGATAAACAAGCATTATGTCTACACAGTCTGGCTCCTGGTGCTTGGCATCTCCATTTATACTGGTTATTTTGTTCCAGCCTCTCTGGCTGCCTTCTTGCCTCAGGACCTTTGTACTTGTTGTTCCCTCTCTCTGGGACACTGCCTCCTGGCTCTTCATGCCTCCTTGCTTCTTTCTCATCTGGTATATCTCAGCTTGAGTGCCACCCACTCAGTATTTCATTAACTACTTTCTCTCCCCCGCGTCACATACTGTCACGTTATTCTGTCTGGGGCTTTCAGATAATTTTTAAAAATTATAATGTAGGATTACATTTTTTATGGAAGTGAGTTCAGTATGTCATTAATTTTTTAATTTTTTAAGTAAGGTACAAATAGTTCTGGAACTTTTAGAAATTCGTTCAGTTACAAGTAACTTAATTATGGTTGTGGGTAACTGTTGGTTGGCATTGTCAGTGGTGTGGTGATGTCACAAGGCTGAGAGAATTCTGCACTTAACCTTCATCACATTTTCAGTCTGGACTCTAATTCTCTTCCTTTCCCCACATCTCCATTCACTTCTGGGGATTTTCCTATTTGGCCCTGCAGATATTCTTGAAAGGGTTGGCGTGTTTCCTGTAATTCTTGAAAGAAATTGCTTGGAACTCTTAGAATTTTCTGCTTATTGTTTCCCAAGAACCATCTCTTCCTTTACTTGACTGGAGAGGTGCTTTCTGAACTTTTCTTTGTCCTCACTTCTGGGAGGGGCACTGAATTAGCAGATACTCCTAAGCACCTGCTATTGTCCAAGCAGAGAAGACATAGCTTCTGCTGTTTTGGGGTAGAATGGTTCAGACCAAGGAGTGGCCCCAAGGTGACTGGAACTCCCAAGAGTCCAGTGGCTGGAGCACAGGACAGAGGGAAGCCCATGGGGCTGATTGGGCCCCACCTTGAGCCTTGTGTGGAGGCTGCAGGGTGGAATTTAAGCTTTTTTGGCTGATGTACTGTCTGAAAGTACATACCCTCTTGCACTTTTTAAAAGTTGGTATCCAGAATTGCTTTTCTTAAGTTTAAGTATTTGTAAAGGATGTAGTTTCCAGCATATTTTAAATATTGCCATTTTATTTGTTTGTTTATTTATTTAAGATTTTATTTATTTGACAGAGACACAGCGAGAGAGGGAACACAAACAGGGGGAGTGGGAGAGGGAGAAGCAGGCTTCCTGCCTAGCAGGAAGCCCGATGCGGGGCTCAATCCGAGGAGGCTGGGATGATGACCTGAGCCGAAGGCAGACGCTTAACGCCTGAGCCACCCAGGCGCCCCCATTTTATTATTTTTTTAAGATTTTGTGTACGTAACTGTATTGAAGGAGAGCGCATGCACCCCGGTGGGGGGAGGGGCAGAGGGGGAGGGGAGAATCTTCCTCGGACTCCGAGCTGAGCAAACTGAGAACTGAGCGGGGGAGTGAGACCTCGAGATCATGACCTGGGCTGAGAGCCGAAATCAAGAGTCAGACGCTCAACTGACGGAGCCACCCAGGCGCCCCTAAATCTTAAAATGAATTGTTCAGGGGCGCCTGGGTGGCTCAGTCGTTGGGTGTCTGCCTTCGGCTCAGGTCATGATCCCGGAGTCTTGGGATCAGCCCCACATCAGGCTCCTTGCTCAGCGGGGAGTCTGCTTCTCCCTCTTCCACTCCGCCTACTTGTGTTCCCTCTTTCGCTGTGCCTCTCTCTGTCAAAATCTTTTTAAAAAAATTTAAAAGAAACTGTTCAGTACTCTTAAGTGTATTCAGTGGAATCTAAATATTTCAATTTGCTATCCACTGTATGTTTTAAACACTGAATCAGCCCAAATTATACATCAGGTTTTTTTTTTTTTGAATTTGTATTTTCATTTCATCCCACCCAGAATTTTGTTCTATGCAGTGTATTTAGTGCTTGAAAATCTCTTACTGAATAACTTGTCCCATTCCTCTGCAACTAAAAAAATGTAATAATTTAAACCTTTTAACTTTTTTGGGACCTTGAAACTAAGTTTTAATATTTTGGGGGTAATATTATAATTTTTAATACACAGTTGGTCAAAATAAATGCATTACACAATTTTTTGATAATTATTTTAAAAGTAAAAATTTATTGAATGCATCCCACTAAACTGTTGTCCCTCCATCCCTGTCTGGATGGATATTATTGTCAGAATAAGACAGGCCTCAGCACCACTTCTGCTTTTTGTTTTTATAGATGTGAATGCTCAGAATTTGTGTTCACTTAGATAGTAATGGAGATGCAGGGAGTTTTGTTATAGCAGAGTTACTCAATATTTTAAACTTCTTTAGGTTTACAAACCCCAAATCATGTGGTGATCTTTCATCAACATGTGTCATGATGTATAAGCTGACTATTTGATTAGCTCTGCCTTTCCATGCAAAGACATGGAAACCACGAACTGTAAAAATGCTCTATGATTGCCAGGTGATTCTGATTTAGTTGGCCCCAGGGAGGGCCAGGGCGTTAAGATTGCTGAGCTCCCCAGTTGGCTCAGCTTTGCAGCGAGGGTGGAAAACCATGGCCGTGTCACGTTCTGTTTCCAAAGCAGCTTCTAAATCCGTTCCAGCTGGTACCTCACCTGCACCTGCTTAAAATCCTTCAGAGGATTTATATTGTCTCTATCTTGGTATTTCCCTCCACTGATCTGCAGTCTTCAATCTGCCATACGCAGAGACTTTCTAAGGCCTGGATTGTCCTGTAGGAATCAGTTTCCAGGTTTCAGCTTCTTTGTGTACCCTTTCCAGAAACTCCTCTCCCTATGAACCATACCAGGGGCAGGAGAGTAGGTGTTCCTTTCTCATCTCCCTGTTCACAGTTGCCCTTCTGCTTGGAGGCACCCCTTGAACCAGCTTGGGGTCTTAGCTCAGTGCATTGTTCCCAGGTGCAGAAAACTCCTGGGCACCAAAGAGACCATTTGGAATCTGGTTTCTGGGCTTTTATAGAGGTGAGATATATTTAACATTTTTTTTTTTCCAAACATGAAGGCTTTTCTAGTTATGAAAAAATTAAGTTGTCATTAATATCTAGTTTGATTTTATCGTGGTGAAAGAACACAAGCTATTCCATCCTTGGAGGTCTGTTGAGTCTTGGAAATGGTCGGGTTTTTGGAAAATTTTCTGTGTGTGTTTGCAAAGAATGTGGATTCTCAACTAGTTGAGTGCATTGTGCCATTTAGGTCCTTGGTCAGATTTGCTGATTGGGTTCAAATATCTGTATTCTTCCTGACATTTTTGCTCGTTTTTATCAATTACTGAAGAGGTGTGTTAAAATTGCTTTGTGGATTTGCTTTATACTTTTGTAATTCTGTCAGTCTCTGCTTTATAGATTTTGAGGCCAAAATTTTCCTGGTAAATGAACTCTTTTGTTCATTAAATATTTTTGTCATTAAAAAGTCCCCTTTTAGGGACGCCTGGGTGGCTCAGTCGGTAAAGCATCTGCCTTTGGCTCAGGTCATGATCCCAGGGTCCTGGGATCGAGTCCCACATCGGGCTCTCTGCTCAGCGGGGAGCCTGCTTCTGCCTGCTTCTCCCTCTGCCTGCCACTCCCCCTGCTTGTGCTCGAGCTCGCTCGCTCTCATGTCAAATAAATAAATAAAAAATCTTTAAAAAGTCCCCTTTTAAACTTTGTTATTGGTGTAGCTGCACAAACCTGCTTTTGGTTAGCATTTGCATGCTATATCTTTTCTATCCTTTTCCTTTTTTCATGTTTTAGAGTTGTGTCCCGTAAAGAGCATATAATTAGGCTTTCGGGGGATTATTGGCTTATTTTTATTGTGGTAAAACACATAACAAATTGTCATTTTAACCTTTTTTTTTTCACTTTTAAATCCTTTATGAAAACTTTCCCTTCAGTAGGCTTCTCATTGGCATTTAAATGGTGTTGAAAAATGTAATGGCTATCTAAAAAAATTATTTGATTATTGTATTTATGTATCTGCACACATGCAAAAGAAAATTCCACAAACGTTTTTTATCATGGTAAATATACATAGTATAAAATTTACCACCTTAACCATTTTAAGTGTACAGTTCAGTGGCGTTAAGTACATTCACCTTGTTGTACAACCATCACCACAGTCTATCTCCAGAATTTTCCTGACCTTCCAAACTGAAACTCGGTACTCATTAAACAGTGACTCTCCATTCCCGGTTCCCCACGGTCCCTGATAACCAAAAGTCTACTTTCTGCCTGAATTTGACTCTTTTAGGGACCTCATTTAATGAAATCGTAGAATATTTGTGTTTGGCTTATTTCAGTTAGCATAGCTCAAGTTTCATGTTGTAGCATATATCGGTACTTCATTCCTTTTTATGGCTGAATAATATTCCTGTGTGTGTTTACCACATTTTGTTAATCCATTTATTTGTTGATGGACTCCTGGGTTGTTTCTACATTGTGGCTGTTGTGAGTAATGGGCTGTGAACATGGGTGTACGTGAGTGTTTGAGTCCTTGCTTTTAGTTATTTTGAGTATATACCTAGGAAGTGGAAATGCTGGGTCATATGGTAATTCTATGTTTAACTTTTTTTTTTCTTTTAAAGATTTTATTTATATGAGGGGTGCCTAGGTGGCTCAATCAGTTGGGCGGCTGCCTTTGGCTCGGGTCATGATCCCAGTGTCCTGGGATCCAGCCCCACATCGGTCTCCTTGCTCAGTGGGAAGCCTGCTTCTTTCTCTCCCTCTGCCTGCCTGCCGCTCCCCCTGCTTGTGCTCTCTCACTATCTCTCCTTCTGTGTCAAATAAATAAATAAATAAATCTTAAAAAAAAAAGATTTTATTTATTTGAGAGAGAGAGAATTCTGAGAGCAGAGAGCAAAGCCTGATGCCGGGCTCAATCCCAGGACCCTGGTATCAAGACCTGAGCTGAAGGCAGACACTTAACTGACTGAACCACCCAGGTGCCCCTATGTTTAACTTTTTGAGAACCGCCAAACTGTTTTCCACAGCAACTACACCATTTTACATTCCCACCAGCAATGCACAAAGGTTCCAGTTTTTCCACTTCTTGCCAACACTTGTTTTTTTATTTTTATTTTAAGTTTATTCATTTATTTATTTAAGTACTCTCTACACCCAGTCTGGGACTCGAACTCAAAACCTGGAGATCGAGAGTCACAGGCTCCATCCACGGAGCCGGCCAGATGCCCTGCCAACACTTCTTATTTTCTGGTTTTTTTTTTTTTTTTTTTTTATGATAGTCATCCATTCTAATGGGTATGAGGCAGTGTCTTGTGGTTTTGATTTGCATTTCTCTAATAACTAATGACATTGAGCATTTTTCATGTGCATATTGGCCATGTATTTATCTTCTACCTTAGAAAAATGTCTAGTCAAGTCCTCTGCTCATTTTGACGGGGCGCCTGGGTGGTTCAGTCGGTTAAGCGTCTGCCTTCAGCTCAGGTCATGATCCCAGGGTCCTGGGATCGAGCCCCGCATCAGGCTCCCTGCTCAGCGGGGAAGCCTGCTTCTCCCTCTCCCACTCCCCCTGCTTGTGTTCCTGCTCTCGCTGTCTCTGTCTCTGTCTCTGTCAAATAAATAAATAAAATCTTTAAAAAAAAAAAAAAAGTCCTTTGCTCATTTTGAAACAAATTTTTTTTTCTTGTTGAACTTTAGGAGCTCTCTGTATATTTGGGAGACACTACTCCCTTATCAGATACATGATTTGGAAATATTTTCTCCCATTTTGTGGTTTGTCTTTTTACTCTTGATGTTTTTGATGTGCAAGAATTTTTAATTTTGATGAAATTCACTTTATTTTTTTGTTTTTGTCTGTGCTTTGGTGTCCTGTCCAAGAAATCTTGCTAAATCCAATGTTGTGAACATTTTCCCTGTGTTTTTTTCTAAGAGGTTTATAGTTTTAGCTCTTAAGTTTATCTTTGATCCTTTATTTACTATTTAAAATAAACATTTTGAGATAATTGTAAATTCACATACAGGTTTTTGTTTTGTTTTGTTTTAAAGATTTTATTTATTTAAGAGAGAGGGAGAGAGAGAGCATGAGCAGGGGGCAGGGGCAGTGGGAGAGGGAGAAGCAGACTCCCTGCTGAGCAGGGAGCCCGATATGGGGCTCGATCCCAGGACCCTGGGATCATGACCTGAGCCAAAGGCAGATGCTCAACTGACTGAGCCACCTAGGCACCCCAATTCACATACAGTTGTAAAAAAATAATACAGAGCGATCTTATGTAGCCTTGTCAGCATGTAGTCATCTACATTTATGATAATTACTGATTTTTTTTTTTTAAAGATTTATTTATCTAAATAGAAAGGGGGACGGGCAGAGGGAGAGGGAGAGAGAGTCGTAAGCAGACCCTGCACTGAGCGCAGAGCCCGATGCGGGGCTCAATCTCATCACCCTGAGACCACGATATGAGCTGAAACCAAGAGTTGGACACCCAACTGACTGAGCCACCCAGGTGCCCCGGATTTTGGTTTTACCTACCTTCCTATTATTTATTTTCTATTTGTACTGCTCATTCTCTGTTCATTTTTCTCTCTGGACTTCTTTTGGGTTGGTTAATTTTTATTCCATTTTTAGTCTTCTGCTAGCTTGAAAGTTCTTTGCTTGATCCCTGATTTTTCAGTGATTACTCTGGAGTTTAAAACACACAGCCATATTTTACCAAAGTCTAATGATAATGTGTACCTTCTTCCTGGACAATGCAAAGATCTGAGACTACTTTATTTACCCCATTGTTGTCATTTATTTTAATCCTCTCTGTTTTAAGTCACATAAAACATTATTTTATACAGTCAAATATTTATTTACCCCCACATTTACTGTATTGGTTGCTCTTTGTTCCTTCCTGAATCTCTGACTTTACTCTGGATCTGGATAATTTTCCTTCTTTCTGATGAATGAAAGACAGTTTTAATGTTTTTGTTTATCTAAAAATGTCTTAATTTCACCTTCATTCTTGAAGGATAACATTTGCTAAGTATAGAATCCTGTGTTGGTTGGTATTTTCTTTTAACTCCAAATATTTCAATCTGTTGTCTTCTTGCTCCCAGTGTTTCTGTTGAGAAGCCCCATAACAGGCTAATTGTTCCTTTGAAGATAATCTTGTGTTTTTTCCCCCTCTGGTTGCTTTTAAGACTTTCTTTTTCCCTCTCCTTCCCTCCCTCCCTTTTTAATGTGCCTAGGTATGGTTTTCTTTTTGTCTCCTTTGGTTTGTAAGATTTAAGGTTTGTGGCATAATGTTTTTGAATCAGTTTTAGTAAGTACGTGGACATCTCTTTAAATATTCCTTTGACCTGTTCTCTCACTTCTCATTCTGAAACTCCAGTTATATGTATCTTAGAGTTTCTCACTGTCTCTTATTGACAATTTTGTGTCTACCATTCATTCTCTGTGCTTCTTCCTGGATATTTTTATCTATCTGATTGGCCTTGAGATCACTGGTTCTCTCTTCATCTGTTTTTAATCTGTTGTTAAGCCTGTCTATTACATTATTAATTTCAGTTATTCTTTTAGTTCTGGATTTTTTTTTGTGTGAGGTGAGTTTTTAAAAACTTCAGTTATTTTCCAAAGTTCTCAGTCTTGTCTTTTATCTCCTTGAATGTAGTAAACTAGTTATTTGCAAGTCCAGAATCTGGAGTTACCATCAGTCTGTTTCCTCCCTCCCTCCCTTTTCGTTTTTGTTGGTAACTTGTCTTTTGTGCCTGGTTATTTATTGTATGCCAGATATTGTATTTGTAAGATTGTTTGTTGAAAAATTTCAGGCTTAGGTGAGTCACTTTAATCTACTTTAAAGGATGAGAGGGCTCAAGCTGAGCAACCGCCCCTGGGAGGGCTTTTCCTCATTCACTCTTTTATTTGGGTTGCCGTCTTTGTGGTCCCAGCCCAAGGCAAGGGTGGTTCACCAGGCCTTCCGCTCCCTCAGTAGGCCTTGGTGTCAGAGTCTTTGTTCATCTGTCCTTGAGAGCTGGTCTTACCACCTCTCAGTTGTCCCCTCTACAATCTGCAGATTTTCCCAGAGCCAGTGAACTGCCGAGAATTGGGAAGGCCAAGATTTCACACTACTTGCAAGCTGTTGGTTAGGTGTCTGCCAGCTGTGTTCTCAGGGGCTGGAGCTGGGTCTCATCACCTTGGTTTTTGGTTCCCAGAGCCAGAACAGTAAGTCTGATGAATCAGTGAATGCCCAAGCCAGATCACACAAGAGAGGATATAAAGTTTTCTATTTTTGAGTTTTTAAAAACTATGTTAATTATACAAAATTCAGATCTAGAAAGTAAACATTTCTTGTAGTTCCCCTACCAAAGTCACGTATCGTTAATATTGGTCCATGTTCTTTTGATTTTTTTCTTTCTCTCTGTATATGAATTCCTTTTTCTAAAAAAAGGAACTTTTGCAACTTACTTTTCTTAATATCTTTGATATCTTCAAATGTAAAGGCTTATGGATCTACCATGGTCTGTTAAAAAGCTGCAATAACCAGATTGCCCCCAAGAAGATGGGAGCATCTACAGTCCCATTGGTTGTTTGAGAGCATGTGTTTCTTTCCATCCTCTTCTACACTGGCATTAATGATCTCTTTAATAGTTGCCAATCTGATAAGTAAACGACATTTTGTTTTAGTTTGCTTTTCTAATGGGCCTTTGTTTAAACACTTGCTCACATCCCCATATGTAGACTTCCCCCAAGTGGATTCTTGTCACAGTATGTGTCAACACCTTAGTTTTCACGAGCAACTTCCTGGTGGGTGAGGCCAGGCTGTTCCCCTTACTGTAGACAGTGCCCTGCTCTGCACCTTGTGTTCCTGAATGCCAGGGAATATCTGCCTTTTCTCACATCACAATAACCCAGAGACCCCAGAGCATGACCCTTCCAGCCCCCCCAGCCATGTCATGCCATCACACTGAAGCTGGACTGGGTCTGTAAGAGGCAGGAAGGGTGCTGGCCAAGAGCTTGGGGTTTGGAGGCGTCCAGACCTGGGGTTGAGTCTCTCAGCATGAAAGTGTGGTTGGAAGGGAAGACAGTAGGGGTGGGAGACCAGAAAAGAGTTGCTGCACTTTCTGTTAAAGTCTTGAAGGTCAAGACACAGCACAAGTTTCTGAGATAGATCTGGGTATGAATCAAGACCATCCACTTAACCTGCTGTGGAAAGTTATTTTGTCTCCGAATGAGTTTTCTTTTTTGTAAAATACGTGGCCCAAATAGGGGTAGTAATCCTTCCACAAGATTTTGGGGCAGAAGCAGTGGGGATGGAGAGGAAATGGCTGATGGGTTTGGCTGGTGTTGAGGAAAGTGAATCATAAGAGTGAGAACCTGTGTCCAGACCCAAGAGAAGACTAGGGCCAGGATGGGCAGAGTCTGGGCCTCAGGCAGCCTTGGGACACTGTGTGGCCCCCTCCTCCCCACCTGGGAAGCCCAGCAGCCCCCTCCCTTCCTGCTGAGAATGCCAGGGGGTGGGGTGTCTCTTGGTCAGTGGCACTTGTGACTCTGCTGCCTGGCCCTGTTTCAAGGAGTGCCAGTCTCAGTGGAGGAGACGGGCCTGTGCCGGGTCACCTCTCGCTGGCAGGATAGCCTGGGGAGCTCTGAGCAGTTCTTTCTGCTTTCCCTGCAGCCTTGCTTCCTCAAGGACTGGGAGATGCATGTCCACTTTAAAGTCCATGGTTCAGGGAAGAAGAATCTCCATGGAGATGGCATTGCCTTGTGGTACACCCGGGACCGCCTTGTGCCAGGTAGGGAGGCGCTTGTCTAGGTGGGGGCATTCTGCACCCTCGGTCCTGCTGCTCCTCTTTGAGGAAACCCGGGACCTCGAGTCTGCTCTGGGAAGTGTCTCTGTAAGAAGAGGGATAGCTGGATCCTGCAGCTCAATTTTGTACCCCATTGTGGCCTGGTGTTGTACACCAGCTAAGAAAGGATTTTACTGTTCTACTTTTTTTTTTTTTTAGATTTATTTATTTATTTGATTATATTATTTATTTTTTTAAAGATTTATTTATTTATTTGAGAGAGCGAGAATGAGAGAGAGTACATGAGAGGGGGGAGGGTCAGAGGGAGAAGCAGGCTCCTCGCTGAGCAGGGAGCCCGACGCGGGACTCGATCCCGGGACTCCAGGATCATGACCTGAGCCGAAGGCAGTTGCTTAACCAACTGAGCCACCCAGGCGCCCTATTTATTTTAGAGCAAGAGTGCATGCTAGAGCATGCTAGCGAGCATGTGCGAGCCAGGGGGAGGGGCAGAGGGAGAGAGAGAGGGGAAGCAGAGCTAAGTGCGGAGTCTGATGCAGGGCTCAATCCCAGGACCCTGAGATCATGACCTGAGCCAACTCCCAAGAGTTGGATGCTTAACTGACTGAGCCACCCAAGTGCCCCATCATTCTACCATTTTTTAAAAAAGCAAAAACAAGACTATGTGGCTGAGACCATGTGTGTCTGCAAAGTCTAAAATGTTTCGTCTCTGGCCCTTGACAGAAAGTTGCTGACCCCTGGGTTAGAGGATGGGGTTTCCTTTGTAGGGGTCCTTTCTGCCCTCTTGTCACAAGATATGTCAGAGTACAAGGCCAGGTGTTGTCCCCTCAACAGTTCTGGTTTCAGACTTTGAGTCTTCTTTGCTGCACCCCTGACACCTCCCCTCCCTTAGAGATTCCTTCCCTTTCCTGGGTGAATGACCACAGATTAACCTCTCTTGCCCCCACCTACACTGGCATTACTTTGTCCTTCAGGTACCCAGGGGACAACTCCAGTATCTCCCATTACGAGAGCATCTCCTTTTAATTCCAGGGCCTGTGTTTGGAAGCAAAGACAACTTCCATGGCTTAGCCATCTTCTTGGACACGTATCCCAACGATGAGACCACAGAGGTATGCCTCTGCTTTCTCCCTCAGGCAGGACAGGAAGAGCTGGGCAGTCGGCCGGGAGGTGGGGACCAGGACTTCTCCCTGGTCTTGGCACAAAAGGGGCTTCCCCCAGGCTGGACTGGCCATGGATTAACTGGTGTCTCGATCTCAGCGTGTGTTCCCGTACGTCTCGGTGATGGTGAACAATGGCTCCCTGTCCTACGACCATAGCAAAGATGGCCGCTGGACCGAGCTGGCGGGCTGCACGGCAGACTTCCGTAACCGTGATCACGATACCTTCCTGGCGGTGCGCTACTCCCGGGGCCGTCTCACAGTAAGCAGGCGGGCCAGGGCCAGCTCTGTCTGTAAGGGCTTGGGGAGGTGGGCAGGCTTGGGCCTGGTGTGTACTTGACTTGCTGCTGGCTGCAGGTGATGACTGACCTAGAGGACAAGAATGAGTGGAAGAATTGCATCGACATCACAGGAGTGCGCCTGCCCACCGGCTACTACTTTGGAGCTTCAGCAGGCACTGGAGACCTGTCCGGTGAGTGTTTGACCTGAGCAAGGCATTAAGTCTCAATCTTGACTTCCCTGGTCTGTTGGAAGCTTGTGATGTAGTTGATCACTTTTCCTTCTTGAACTCCCTTCATTTGGGTACACATGCACCTGGGTTTCTTCCTCCACTTTCCAGCATCTGGGAATGTTGGCACACTTGGGGCTTATTCCATGAGCACTCCCTCAGCCATCTTCCCCTCTCTTTAGCAACTGGGGGGCTTTGAATCCAGATGCTGCAGAGTCCCAGCTTTGCGTCACAGCTGAGACCTTTCAGACCTATGTGACCAAGAGCCTGCTCAACATCTCTACCTGGATACCCAACAAGCATTTCAGCCTTTACATGCCCACAGCTGAAGCCCACATCTTGCCACCGAGGCATAAATGGCACCTCTGTTATTCTAGTTGTTCAGCCCAAAAAACCTTGGTGGTGTTCCAGTCTCTCTTTTCTCTCTTACACGCCACCTCTCATCTTTTGGTGAGTCCTGCTGGCCTTGTTTTCTCAGTGCAGCAGACCACTTCTCTCCCCACTGTCACTACTTGGCAGGTCCAGGCCATCGTCTTCACTCACTTGGATGACTGTGTGAGCCTCCCATGTGGTCCCCTTCTTCCACACTAGCCCCCAACAGTCTCTTCCAGCTCAGCAGCCAGAATGATTCCGTGAAAGCTCAAGTGAGGTCTCGCCACTTCTGTCTCCTGCAGGGTCAAGGCCACTGTCTGTCCTAGTAGTGGTCCGCTGGGCCCTGTGTGCCAGTGCCTCCCCCACCCCATCCCCTGTGACTCATGACTCCCTACTCCCTTATATCACCCCCAGCTGTTCTTCAGACCCACCAGTGCCCTCCATCGGGCCTTTGTACCTGTGCCTCACTCTTGTCTCCTTCAGGTCTTACTCAGATGTCCCTTCCTCAGTGGGGCCTTCCCTGATTCCCTTATTTATTTTATTTTTATTTACTTTTGTTAAGTAAGCTCTACACACAGTGTGGGGCTTGAGCTCAGAACCCCAAGATCCAGAGTCACATGTTCTACCAACCGAGCCAGCCAGGTGCCCCTACTTCCCTTATTTAAAATTGCACATGCATACACCAGTCTCCTGTGTACTCCTTATCACCTTTTTTGGCTTTATTTTTCTTTATAACATTTTAACTATCTTGAAATCTATCATATAATTTATTTCACTGGGTCCCCTTCACCGAACTGTAAGTTTCATAAAGTTAGGGCTCTTTTTTGGCTCACAGTGTGCTCCATAAGCATTGGGCTGCTGCCAGCCTCTGCAAGCTTTGCTGGACCACTGGGCCTGGGTGACACTTGATAGTGACCCTTGGCCATGGTACTCAGGAGGCATCAGGGCCCTCAGAGGGCACCAGGCCCAGGACCAGCTCCTGCTAAAAAGAAGTGGGAAACAGTGTAAAGAATCAGACAAAGGACTTATTTATCCTCAGGATGGACATTTCCAGGGCCTGTAATCCAGCCACTGTCCAGGAGCCTCCCCTTCATGGAAATGTCTGGGTCCACTTGGTACCCAGAGAGTCGTTGTTTGGGGTTTTAAAGTTTTTAGTGTGGATATTTTAATTATATACCCCAAAGTGGGGAGAATGGTCCAATACGTCCCTTTGCCCCTGCTACCCAGCTTCAGGGAATCATTAGTTGCTCGTGGATGACCTGGTAGTCAGTTATCAGCTGGCTGTCAGTCCTGTTTCATCTAGGGTTCCACCACAGTCTTTCCCCTCAGGTTATCTGGAATTTCGCCTGATCGTATTTCAGCCTGTAGGAGAAGGTTCTGGGCACAAAGCCAGATCTGTGGCGGTGGCTGCTCTCCGGGGCTGTTTGGAGAGGCCCAGGGAGGAGGGCTGGAGATGGCTGTGTACGTCGTCGTGCCTGGCCATCCATCAGAGGCTTGTGAACGCAAGCCTCTGCAGCAGGCGTCTCACAGTCAGGTGACGAAGCGGCCTCTTTTCCCTTTTATACACCTGACACTGTGGGGAGTTTGAGAGGTGAAGGGATTTCCCCACGTTCACAGACCTAGGAAGGGCAGAGCTCAGATGGGAACTGCCGTCGGACTTCAGAGTTAGGACTTGTCCCTGGGCCCCGGGGCTGTGCGCACTCGGCTCTGAGGTACCTCATGGCTCTGCCTGACCCAGCTCCTTGCTTTTAGGCTCTCCCTTTTCCAATCTCCAGAGTTTTGACATGAGGCTTTTCCTCAGGTTCCGCTTGTTAGCTGAGTTGATACTAGAATCAAGGGACCAGGACCCTTGTCTCGGCTCTGAACCTCCCCATCTCAAAATGGGGTGATCACTTAGTGTCAAGCAGAGGTTCTCTTCTGCCCAAACTGGTTAGACCTGAGCCTTTCTCATGTCTCCTCAGGGACAGTCACTGCCTATGTATTGGGGCCTAGCCCTCAGCTGTAGTGGAGTCATTCATTCGCATCCTGTTCTTGGGTCTCTGACAGGAGTGCCTAGCAGCTACCTGCCTGCCCCTTGGGAGGATCAGGCTTCTCAACTGGCCATAGAATAATATGCAGGGTTTTTCTGTACATACTATCTGCTGGGCAATGTCTTTTGCTTTGTATGTACTTTCTCATTTTCTTGCCATGCTAACCAAGCAAGGTGGAGATTATCACCCGGATTTACAAACAAGGAAACTGACTCAGGATTTAGACCCGGGTGATTTTGAGTGTAAAACCCATGCTTTTTTTCCCTGTCCATTCTGCCTCCTCTTATTGTTGAGTTCTAGAGGTATTCCAGCCCCTCAAATACCGCCTGCTGGGGGTGGCTGGAGGTCACTGGGAAGAAAACAGGCCCCTCAGTAGGCAGGAGCAGGGTTTTCTCTGGGGGCCTGGCTACTTTCCTTGACTGGAGCAGCATCCCCACTCTGGGGAGGGGGGATGGGCTGTGGCCCTAAGGCAGGCTCTGTGCCCCTTATAAGCTAACTCTCGGTCCTGCAGACAATCATGACATCATCTCCATGAAGCTGTTCCAGCTGATGGTAGAACACACTCCTGAAGAAGAGAACATTGACTGGACCAAGATTGAGCCCAGCGTTAATTTCCTCAAGTCACCCAAAGGTACATGCTTGAGGCCCATCCTGGCCTGGGGTCGGGGAGGGGCCAGCTTGGCTGAGTGCCTGTGGTCCATTTGCTCTCCCCTGGTCCGGTTGTGGCTGTGGCCTGGGGTCTTGGATCAGCAGTCAGTGCTAATGAGTAGATATGAGAACATCTGGCATCTGCTTCTGCCAGTGCTTGGTGCTGGGTAAATGGCCAGTAAAGCCAGAGGGGCAGTTTGTTGGTGTAGGTGGCGTGCAGGGCATTCTGATACAACTGGTGCATGGCCTGGGCAGTAGGTCCTGCCACGAGCCAGGGGAACTGATACTCCAGCTTTCCTCAGAAACAAGTAAAGGCAAGATTTGACCTTAAGTTTTTGCAAAGCCCCCAAAGCTCAGACTCTTCCCGTGGTGCTAATTAGCCACCAGTCTGTCTTCACAGAGCAAGGGTTCTGGTTGAACTGAAACTCCTGTGAGTGTGGACATCCACCCCAAGAACCCTGAAGTTGTGCCTGTGGGCCAGGGTCGGGGCACTGAGGAGCCTCTCAGCCTAGTCCAAGGTCACCATGTGGAGCGGGAGCGGGAGTGAAACCCAGCATTTTATGTGACACCTCACTGTTTTAGGATTCAGATTACTTGTAAACATCTCAGGCTAAACACACCCTACCATACACCGCTGTTTTTGCAGCCTTTGATTGAAGTGTTTCTGGCTGCTGAGAGCTTTCAGAGACCTCATCTGCTTTGACCTATCCAGCAACCCCATGAGGTTGGCTAGGCAGGGATTAACTGGTTTGCAGACTTGTTGATCCTTTCGTTCCTTTAGCAGATAGTTCCAGAGCTTCTACTCTGTGCCTAGCTAACCATGGGCTAGTTGCTGTCCTGGGCCTTAGTCTACTGACTGAGGCAGAGGAGGAGAGAGGCTGGTGTTAAGACCGGGTCAGCAGACCTGCCCTGGTCAGGTTGTGTGGGAAAGGAGGATGTAAGTTGGCTCCTGGCTGGCATTCCAGGCCCCAAGCAGCCCCCACAGTAAGGAGTGGAGGGTTGTGGCTGGGGAGGGAGGCCAAGTGGCAGGAACAGGGCCCAGGCTGCACAGGGCAGAAGGACATGAGTCCAGACCCCAGTCCCTTCACCGTAGACTGATGAATTTGACAAAGTCAGTTTCTGCTGTCAGCCTCCTATAAAAGGGAGATCATGAGTTCCCCATCCCAGTGTGACTGGGATTCCAGGAGATACCTCATGTGTCAAGGCCTCATTCCCAGCGGAGTTGTTGATGGTTTTAGCAGGCAGAGAAGTGGTGTGGCTGGAGCAGAAGGATGGGGGGGGGGGGGGGGCGGCGCCGGGGGCGGCAGCGGTGGCTGGGAGACCCCCTAGGAGCCATGGAATGCATCCAGGTGTGAGTCAGGGCAGCCTTTGGCCAGAGCTGTTTCTCCAGAGGGGGACCTTGGACCCCAGCACGGGGCTGGGATGGGGCTTGTGAACACGGATCTTGTGCCTGTGCAGACTGAGGCTCTCCTGGGGAGTCCAGGAATTCAGTTTTCACCAGCTTCTTGAAGCAGAAGGCTCCTGGGGCCTTGATCCCTGGGAAGCTCAGTCCCAGTGGGATTATCTCTCCATCCATCCCCCTGTAGGGCTGGCCGGCTGCGGTCTGTCACTCTGCCCCGTCCTATCGGACTCCCCTGTCTCCTGGAGCCCGCCTGACACCTCCACTTGCTGCTTCAGCTCCCCCTCTCTTCTCCCCCAGACAATGTGGATGACCCGACTGGAAACTTCCGCAGCGGGCCCCTGACGGGGTGGCGGGTGTTCCTGCTGCTGCTCTGTGCGCTCCTGGGCATCATCGTGTGCGCTGTGGTGGGGGCCGTAGTGTTTCAGAAGCGGCAGGAGCGGAACAAGCGTTTCTACTGAGTGGCCGATGCTCTGCCCGGGGGAAGGGCCTAGTTTTGGGCTCCAGCACTAATGTGAACTTCTTTTTTACTGGGATTGTAAAAGAAAAACAAGACGACCTTATTTCTTAACCGTTTCAAAGAAATAATTAAAAAAGTATTTTCGTACATTTTGCTTCTTGCCCAGCAGGGACAGGCTGCAGGGCTAGGGAATAGGGTTTGGCACCCCACAGCTGGGGACAGAGGTACTTGCCTGATGCCAGCATCTCAGGAGCAGGAAGGAGTCTGTGCCTGGAGCTGGGCCCTGGCAGGTGGCTCTTGAACACTGGAGGGCCAACCACATTGGGGTGGGTGCCTGAGGACGCGAGCAGTGATTTTGTTCTGTGCAGGGTGTGTTGGTGGAGAGAGGAGGCTGACTGGGGAACCCGGGCCTTCCTGGTTGCCCTCTGAGCTTCTTCCCAAGGCAGACCCTTGAGTGAGGCTGGAGGAGCAATTTGGTGTAGGGCTCAGAGTGCAACCATTTGCTAAATAAAGTGAAATAACCAACCTCAGCTGTGTGATTGTCCTAAGGGGCTTGCTTCTCTTTTTCTTCAAGTAACTTCCAAGTGGCCAGTGCTTTACAGCTCTCAGCCTCCACCCCTCGGCCCTGCCACGCAGCCCCAGAAGGCAAGTGCCATGCTCCCATTCCCAGGTGGGGAAGCACAGCTCTAGGAGGTCAAGTGAAACTTGTCCAGTGTCACATAGCAATTGGGGTCATGGGGATGGGGCCCTGTGCCATCTCCCATGTGCTCTGAGCCTCTGGGTGAAAGGCTGCAGCCAGGGGAGAATGTGGGGTACCACATGGAGGGTGTGACCTAAGTGTAAGTGAACTCTAGGGAACTCTGGCTAAGGGTCCTTCAGGAAGATCTGGAAGGGATTCGTGGGTACAGGAGGACAGGCTGGGGTCAGTATTCCCTTTGGGTGCCTTGAGGGGAGAAAGGTGGCACAGGGAGTGGAAGAAAGCCAGCAGCTGAAGGGAAAGCACCCTTATCTGGCAGCTTTCACAGGTCTGTCCATCTTGGCCATGGCCTGCCTATGCTCTCCAGACTGCTCTTGGATGTCTTTGACCCTGCCACAGAACAGTGTCCTCATCCATTCCAGAACCATCGTCAGCATCTTCCTACTCAAAATTAAATAACATTTGAGTCTCCATCTTAAAAGCGAGAGCAGCCCTGTCTTCCTGTTGTACCCAGGCTTTTTGTAATTTACATTCTTGATTAGATTCTCATAAAAAATTGACAGAAGTATATGAAGTGAAGAGTAAGAACTTATTTTCCTGTTAATCTTTTACTCTCCTGATCTCTTCGTTGATCGGGTATTCATGGTCTCTTGTCCTTCTTGATGTGTCCCCTGCATATATAGGACTCATCTTTCACAGGTTAGACGAGAGATTACGAGATCACGGTGACAGAGAAGTCTGAGCTGCGTTTCCTTCTCATGGGGCTGGGAGCCCATTCATGAAGCTGTAAGAGTAAACATGATCTTTATTGAAATATTTTACTGAGCACTTTCTCCAAAACTGTTTCTTTACTTGAAAAGTAGCTAACTTTGAGTGCTTACTATATGCCAAGCATGGTTCTGAGCGGGTGACCTGTATTAACTCATTTCTCTCCACAACACTTAACCCATTCAGACACCGGAAATCCACCAGGTTGGGTGGCTCCTGTCTCACTGACCATCTCCCTCCTCGGGGAGCACCGTGTCCACACTGACATGAACGGCTCAGGCCTGGGGTCTGGAACTCCCCATGGCTGCTACAAACATCGTCGTCAGCACCACACTCGTCATACTCGGCCTTTAGTTTTGGCCCTGTCTGGGCCTTCCCTGAATTCCTGAATTGTGAGGCACATTGGCATCCTGTACCGTATGGCTCTGGCCCTTGGTTGCACATTGGAGTCACCTGGAGAATGAAAGTTAGTTCTCTGTGTTCTCTGGTTCAGGTTTAAAAAGTCAGTGAGGGGTGCCTGGGTGGCTCAGTTGGTTAAGCGACTGCCTTCGGCTCAGGTCATGATCCTGGAGGCCCTGGATCGAGTCCCGCATAGGGCTCCCTGCTCGGCAGGGAGTCTGCTTCTCCCTCTGACCCTCCCCCCTCTCATGTGCTCTCTCTCAAATAAATAAATAAAATCTTTAAAAAATAAAAAAATAAAAAGTCAGTGAGGTGTGGGCAAGGGCAGGGTTTTTTTGGGGGTGGGGGGCAGCAGGGCAAGGGCTGTTTTAAAACAACCATGCTGGGTGGGTAGGATGAGTTTATAGGCTTGGGAACCAGCAGGTGTTAGACCAGTGATTTGAAGGCCAAGATTGAAGTGGTTGTGGTCTGTTCTGGGCTATGAGCGTCTCCTTTGCATCCCTTTCAAAGTTCATGCCTGGAGGTGTTTCCCCAGAAGGTTCGATGTGTGCTCTCACATCTGCTTTTTCACACATGTGGGATCATGCTGCTGTAATCTACATTTTTGCCACGTGCATTTAAAAATAGAGTGAGTAATTTCATCATATGAAAGATAAATATAAATGTATATCCCTGTACCTGCTGTGCAACGTGAGAAATAAAACATTGCTGACACACTTGCATCCCTCTTTGTCCCCTGCCCTAAATAAGTGCCCCTCCTTTTGGAGGTGATTGTTGCGGATTCTGGTTTTTTTTTTTTTTAAGTGTTTCTTAAAAATGTTACTGTAGAGGTATGTATCAGTAAATACATAGTATTATCTTGCATTTTAAAAATGACAAATGGTACACAGATGTATTCTTCGGATCTTAAAATTCAGCATTGTTTGTGAATGTTTGCGTTACATGTAGCTCAAGATGTGGCATGAGTGGACTCCAGTTTCTACCTTTGGCCATTGCTGGATGTTTGGATGGTTTCCAGGTTTTTGCTCTTAGAATACTGCTCTGTTTTTGAGCACGACTCCATCCAGGCACAAGTGTGCAGGAATTGCCGGACTGATGTCACATTGCTCTCCGGAGTGGGTTGTATCCATTCTTCTATCCTGGTGACAGAGATTCCCTCTGCCCATTTCTTAACACTCCCTATTGTCAGTGTGTACTTTCTGACAGTCTGATAGGTGTAGAAGTTTTAATTTGCATTTCTCTACTAGACAGGTTGAGGATTTTTGTTATCCTCAAAGATCTATTTGTATTTCCTCCATGGTGGTTTAATTTTTTTGCCCCTCCCTTTTTCCTTGTGGATATGTACGAGTTGTCATGCGATCCTTAGGTTGTGTGCTTTGCAGATACCTCTCAGGATGCTTATCTTTTTGCTTTTCTAATGATGTCAGGTGATGTACAGTCTACATTTTAATGTCATTCACTAATCTTTTTCAAAAATTTTTTTCCCCCCAGAGTTTAAAAATTTTGCTGTTCATATTTAGTATGTAATCTCCATGGAATTAACTTTCGTGTAGGGTGTGATGTGGGGATCTGGTTTTCCCACTATGTCTAGCCAGTTGTCCCAACACATTTCCTGACATTCATCCTTCCAAAGGGGCCACAGCACCACTGAGTCAAGCACTCCGGATATCGCTCCCTCCTCTTCCTCCTCTTCCATGGCCAGAAGGCTAAATGCTCAGCTACATCTTCCAGTTTCTTAGCTAGGGTGGTTCTGTGCCGGCTGAGATGCTGGAGGCAGTCTGCTGTGAGGAGGTTCTCAGTAGAAAGTGGTAGATAGCAGCTGGTGTGGCTGTTTGCCTATCCCCCTCCTCCTGCCGGCATGTGGGGGTGACCCCCAAAGGTGCAGAGGCCCCCTGTGACCACCGGGGCGGAAGTGAACACCAGAGCTGGATGGACCGTGGGTCCTTAGGACATCACTGAGGTGCTGCCACAGCCCTGGACTCCTGACCACTGGGCTTTTATGTAAAAAATAAATTTGTATTTGCTCAAACTACCGTGAGTCCTGTTTTCTGTTATTTGAGGCTAAGAACAGCCCTGCCGCTCTCCTTCGTGTATATGTCAAATTTTCTAACGTGTAGGGGTCTTCTCTGGACTGCAGGTTAATACTGATGTGCTCACTGTGTGCCCCACGCTGTGTAAAGCGTTGGGACACAACAGAGAGTAAAAGGAACTTACGGTTCCTCATGGAACTTAGTCTGGTGGGGATATCAGGTGAAATAAATAGAGTGTAAAGTAAGTTTAAAGTATATAGTAAGTATAATCTATGCAATGTTAGTACTTGCATTTGTTTCTGAGAGCTGCCATAACTAAGTACCACAGACTGGTGGCTTTAAACAACAGAAATTTATTGTCTCGCAGATTCTCTGCAATCCTTGGCATTCCTTGGCTTATAGACATAGATCACTCCAATCTCTGACTCCATCACTGCATGGCCATCTTCACATCCTCTTCCCTCTGCCTCCAAATTTCCCCTTTGTGTAAGGACATTGGTCACATTGGATTAGCCACCCCCATGACCTCATCTTAACTTGAATAGATCTATCTACATAGAGCGTATTTCCAAATAAAGTTGTATTGTAAGGTACTGGGGATTGGGACTCAACCTTTTTGGGGGAACACAGCTCAAGCAGTAACCGTGGTTAAGGGGAACAAAATTAAGGAAAGTGGATACAAGGAGTCAGATGAAGATGGAGAAAGACCTGCATTTGGCTAAGGGAAGTGGAATGAAAATTCATTGGTAAGATTTGTGCATTTTTGGGGTGCCTGGTGGCTCAGTCGTTAAGCGTCTGCCTTCGGCTCAGGTCATGATCCCAGGGTCCTGAGATCGAGCCCCGCGTCGGGCTCCCTGCTCCGCAGGAGGCCTGCTTCTCCCTCTCCTACTCCCCCTGCTTGTGTTCCCTCTCTCTGTGTGTCTCTCGGTCAAATAAATAAAATCTGTAAGAAAAAAAAGATTTGTGCATTTTTCCATATATAATATTTAAACATGAACTTACCTATCAAAAGAGAAGCTTTTACTTGGTTTTTAACTGCAGTGGCGGCGCCCGGCGGTACAGTAATTGAAGGTGTACAGCACAGTGATGGACAGCTCTGACGCCAGGCTTGCACACGTGCGGTCGCCGTCGCCGGGCAGCGCTAGTCCGCCGCCATCGGCTGTCTTCCCGATGCTGCCCTCCTCGTCCGGGTGACTTAGTCATGCCGGAACACTCCCCTTCGCCCATCCCCTACCTCCCTGCACCTCGGGCAGCCATCAGGTCTATATTTCTGGGTCTGCTTTGTCTTGTTTTTTTTAGATTTGACGTATAAGTGAAATCACAGGGTATTTGTTTTTCTCTGACTTACTTCACTTAGCATAATACCCTCTAGGTCCATCCACGTTGTTGCAGATGGCAGGATCTCATTCCTTGTTACGGCTGAGTGAGATTCCATTGTGTATATGTATACTACATCTTTATCCACTCGTCTGTGTGTGGGACACTTCAGTCGCTTCTGTACCTTGACTGTTGTATGTTGCAGTGAACATAGGGGTGCGTATATTCGTTTGATTTAGTGTTTTTGGTTTCTTTGGGTAAGTACCCAGTAGTGGAATTACTGGATCATACTGTATTTCTATATTTAATTTTTTGAGGACCCTCCTTATTGTTTTCTACAGTGGCTGCATTTGCATTCCCAACAGTACATGAGGGTTCCTTTTTTTCCACATCCTCACGTACACTTACTGTTTCTTGTCTTTTTGATTCTAGCCATTCTGACAGGTGTGAGGTGATACCTCATTGTAGTTTTGATTTGCATTTTCCTGGTGATTAGTGATGTTGAGCATCATTTTGTGTCTCTTGGCCATCTGTAATGTCTTTTATTTTTTATTTTTTTATTTTTTTAAAGATTTTATTTATTTATTTGACAGAGAGAGACACAGCGAGAGAGGGAACACAAGCAGGGGGAGTGGGAGAGGGAGAAGCAGGCTTCCCGCCGAGCAGGGAGCCCGATGCAGGCTCGATCCCAGGACCCTGGGATCATGACCTGAGCTGAAGGCAGTAGCTTAACTGACTGAACCATCCAGGTGCCCCAGAGAGAATCTTAAGCACACTCCACTCCCAGCGTGGACCTGAGGCAGGGCTTGATCTCACAACCCTGAGATCATGACCTGAGCCGAAATCAAGAGCTGGATGCTTAACTGACTGAGCCACCCAGGCGCCCCTTTGCTTTTGTTTTCAAAAGGGCAGGGCGGGGACACCTGGGTGGCTCAGTCGGTTAAGTGTCTGCCTTCAGCTCGGGTCATGATGCCCGGGGTCCTGGGATTGAGCCCCACATCGGGCTCCTGCTCAGCGGGGAGTCTACTCCCTCTCCCTTTGCTCCTCTGACAATAAATATTTATTTTACTTCTGAAAAATAAATAAAATCTTTAAAAAATAAATAGAATCTCTCTCTCTCTGACAACATCTTTAAGAAAAAAATAGGTCAGGGTGGTGTTATATGAATCTCATGACCAATACTTGGCATTTCTTGATTTCAGTCAATAATATCAGCAATGAGGGGGTGCCTGGGTGGCTCAGTTGGTTGGGCGACTGCCTTCGGCTCAGGTCATGATCCTGGAGTCCCGGGATCGAGTCCCGCATCGGGCTCCCTGCTCGGCGGGGAGTCTGCTTCTCCCTCTGACCCTCCCCCCTCTCACGCTGTCTCTCATTCTCTCTTACTCTCTCAAGTAAATAAATAAAATCTTAAAAAATAATAATAATATCAGCAATGAATGTGTGCACTAAAATAATCTTGCCCATGGTTTTATCATGTTTTGACTTCCAATTTTAGTTCCATCATGGACTAAAGCCTAATTAATTCAACACATCTTTGTTAATAAACTAGTATGTACTAGGCAGTAGGTCAGGGATGCAGAGGTACAGTTCCTGTCTTCGCAGAGTGTACAGCACAGTGATGGACAGCTCAGTATGGCTGAGGAGACAGATTGTATGATTCAGGATCCAGTCTGGACAACGTGCCACACTAGGTATTTTATTTATTTTTTTAAAGATGTTTATTTATTTGACAGAGAGACAGTGAGAGAGGGAACACAAGCAGGAGGAGTGGCGGAGGGAGAAGCAGGTTTCCCACAGAGCAGGGAGCCCGATGCGGGGCTCAATCCCGGGACTCGATCCCGGGACTCCAGGATCATGACCTGAGCCGAAGGCAGTCGCTTAACCAACTGAGCCACCCAGGCGCCCCACACTAGGTATTTCAAACAGAGGGTGCTCAATATAGGTCGTTGGTTATGGGGGTGTGGGAAGGCTGAGAGAGCAAAAAGGGGCCCTGAGATATGCTAGAAATTCAGTATGGGAAACAGATACCTCCCAGAGGGACCAAAAGGAAGCGGTGATATTACCAGAACCCTGGAGCTTGGAGGGCCCTGGAGCTTGGAGGGCCCTGTGAGAAGGTGGAACGTGGTGGCTACTTGGACTCGCAAGAGAGGCACAGCTCCGGTTGGGGGGAGCCTGGGAGAGTTGGCACTTTCTTGGCTGGCAGGGCAAGTCCTGCTGCTGGGAGTGCTGGAAGCGGGAGCCGCCTGGTGCAGGTTGCTGCTGCTGGCCTTGGAAAAAAGGAAGTCCATTCTTCCTGCTTCCCCTTCCATCTACCACCTCCCAGTGGCAGAACTCAGCAGGAAGCCCGCTGGGGGCGGAGCCTGGGAAACGGCAGAGTTCAGACCCAGTGTCACACAGCAGCATAGAAAGGCTGGCTTGAGGCTTAGAGATGGTGGGTGAATAACCTGCGAGCAGCAGGCTGCTGGGCACGAGGCCATCAGGAGGACGGCATGCCAAGGTCTCCGGACTGGCCACCACTGGAGATGGCATTCACAGGGAGAGAAACCGACTTCTGTGCGTGCGTTGGGTTGGGTTTTCTTTTACTCACAGGTGAACGTAATCCCAGATCATGCAAGTGGGGATTGGCAACCAGAGGGAGAATCTATTATGTAGAAGGAGGGAAGGACTTGCAATGGTTATGTTGGTGAGTTTAGGAGACTTCACAGGTCAGTGAGAATTTAGGAAGGAATGGGATCTTGTGGAGAGAGAATGTTAGGAGGGAAATGGGCAAGCCCCGGACTGAGGTGACGCCATGCGGTGGAGGTGACCGAGACTCAGGAAACTGGGGGACGTGGGTCGAATGCCTGTGCAGTGGCGCAGCCTTGCATGCTCAACTCATCTCCTTGGGCACCACTGCTTGGCTGACAACTCCATATATCTGGAATCCTGAACCAGGATTCACTGTGGATCCTGCGAGAGCCGTCTTAAGTAGCGGGGCGTCTCCGCCATCCTGGGAGGGCAGAAGAGAAAACTAACAAATTACGTGGCATTTTAGTTCCAAAATTGGCATTAATGTTTTAAAATTCTCAGTTATTTGCTTGCGTAGTCTCTCTGCTTTGTGATTCTTGTGTCCCGTGTCTTCTGCTTTTTTTTTGGTTTTGTGGCACATACCCTTCAGAAACTCTTAGAGATGATGCTTCAGGGAGGTAATCATTCTGAACTCTCTGTGAAAATAGATTTATCTTGCTCTTACACTTCTGCTTAGTGTTGCCAACTAGAAGTCTGATGTCATCTTCTGGTTCTTACTCCTCTGGAGTAGATTATTTTTCTTTCTCGAAGTTTTGTTTTGTTTTTTTTAAAGATTTTATTTATTTATTTGAGACAGAGAGAATGAGATACAGAGAGCATGAGAGGGAGGAGGGTCAGAGGGAGAAGCAGACTCCCTGCCGAGCAGGGAGCCCGATGCGGGACTCGATCCCAGGACTCCAGGATCATGACCTGAGCCGAAGGCAATCGCTTAACCAACTGAGCCACCCAGGCGCCCTCTTTCTCGAAGTTTTTAGGAATACAGTTGACTCTTGAAGAACTCGGGTTAGGGGCATTGACCCCCCATACAGTTGAAAGTCCTAGTATAACATTTGACTCCCCTAAAACTAATAGCCTACTGTCAACTGGAGGCCTTACCAATTTAACATAAATAGTTGATTAACAGATTTTGTATGTTATATGTATTATGTACTGTATTATAATAAACTAGAGAAAAGGAAAGGTTATTAAGAAAATCATTAGAAAGAGAAAATAACATTTACAGTACTGTACTGTTACTTATCAAAAAAAATCCAGGGGTGCCTTGAGTGACTCAGTTGATTGAGTATCCAACTCTTGATCTCAGCTCAGGTCTTGATCTCAGGGTTGTGAGTTCAAGCCCCACGTTGGGCTCCATGCTGGGCGTGGAGCCTACTTAAAAAAAAAAAAAAAATCCACGTATAAGCACAGTTCAAACCCACGTCATTCACAGGTCAACTGTAGTTATCTTTGGTGATCTGAAACAACATCAAGATGTGTCCAGATTTGAACCTTTTTTTTTCTCCTTCTTAGCACTTGGGGTCCTCTTTTAATTTGATACTCACGTCTTTAGCTCTGGGAAATTTTCTTCAATTATTATTTTATTATTTACTCTCCTGATGACTGTGATGATTTTACAACACTGCCCCAAATTCTTTGATGCTTCTCCTATCAAGAGGAATATCAAGGTTGATATTCCTGTTCCCTCTTTTTGAGTCTGGGTGGGTTTGTGATTGCTTCCATTAGTGGAGTGGCAAAAGTAACGTGCTGTAACCTCCAGGGCCTGGTCATAAAGGCCAGGCAGCTTCACCTGTTTGGCAGGAGCACTGGCCCTTGGAGCTCCCAGCCACTGTGTAAGAAACCTCGCTGCCTGAAGCCCCCCTGCTCGGGAGCCCTGTGCAGGCACTCCAGCTGACAGTCCCCACTGGTGTCCATCCTTAGCCACTGGGGCCCAGGTGCCAGACGTGCAAGGAAGGAGCCGTCTGGGCTCTTGTGTCAGCCATTCAAGTCATCCCAGCAGAAGCCCAGATGTCATGGAGTGGAGGACTCACCACATTTCCATGCTCTTCTCAAATCTCCAGTCCACAGAACCCATGAACATAAAAATGATTGCTGTACACAACTAGGCTTCAGGGTACTTAGCCTTTTATGTAGCAGTAGATGATCAGACCGCATACACATACCCCTCCCGCCCCCACCGTCTCTTGATCTCTCTTTCCAAACTTTTTTAAGAAAATATTTATTAGAGCATATGCGCACAAGCAGGGAGAGGGGCAGAGGGAGAAGCAGACTCCCCACTGAGCAGGGAACCCAGTGCGGGGCTCGATGTGGGCCTAGATCCCAGGACTCTGGGATCCTGACCTGAGCCAAAGGCAGACGCTTAACCCACTGAGCCACCCAGGCGCCCCTCTTTACAAACTTTTGCTAGAGGTAGAGGAGGGGAAAGGGCATTGAAGTGGTCTTGGCCTTGGTCAACCTGTTTGGTTGACCACTTGGTCTTGTGTTTTTGGTCATTTGATTGTTGGAAAATAGGCATTTCCCGTTGCATATGTGAACCTTTAGCCGGTACCTCATGTTGACTCTGCGGTCCACAATCGGGACATTTGGACTAAAGGCATACATGTCTCTCCTCTATTTAAACTGACTCTGGGGGATGTGGTACCCACTTCTTCCCACCGTGGCAGGCAGAGGAAGGGCTGTCCTTACACACACAAGGCCACAGGTTTGTGTTATCAGGATAAGTGGCTACTACCTACCTTTAATATACAACAGACATGCTGTACGCCTACTAACCAGATGAATTCTTCAGAGTGTTGGGTGCCAAAGCCCCGGTCTTTCAAAAACATGAGCATTCTCCTTCTAGTCAATGGAAAGTGGGATGCAGATATCCATATGATTGCCATAATTAGACCTGGGTTCTTGGGATGGGGTCTGAGTCACCAGACTGCAGGTAGTGGAGCATGAGAATCTGCATTTTTAATAAGCATTTGAGGGGAGTCCTGTGCACACTGGCCATTGAGCCATGCTGATTAGATGCCTTGTGTCTGTGTTAGCATTCTGTGGTGGCTTATGCAAACCCACCACAAAGCATATTTGAAAAGCTACGATAATAAGCCAATAAAAATATTGTTTTATCTGTTGGAGAATGAAACTGGGAAAATTTCAGTATTCATCATGTTGGACACAAAATCCATTTCGTAATGGTATTCAGTCCACTTGCCCAGAAAGCAGGCAAGCACAATATTGAAACCCTAGAGCACCAACCATTCATCTTAGCCAGTCTCCACTTGAGGATGGGAACGGGCGCTATAACCCCTAGAAAGTGCCTCTCAGCAGCTTGTTCCTACTGATACTCAAAGTCATAATTAGAATCATTTAGTAAGAAAATTCCCAAACTGAGAATAGAATCCAGTTTGAGTTTTAATCTCCTATTCTGTATCTCAGAGACCCACTGTTAGCAGCCTCTCAGTTTCCCAGAGAATGGCCACCCTTAAAGGGAGCTTCATCCAAGGGGGAGCTTGCCAGTTTTGCCTCAGGATGTATTGGATGCCCCAAAGGTGTGAGTTGGAGCTAAATTTTAAACAAGCCCTTGCTTACTTTTTCCCTCTGCAGCCTTGAGCTATCTGATTCAGGATTTTGATAAGGAGCCTCCCTCTTAAATCTGTTTATAGCTGTTGAAACCTAGAATGCAAAAACAGCTTTTTTTTTTTTTTTTTAAGATTTTGTTTATTTATTTGACAGAGAGACAGTGAGAGAGGGAACACAAGCAGGGGGAGTGGGAGAGGGAGAAGCAGCTTTCCTGTGGAGCAGGGAGCCCGATGTGGGGCTCGATCCCAGGACCCTGGGACCATGACCTGAGCTGAAGGCAGACATTTAATGACTGGGCCACCCAGGCACCCCAAAATAGCTGTTTCTAGGGTGTGGTCTAATTCCTTTTTAAAACATTTTTTTAGGGGTGCCTGGGTGGCTCAGTCGTTAAGGTCTGCCTTCGGCTCAGGTCATGATTCCAGGTCCTGGGATCGAGCCCCACATCGGGCTCCCTGCTCGGCGGGAAGCCTGCTTCTCCCTCTCCCACTCCCCCTGCTTGTATTCCCTCTCTCGCTGTGTCTCTGTCTGTCAAATAAATAAAATCTTTAAAAAAAAAAATTTTTTTTTTAAAGTTTTACTTATTTAAATAATCTCCAGGGGTGCCTGGGTGGCTCAGTCAGTTAAGCATCTGCCTTCAGCTCAGGTCATTACTCCAGGGTCCTGGGATCGAGCACCGCATCGGGCTCCTTGCTCTGCAGGGAGCCTGCTTTTCCCTCTCCCTCTGCCTGCCTGCCTGCCTCTCCCCCTGCTTGTGCTCTCTCTCTCACTCTCTCTCTCTCTGTGTCAAATAAATAAATTAAAAAAGTCTTTAAATAATCTCCAAACAACATGGGGCTCAAACTCACAACCCCGAGATCAAGAGTCACATGCTCCCCCGACTGAGCCAGCCAGGTGCCAGGTGTGCTCTAATTCTTAACGCCATGACATGAATTGCTTCAGTTTCTATTCATCCCTGCACATCATTTGAGAACAAATTTAATATCGCCCAAAATACGCTCGGCAATGCAAGTTCCCTTAAATAAGCCAGCTCATGATTTAAGTGAGAGGGTATCATCCCCCCACAGACATGAGAGAATCATGCCCTGGGAATGTTCATGACTCTGAAGAAGGATGAGACTCTTTCAAAGTAGAAACTTAATTATGAACTTAGCTTTTCACCAAGGAAAGAAAAGGCCTTGCTAAAAACAAATAATTGTGTGGGTTCGTCGAAATAATTTATAGGTAGTATCCGTTCTGTTGTTTTTTTTTTTTTTAATGCAGCAGACATTGTATGTCGTAATTTAAAAATCATATACCAAAGGCTCATAGCAACAATAAAAATGACCACTCTTTTGTGATTTGGGAGCAGTGATTTTCAGCTCTGTCAGCTCTTACTCCTAGCAGTTATTTTGTATTTCTAAATTATATGGTTTTATCTTGATTTGTAAGTTTTTAGCATTATGTATGTATTTCTTTGTATGACACTTGAGATTTAGCTCTTTTACATCCCACCTTCTCTGCAGCCTCGGAATAGGATTGGGTCCCTCTTTTTAGCTAAGTAAATGATCATTATTATGCAAATGTATTGCACTGTCAGCCCAGGTAGAGCGCCCCAATTACAGCACCCCAGTCGGCAGCTTTGAACTTTTTCTTAAGTTGACACTTGCCTCATTTTTTTTTTACGCCATCTCTACACCCAACATGGGGCTCAACCTCACGGGGTCTAGAGTCTCTTGCTCCGTCAGCTGGGCAGGTGCCACAGACACTTGCCTCTCGTTTCCCTTGGATTTTTCCCCCGTATACAATCCTCACTTCTTTCTAAAGCCCTATCTCATTGTCTTTGCCTCCTTTTCTGGACGTCTGCTCCCCCCACCCCCCAACCCCGCAGACCCCAGTGGCCACACACCCTGCTTGGGTCTTCCATTCTTTGTCCTTCGGATTTGGAGCAATTCTTCCGGGGCTGACCTCTCTTTCCAGGCACAGCTGCCTTGTTTTGCTAGAATCTAAACTCTGAACACTGGTGTGGCCTCAGCTCCTCTTCCTCCCAGCTCTAAAATAACTACGGTAAGAACTTTAACCATTGGGATGCCTGGGTGGCTCAGTCGTTAAGCGTCTGCCTTCGGCTCAGGTCATGATCCCAGGGTCCTGGGATCGAGTCCCACATCGGGCTCCCTGCTCAGTGGGGAGTCTGCTTCTCCATCTCCCTCTGCTGCTCCCCCTGCTTGTGCTCGCTCGCTCTCTCTCTGACAAATAAATAAAAATCTTAAAAAAAAAAAAAGAACTTTAACCATCTGCCTCAACCTGTCCCACTCACCCAAACACCCCCACACCGCTCCTTCACGAGCACACCGTCAAGAAAAAAACCTACATAATACTGAATGTCAGTTATAGCGCTATAAAACTGGGAGGGGGTGGTTATGAGGAATTTTAGATAAATTGGTATTAGTGACAGTGCTGTGGCTTGTCAGCTGTGCTTGCATCCTTCATCTCTTTGTAGATGTTAGGAAAAGGGTAAATTCAGTTCCTTCTGTGTCTCAGTGTCCTCTTAAATTGGGGATCATGTTAATGTCTGTCTCAAAACTGCTGAGAGTCACATGCCTACATGAACCCATTAAACAGAGTGTAATTTCTTTTTTTTTTTTAGAGAGAGTGGGGGGCAAGGAGGTGGCATGGGGAGGGACAGAGGGAGAGGGAGAGAGAAAATCTTAAGCAGGCTCAGCGCGAAGCCCAAATGGGGCTCGATCTCACGACTCTGAGATCAGGACCTGATCAAGAGTCGAACGCTTAACGGACTGAGCCACCCAGGCGCCCCCAGAGTGTAATTTGTGCCATACACGGAGCACTCAGTAAGTTTTAGCTGTTACCATGATTACAGATTATTCTCATGTTAATTCTTTTCATTCAGTATTATAAACTATCCACATAGGGGCACCTGGGTGGCTCAGTCGTTAAGCGTCTGCCTTCGGCTCGGGTCATGATCCCGGGGCCCTGGGATCGAGCCCCGCATCGGGCTCCCCGCTCTGCAGGAAGCCTGCTTCTCCCTCTCCCACTCTCCCTGCTTGTGTTCCCTCTCACGCTGTCTCTCTCTCTGTCAAATAAAAAAATAAAAATCTTAAAAAAAAAAAAAACCTGTCCACATATACAAATTATTTTTGCATCACAATAAATTTGTAGTTTTCTATCTAAAGATTTCTGAGTACTTTTCATGACTTGTATTCCAATTATTTGGTTGCATTTTTAACCAAATCTAGTTTACTTATTAAATCTGGTTATATTTTCTGATCCCTCTTAAAAAAAAGGAAAATTTTATTTTGAATTAGTTGGAATCCAACAGCTTCCTTTGTAATCAGATCAAATATATCAGCAATTGTATCTTTAAGATTTTAAAAAATTGTATGTCACCTCCAAACAAAAGATTTTCTATCTAAAAAAAAAAGTAGCCACAGATTCATATGTTCTCAATTGGGACTGCTGCTTGTCTCCCCAATATTTAATATTTAATACCTACCTTTTCCTCCTGTTAAAACCCAGATTTAATTTGGGGTGGCCTTCTCCAGCTCTCTTGCTAATGGTGGTTAGGAGAAGTTAATAGGAGTCATCAGGTGGCACTTCTAGAAAGTTCTTTGAAAGGGCTGGCTCAGCCTGAAGCACACTCTTCTGTCCTAGCTGTCCTCATTCCAGGAGTGTCCAGCTAATGTTTGGACAGACATCTCACGCTAAGGATGGGCAAGCAGAAGGTAGAAGTCGCTGCTGGCCAGCAGTCGTCCTGCCAGCCCCATGCTCCTGGTGCTGAACACTTCATTAACGGGAGAGAAAAACAAATCTTTGCTTGGTGAATACATGGGCTGGCCTCTTACCCACACCTAGCTCAGTTTCTGACTGATGCATGAGAGACTTCAATTATTTAATGAAAATACCACTTTCCTTAGAAATTGATTTTTTTTTTTTTAAACCTAGTTAACTATAGAGTAATTTACATTACCCACTGGGACCTAATTCTTCACTCAGAAAAGTTCAAGCCCTATTTGAAAGGAGAAAAAGCATAGCCGAGCTTTCAGAGTACTACAGTCCTGCTATTAGCTCTAGGGCCCCATTGCATTTTGCAGCCTGGGGAGACCGTTCGCTTCTTGCAGCTGTCTGGTTCTCCTGTGAGCCCTCCTAGGTGTGCAAGGGCAGGAGCCCTGCCTGCGCTTCTGCTTCTGCTTTTGTTCCCATTTCTGACCACTGATGCTCCATCCCATTTCATCTCCATCAACAGAGCTACCATCCTCAGGTCTAGTTGGAATTCTCCCAGAATTTTCCAGTGCCATGTCCTCTACTCTCCTGGAATGTTTAAGACTTGACTTCCTCTGATCTGCCCCAGGATCAGCTCACCCACCATCTCTAGGGGAACTTACATGCTCACATCCCCAGACCACAGAGATGAAAAACTGTCTTATTTTAGTTCTTATTTCCTTGAGTGCTGTCTAGTGGAGTCACTTCCTGTGTATCCTCCCAGGCATTGTGCTTAATCTCCAAACAGTTTCATCCTGTAGATGTGGGTGTTCTGGGTTTTTTGTTGTTGTTGTTGTTTTTGGTGGTTTTGTTTTGTTTTCTGCTTAAGCTTTTCTGTCAATATGTACCTGACTTCTAGAAATTTCTCTCAAAATTGTGGGGTCTGAACATATCATTTGTGTGTTCTTTTTTAATGAGTTTAATAGGTTTTTTGAAGAGAGACATAAGTGCTCGTGCCTTTCATTGAAGTCTGGCCTATATTCTGGCAATCAGTTGAGCTTTTCTTTGTAGTGTGAAATGTAGTTGATTTCTGTAGGTAGGCTTGTGCATTGAAATTGTGTAATTAGTTTTCAGAGGTAGAACTTGATGTGTCTATATTAGATCAGCCTTATTCTGTTGTCCAGGGACTTCATACTCCCTTTTTGTGGTTTGTGATTGATAAAAACCAATTGAGGTTATTTGTTTTTGAGTACTGTTGTTATTCTGAATAACTTTATGCATAACATACATAGCTGGTATTTTTCATTTTCATTTTTTTAAAAAATATTTTTATTTATTTGAGAGAGAGCATGTGCATGCATGCACAAGCACAGAGGGAGAGGGAGAAGCAGGAGAGCCCAACACAGGGCTTGATCCCAGGACCCTGAGGTCATGACCTGAGCTGAAGGCAGACACTTAACCAACTGAGCCACCCAGCCGTCCCATATAACGTATTTTTTAATGTTTTTTTTCTGAGAGGCACACGAGAAAGTGCTTTCTTGATTCATCTCTAATCTTTAGTTTACCAGGTTATACATGTACAAAATGGAATGAAGCACTTTTCTTTTTTGTTTCTTTGGTCTTTTTAAGATTTTATTTATTTATTTGAAAGAGAGAGAGAGAGTGTGAGTATGTGCATAAGCAGGGGGAGTGGCAGGCAGAAGGAGAGGGAGAAGCAGGCTCCCCGTTGAGCAGAGAGCCCGATGACATGGGGCTTAATCCCAGGATCCTGAGAGATCATGACCTGAGCCGAAGGCAGACGCTTAACCGACTGAGCCACCCAGGTGCCCCAAGGAATGAAGCACTATTTGATACCTTGTTCTAGCTGAATTAAATCAGTCATTATTAAGGAAAAATAGACATTGGGAGATCATATAGATTATAGGCTAACAAATCATTAGGAGGTCTTACTAAGATGATGATGATATTTGAAAATATGACATATTGACCTGCCTTGTTTATAAAACTACCCAGAATAGTGGTTAAATGTTAAACTGTCTTCACCACGTTACCGTGCTTTAAATTTTTTTTTACCAAAAAAATTGTTTTTGTAAAATATAAATTGTATGCATATTGTATGCAAAATTGACCATTTTGACCATTTTTAAGTGTAAGCTCGGTGACATTAAATATATTCACAGTGTTATGCAGCCATCACCACCATCCGTGTCCAGGACTTTTTCATCTTCCCCAACTGAAACTCTACTCACTAAACACTGACTCCCATTGCTTCCTCCCCAAAGCCCCTGGTCACCCCTATTCCACTCTTGTCTCTGAATTTGCCTATTCTAGATACCTCAAATATTAGTGCAATCAAGTAATATTTGTCCTTTTGTGTCTGGCTTATTTCACTGAATGTAATGTTTTCAAGGTTAGGGTTAGGGTTTCAGTGTCATCAAGGTTATCATGTATCAGTGTAGTATGGCCAAACAATATTTCATCATATGGATATACCGCAGCTTATTCATCTGCTGATGGACACTTGGGTTCCTTGTACCTTTGGCTAGTGTGAATAATGCTGCTATGAACACGGGGACAAGTGCCTTCAGTTCTTTTGGATATACCCTGGAGTAGAACTGCTGAGTCACACGGTAATTCTATGTTGAACTGTTTGAGGAACTGCCAAACAAGTGGCTTTACTTCCCATGGCGCTGTCACTCTTTGCATTGGCTCAGAGTCCACCCTCCTTGCTACCAGGGTGTTGCTAGATAAGCTGACCTGTGACCCTGCCTGTGCCCAGCTGTGTGTCCCTCACTTAGGGCCATTCACTGCTCTCTGAACACCTGTGGAAAAGGTGCTGCAGAGTGCTCAAGGGAGCCTGCCTATTGCTCGTTTGATGGCCCGTGAAGTCCAAGCCTACGGGCTGTAAAGCGATTGCTTCCTGGCAAGTCATACACATTGGCAAACTTGGGGATCTCAAGGAAGATGATGCCCATCTAGTTAAAGGTTCCGTCTATGAAACCTGGTAGCAGCCAGCATGATAGCGCTTAGGTCCTGAATGCAAAATGGAGACCTTGAATGCAAACCGAAGACCTTAAACATACTTCTGGCAGGATAGAAGTTGTAAAAACTGTGACCCCTGAGGCTTTACCAAGCCCTAGCCTCAGTGCCAAGGTCAAATTTGTGAACCGTCCAGGGAAGTCTCTCCGTTTTGTTAAAGAACAAGTCTTGTTTCACCTCTGTAGAGAAAGCATGCTGAATAGCACTGCATATCAGAATAATTTTACAAATTCAAAAACACAGTGAAGCTTTTCACGTCACTGGTGGAATCCTTGGTTCCCTGACGTTTTCTCGGGATGAGCAGGTAGGCTTCTCCAAGGAATAGTGTTGTTGGTGGTTGAGTTTGTATAGGCATACCTCATTTTACTGTGCTTCACTTTATTGTGCTTTGCAGATACTGTATTTTTTAGAAATTGAAGGTGTGTGGCAACCCTGTGTTGAGCAGGTCTGTTGGGGCGATTTTTCCAGCAGTGTTTGCTCACTTTCTGTCTCTGCGTCACATTTTGGTAATTCTCGCAATATTTCTAGTTTTTTTCATTATCAACGTATTTGTTACAGTGATTTGTACTCAGAGATCTCTGATGTCACTATTGTAATTGTTTTGGGGGCACCGAGAACTATGCCAATATAAGACGGTGAACTTCATTGGTATATATGTGTGTTCTGACTGCTCAACCGACTGCCTGTCTCTCCCCCTCTCCTTGGGCCTCCCTATTCCCACGGACACGACAGTATTGAGATTAGGCCAATTAATTCTGCAGTGGCCTCTGAGTGTTTAAGTGAAAGGAAGAGTCTCACATTTCTCACTTTAAATCAAAAGCTAGAAATGATTAAACTGAGTGCAGAAGATGTGCTGAAAGCTAGGCCTTGTGTGCTGAGCAGTCAGCCAAGTTGTAAATGCAAAGGAAAGTTCTTGAAGGAAATTGAAAGTGCTACTCCAGTGAATACACACATGATAAGAAAGTGAAACAGCCTTATTACTGATATGAAGAAAGTTTGAGTGGTCTGCATAGAAGATCAAACCAGCCATCACATACCCTTAAGCCAAAGCCTAAATGAGAGGTAGGCCCTCACTCTCTTCAACTCTTTGCAGGCGGAAAGGGGTGAGGGAACTGCAGAAGAAAAGTTCGAAGCTGGCGAAGGTGGTTCTTGAGGTTTAAGAAAGGAAACCGTCTCCAGAACCTAAAAATACCAGGTGAAGCAGCAAGTGCTGATGTAGAAGCTGCTAGTTATGCAGAAGGTGTAGCTAAGATAATTCCTGAGGGTGGCGACACTAAACAACAGACTTTGAGTGTGGACCAAACAGCCCAGAAATCCTGAGGGCCTTTAAAAGAAGTATGCTAGATCTGCTCTGCCTGTGCTCTAGAACAGAAGGCATGGTGATCTGCCCTTCCACCAGTATTGATTGGACATGCTAGATGGGAATGGGTGAGATTGCAGGAGCTCATTCAGGTTGTTAGTTTGCTACACCACAGCCCCTGGAATATGCAGCCTCCTGGAATTTATGGTGAAAGCCTGTGAGTGCCACCTAGTGGCAATTGATGGGATTTGCGACCAGAAAATTCCCATTTGAGAAATAGGACTTTGAGATTTTCCCTGTGATTGAAGGACATAAAATAACCTTGAGACCTGAACTACCCACAATACCTTGGGTGACGTTGGGGAAATGCTTTAACGGGGAGGGTAATGCCCAGAAGTATTCCATCATAAAATGGAAATGGTTTATACAGGAACAGACCACCAGGAGAGTGAGAGAAAGTACTCATGAGTAGGAGCCTCTTTTCCCCAAAGTCTGGCTCTGGAACCACCTGAGTAGCTGTTGGGTCCTATGGCTACTGAGTCACTCGGCAGTGTCCCATGAAAAGCTTTCCATTGACCAACAAAATAGTTGGTTTCTGGAGGGCAGTTCCACAGTAAATGGACAGTTTCCTCTTTAGAAGTCCACTACTCTGATGAGGAAGGTCAAAACAAATCAGTTCAGTGGGCTGAATTGTATGCTGTTTTTCTAGCAATGATGGAAGAACTGAACAATCATAAAAGCCCCTGTGTTTGGGTTTTTACTGACTTACAGACAGCGGCCACATGTATCTGGCCAATCAGATTGGTGCTGGTAAACCTGACGGGAAGGGGGGGTTGTGGTACAAATGGATCCTGACAGGAACATACAGTTACTCCGGACTGGGCATAGCCTATTCCGTGGTAGATATAAATGTTGAGGGTACAATAAAAGGACTGGAACAGAAGATACTAGAAATATATTGTCAGGTCACATATCTTCAGACCAAGGAACACACTTTATAGCCCATAATGTTCAACAGTGGACAGAGGGATATAATTTTCAGAGGAATGGTTTGATGGAGAATTGGAACAGGCAGTTGAAATATATATATATATTTTTAAACGGGGAAATAAAGGCATGAAGGGCTGGCTTACACACGTCCGTGAGTGTGTGCTCACACTCAACATGAGGCCAAGAGAAGGTCCCCACAGACAGATCCCTCTGCTTTTTCGGGGGTGGGTTTGGAGGGTGGGTTTGGAGAAGAAGCGATGGGAGGGATGCTGGTTGGTATCACTATACTTTTCTCTTTTTTCCCCACATCACCTCAACTTCCTTTGTCCTACCTGAGGCAGTGGTCCCAGGACCAGGGCTGCAACTACAGGTGCCAGAAGCTTCTAAGTAAGAAACTATACCTTTAAACCTTTATGTCAGAATTCCTAAGGATCTGCTGGGGTAGGTTGTGCCTTCACCCCATCTGGCAGAATTGGGGCTGCCACTGAATGCAGCTATATCGCAGAATGGTCTGGACAGCTCACCTTAGTTCTGCACCCAGTAATCCTCCTGCCGTCCCCGCCCCATCCCAGTGGAAGAGGCCTGAGTGGGGCATATGCTAGACCAGTATTTCTCTGTTGGCAACCTGGACCAACACAGTGGCCAAACCTAACACCCCTTCCAAAAGTAGAAAAGTTAGGGTCTAGATGGAGAAGAGGAGGAACAGTAGCTGAGGGTTGAGGAATGAGTGAGTGGCGTATGCGGTGAGAGCATGGCAGTGTGGCTGGCACTGGGGCCTGGAGAGGGACTCCAAGCCAGATGTTGTCTCCTCTCGTTCAGTGACACCAGGTGCCTGAAAGGGCAGAGATTCCTGTTGCTGTGAGACCACTCTTGCTTTTGGAACCTAAAAAAAACTGGGAGTCTGCAAACCTGAATGGCATCACTCTGGGGGACGTTTAAGTCACACAGTGTGATGATGGCCTGGACAGTTGTTAATGACCGAGTGGGACTCTAGTAATGTGCCAGAGCTTTGCAGAACACATCTCCTGGCACACTGCGGTACGGTGTAATACCGGCCTTGCTACAGTGCTGGTGTTCACAGTCAGATGGACTGGGAAGTGGGGTCCAAGCCCCCTCAGGGAGCACCTGGGTGGCTCAGTTGGTTAAGCACTGGACTCTTGGTTTCGGCTCAGGTCATGACCTCGGGGTCCTGAGATCAAGCCCTGAGTCAGGCTCCACGCTAGGTGGGGAGTCTGCTTGTCCCTCTCCCTCTGCTCCTTCCCCGGCTTGCTCTGTTTCTCTCTCTCCCATAAATAAATAAAATCTTTTTTTTTTTTTTTTAAGCCTCCTTAGGAAGTAACACAGATGGAAAATGACTATCCTGAGAAAGCACTGGATTTACCTCACCTCACCATCAGCTAATTTCTTTTTAAAATTAACTAATTAATTTAAGATAGAGTGTGTGAGGAGGGACGGGGAGCCAGGCAGAGGGACAGGGAGAGAGACAATCTCTAGCAGACTCCCCGCTGAACAAGGAGTCTGACATGGGGCTTGATCCCATGACCCTGAGATTATGATCTGAGCTGAAATCAAGAGTCGGATGCTTAACCAACTGAACCACCCAGGTGCCCCAGTGTCAGCTAATTTCTAAGCTGAATACCTCTGCACCAGCTTATCATAAGGTACAAAGGGGGAAATAAATAATTAGGACAAAAATAAGAAAATGTATGTACTTGCTTTATAGGCTTTACATTAGTTGTTTCTTTAAATCTATCCCTACTTCCACACTAGCCCCTCCAAATATTAGGGAATATGATTATTTTGTGGTAAGAGTCTTGACCAAAGGCAGTGGTGGCATTTAACTTCACAAAAGAGGCCTCTGTCTTCTGCCCTCAGCTCTTGGAAGATGATCTTTGTTTGCCCAGAGGCCTTGGGTTAGCCAGTGAATGACTGTGTGATTTAAGGTGGGCTTTAGGTCACATGACATCAGTCCAGTGGAGACTTAAGATCAACCACATCGGCACTCAATTAATCATGCCCATGTAACAGAGCTCTGAAAACTGAGTACTGAGTCTTGGAATAGCTTCCCTAGTACTTGGTACTCTGTATAATTGTCACACATCGATACCGGGAAAGTAACATGTCCTAAATGCACGGGGAGAGAGAATAGTGGCAGTCCTGCATCTCCTAGTTCCCCAGACTCATGAGCTTCTTTCCTTGGCCAGTCTTAATCTGTATCCCTTCCCTGTAAGAAGTTGTATAATACAGTGTATGCAGTATATATTTTAGCTTTGAGTGGGTTCTCTGAGTCCTAGCAAATCATCCCCAGCCATTGTTTTAGGAATCCCCTGAACTTGCAGTTGGTTTAAGAAGTGACTGTGTTCACTCTTAATGTACATTTGGCTGAATTCCTCACGAATCTCTACTCAAGAGGAATCCAAATCATAAGCCCTTTGTTCTAACTGCCAGATAGGTAAGGACTTGCTTGGTCTCTCAGGAAAATAAATGAAACAAATACACACACGCACACACACACTTTGACATAGTTATATTCTCTTTTTACTCCCTTTTATGTTCTAGAATAAAAAATTATAAAGCACGTTTTCTTTCTTTCATGTCTTACAGTCAAGAGAAAACACAGTAGAAGTCCCAAGGGCGCCCGGGGGGCTCACTTAAGCATCCAGCTCTTGGTTTCAGCTCAGGTCATGATCTCATGGGTTGTAGAATGGAGCCCCACGCCAGGCTCCACACTCAGCAGGGAGTCTGCTTGAGATTCTCTCCCTTTGCCCTTCCCCCTGCTCGCATGCACGTGCTCTCTCTCTCAAATCTTTTTTTTTTTTTAAGATTTTATTTATTTTTTAGAGAGCAAGCGAGAGAGAAACAGCATGAGAGGGGAGAGGGTCAGAGGGAGAAGCAGGCTCCCCGCTGAGCCGGGAGCCCGATGTGGGACTCAATCCCAGGACCCTGGGATCATGACCTGAGCCGAAGGCAGATGCTTAACCATCTGAGCCACCCAGGCGCCCTCTCTCAAATCTTTTTAAAGATTTTTATTTATTTATTTGACAGAGAGTGAGACAGCAAGAGAGGGAACACAAGCAGGGGGTAGTGGGAGAGGGAGAAGCAAGCTTCCTGCCAAGCAGGGAGCCCAATGCAGGGCTTAATCCCAGGACCCTGGGATCATGACCTGAGAAAAGGCAGTTGCTTAAAACGACTGAGCCACCCAGGTGCCCCAATAAATAAATATTTTTAAAACAATAGACGTTCCACCAAAAAAAAAAAAAAACCAAACACCCCAAGTTACTGGAATTAGCAGATAAGGACATAAACTATTATAAATATATAAAATAATTAATGGGAAAAGAATAATAACTGGGAGAGAGAAGGGTATAATGAGTTGAAGAGTATTTATCCAGAACTTCTAAATGTGACCTAATTTGGAAATAGTCTTTCACGGATGTAATTAGGTAAGTTAACATGAGGTCCTAATATTGGGCCCTAATCCAGTGACTGGTATCCTTACAAGAAAGGGAAATTTGGACCCAGAGAGACACAGGGGAGAACGCCTTGTGAAGCTAGAGGCAGAGATTGAAGTGATACATGTACAAGCTGAGGACTGGCAAGGGTTACTGGCAGCCACCAGCAATGAGGAGAGAGGCCTGGAACAGACTGTCTCGCAGAACCGCCAGATGGACTAATCTTGCTCAGCCCCGAGTTTGGACTTCTGGCCTCCAGCACTGTTGTAGACTACATTTGTTTTTTTAAGCCATTCATTTTATAGTACTTTGTTATGAGCCTAGGAAATTAATACATGAGGCCATGAGATAGTCTGGGATATGGATGGAAAACTTTTTTAAGAAGACCAAATGGAAATTCTAGATCTGAAAAACACAGTGGTTAAAATAAAAACCACAGTGGATGGGCTAAACACCAAGTTGGACTTCACAGAAGAAAGAATAAGCGAACTTGAAGACAAGTAAATAGAACTTATCCACACTGAAGCAGAGAGATTAAAAAACCACCACCTGAAAACATGAACAACATCGCTTAGCATTGATGTATTCTCAGACTGGGAAGGGTACCTGAAATTGGGATCAGAGTAAGAAGAGGAAGAAAATAGGGCGCCTGGGTGGCTCAGTTGGTTAAGCGACTGCCTTCGGCTCAGGTCATGATCCTGGAGTCCCTGGATCGAGTCCCGCATCGGGCTCCCCGCTCGGCAGGGAGTCTGCTTCTCCCTCTGACCCTCCCACCTCTCATGTGCTCTCTCTCTCATTCTCTCTGTCTCAAATAAATAAATAAAATCTTAAAAAAAAAAAAAGAGGAAGAAAATAGGGCAGGAAGAAATATTTGAAGAAATAAAGACTGAAAAACTTTACAGAAACTCACAACATTCTAAACAAGACAAACACAAAGCAAGGCAACAGCTGAAAACCAAAGATAAAAGCTTACAAGTAGATAGAGGAAAAAGACACATCTTCGTCCATCCTCCCCACCTGCCCTGCTTCCTGGGAGGTGGTGCTTCCTGTCCCCCTGGCTGGTAGCCCTGACCATATCCACAGGAGACCTTGAGGCCCAGGTGACCCTTCTCCATGCTGGTCCCAGCCCCAGGCCTGCCTGCGGCAGCTCCCACAATGAAGTCCACTTCTCGGTGTGGCCGCTCTGGTGCTCTTGCAGCCGCCCTCTCACTTCCACAACTTCCAGTCGGAGCGTCTCTAGCTCTTCAAGTGTGCCTTGCTCCCTTCTGCTGCTGGGAGCTCTCCTCCTTCAGAATCCCTCTTGGCCGGGCCCCCTGGGTCGCAGATGTCTGAAGAGTAGGTTTGCGCCTGCACGGTGTGGGTGCTGACTTCAGTGAAATACACTTGGGAATTCATTCACAAGCCTTGCGCCGTCCTTTCTTCAAACGTAACTGATTGTGGGTGGAGGTGTGGAGGACCAATCAGCCTGTTGTGGGCCTCGTCCGCCTCTCCAGCATCAGCCTGCACTGTGTTCTTTGCTCTCTGTGTTGCCAGCCACGTCCACCTTCTTTTGGTCCGCCTCCGTTCTTTTCAGCCTCAGGCCTTGGCGCCTGTTAAGTCTGCAGTTCTCCTACAGACCTCCTATACAGAGATACCTGTTCATCCACTTCCCCAGCAAAACCTTCCCACACTTCCCTGATTTGGACAGATGCTCCTTAGGGCTTGCCTTCATGTTGTGTCTTTTCCTATGAGGACCTGGCAAAACTGTGACTGTTGTGCGATTATTGTGTCACTCCCCCCCCGCCCCGTGAGCTCTGCGAAGGCAGGAACCCTATCTGGTTGTTCCCATTTTGTATTCTCCAGTCCTAGGCACAGAGCCTGCCGTCCAGGACCTACTCTGCTAATACCTTGTGAGCGAATCGATGGGTGAATGGGTGGACAGTTCCAGGCAGCAGTTGGTGGAGCATATCAGTGGTTCCTCTGGGAGTGACTTTTAGTCCTCAGGGGAAAAAGACCTTTGGTTTCTCTGACTGCCGTATATCATGTGTTTCCCAGGACTGTCTCTTCATACAGAATCTAGGCCCTCTTAGCCATTTCACACTCAGCCCCAGCCTGGCTGTAATGCTCCATCCTGTAACAGCTGCTTTCATCTTCCTGTCTCCACCCTTAGACTCACTGTTCCCGCAGGTGTAGCTACACCTACTGGTGCTGCCCTTAGAAGGCACTGCATATACTCCTTTGGGAGGCTAAAAAGTCATGTTAAAGAAGTGCTCCTGGACTCAGGCAGCCAGGGGTTCTGTGGGAGGAAGAAACCTGCGTCTGGTTGCACTGGCCTCAGAAGTCAGGAGCTGCAACGTACTGGGCACAGATGGGCAAGGGCTCTGGTCCTGCGACACTGCTGTCCTCACAGGGCTTCCTGAACATAGAGGAGGGAGGTCACTTCCCGAGCCACACAGTTGAGAAGAAGCGGGCACAGGAGAGGAACCCAGCTCCGTGGGCTCCAGAACCCAGGGCTCCCTAGCAAGCTAGTTCGCCTGCTTCCAGAGTATGGCTTGGCTTGGGAAATCGGTACCCTACTGACAGTTTCGTAGCAACAGTAGCTTCCCTGCAGACGAGGAGGAGCCAGGAGACTATTCCCCTTCGCCACAACAGGAAGCTGCGGCCCAGCGGGGGCGTAGGGGTGCAGATGGCAGGCCAGCGAGGGCACGGACCCTCAAGCATAGGAGCTGGATCTGTGCCCCCCTCCCCCTGGCGCCTGCGCACTGCAGCTCCGTTCCCCGCCCAACGTCGCCCAACCCCGCCCCGATTGCCCGGGTTTTCAAATTTGAAACCTGCTCCTTTTCCCGCCTGAACATGTTGACCAGCGGAGGGAGAGGGCGGGGCTGCACGCCGCCAATAGTGCTTCAGAAGCTCGCCGGCCCCGCCCCGAAGGTGACGGCGGCGAGCCGCAGGAGGCAGCGGGCAAATGGGCGAGAGTGCCCGCCGGCCCCGCCTCTGCGGCGCCCACGTGCAGCGACCGAGCTGGGGCCTCCCGGACACCCAGGGCCCCCAGAGTACCATTTTAGGTGCAGAGCCTTCGCTATCAGCTTGGGGCTAGAAACTGGGGCCCTGATATACTAAGCAGTCGGTGCGGGGTCGTTGAGCGAAATGGGCAAGACGTGGCCCCCTTCAGCCCGGGGATTCACTCAAAGACTGGGCCTGGAATCGGCGCCCTTAGCAGCCCCGGGAGTCTGAGTGGGGGCGGGCTCGTGGAGGTGGTCTGCTGTTCCCTGGTCCCTTTTCAGGGGGGCGGGGCCAAGGGCTGGGCCGTCCCGGGGGGCGGGGTGTCCCAGGGGCGGGGCCGGGCCCCTGTGTTTGTTGCACCGTGTCAGTTACATTGTAACAAAAGTGGTGCAGCCGCTCTTCGGGCCAGCACCCTAGGCCCGCCGGCCGCCAGCTGTCGCCGACATGGAACCCGTGGCCAGCAATATCCAGGTCCTGCTGCAGGCGGCCGAGTTCCTAGAGCGCCGTGAGAGAGGTGAGGAAGAACTCTTGGCCAGACTCCAGACGGCAACCTCGCTGACACAGGCCTGGGCTGGATTTGGCTCCCAACAAGAAGGATGCATGCATTGCTTTAGGCAGTAGCCCCGGGGCACCCCGCCCTCAACTTGTTGGCGGGGGAGGGATCCCCGGGCTGTCGGACTGGGAGGGGTTGGGAAAATGGCCCTGGCGCCAAAAGCCCTTCCCTGACCGTGCCTTGCCAGGGGCGCCTGCTGGGACCAGCCCCAGCCTGAAGTGGGCTGGGGCTCTATCTGGCAGAAGCTGAGCATGGCTACGCGTCCCTGTGCCCGCACCGCAATCCAGGCCCAGTCTACAGGAGGAGGAAGCGATCCCCCCAAGCTTCTGGCGCGCTGGACAGTGGGCGGTGAGGAGGGCTGAGGATGGTGGGGGGGGGGATGGGTGCCATCCCTCATGGGGCCTCACCTTTGCCCACTTCCTCCTTGTTGCTTGTATCTTCTGGGCCAGGTCCCCTACTCTGGAGGCAATTCAGACCTCTCCTGCTATCTCATCACTCCCCTCGTTCATTCAGGGACTGTTTCTTGAGCACCCCTGATGTGTCAGAAACTATAAACAAGAGACTTTAGGGTCCTCCTTCCACTCACACTCTTGCAGTCCACATCTCTACTCGATTTCCCTCGCAGACTTTTCTCTTTTTCTCAACCCTTTGCACATGCTAATCCCTCCACTTTTAACCCCACTTTGGGTAGCATGTTTCTGGCCCAGCTCAACTGTCACCTCTGTCCAGGAAGCCCTTCCTGACCACTGGTAGGGGGCCTCGTTTGGACCCCACAACCACCTGGGCAGGCCTCTCGGCATTTGGCCCAGGGTCTCTGCCTCTTCCTGCGGACTCCAATGCTCAAGGCTGGCACAAGGTCCCCGCATTAGGCTAGTTTGGAGCCCACATCTATAGTGGATTTTAAGCCCCTGGGACTGGGGGTGTGGGTAGTAGCTGACGCCCCCTCATCCTCCCTGGCATTGGCAGGTCTGTGCACAACGAGCTGGAGAAACGCAGGTGAGTCCCAGCTTTGCCCTGACAGCACTGGGCCCCAGGAACCATCATCTTCCTCTGGCCTTCCCTCCCCTGCTGTCCCTCTGGCCAGCAAGGCTGGGCTGGCACTGCCCTCCAGACTCCTTCCCCCGCAGGAGGGCCCAGCTGAAGCGGTGCCTAGAGCAGCTAAAACAGCAGATGCCCCTGGGGCCTGACTGTGCCCGCTACACCACATTGAGCCTTCTGCGCTGGGCCAGGACGCACATCCAGGTAAGGAGCTGCCACTGCGCCCTGCGGCCAGCCTGCCAGAAGCTGTGAGCGGTATAGTAGGGAGGCGCTGAGTGGAACTGGGGGAGAGGCCCGAGGTCATAGCCCAGCAGTTCTCTGTGCTTTTAGCTTCCATTTGTGCTAAGTAGGAAGAAAAGCAGAAGACCACTCAAGAGGACTGTCCTGAGGCTTGAGTCACTTTGCCCAGTAAACGTTCATGGTTATTATAGCTATTATCAATTCAGTACTAACTGGCAAGTCACTCAGCCTCTCTGGACTTGGTTTCCCCCTCTGTACAGAGGGACATGGCTGTTGAAAACATTCTGATGTGTCATGTGTCAGGGTCCCTAAGGCTGCAGAGGTTTCCCTCTCCCATCCCCCCAAGGCCTCCTGTTCTGAGCTATCTATTCTGAAGCCATTTGGGGAGGCAGTTCCAGAGGCCAGGAGAGGGAAGCCAGTCACCCCTCCTCCCAGCACCCTTCTGCTACCTGGGCTAAGCTCAGTGCCCCCTAGTGGACAGGAGTGGGGTAGCAGACTCAGATTGGGGGGAGGGGGGCAGCAGCCCTAGAAGTGGCCTCAGAAACCATAGAGGCCTTTTCCTGCCCTCCTGGCCCTTTTCGCAGAGGAAGAAATGGGGGCACAGCCAGGCCAAGGACTGAGCAGCACAGCTAATGAGAGGCAGAGTCATAACCCAGGCCCAAGTCCCCTGACTTGCTGTTTCCTTCAACAAGTGTTTATTGAGCACCTGTTCTAGGCACCAGGTGTTGTGGTAGACAGTCCATACGCTATGCAGCAAATAAATCACAGTGCGGGGACTGTGAGCTTTGCCCCATGGTGCCCACGTCCCCTCCTTGTGCTGAAGAACACCCTGGCTTGGTAGCAGGCCCGTTTCTCACATGGAGCTTACCTGGCCTGGTTCTTGGGAGGGATGATGTGTGCCCCTTGGGTGCTGGCTGGCCCATGGGCAGGACCTGGGGATTGCTCCTTCCTCAAAGCCCTATCACCCCTCTCCTGGACTCCCTGGCCTCCTGTGGGCTGTCGTCCAACTTGCCCTGGAACATAATTTGGGGCACATAGATCTGTCCAGGTCTGTTTCCTGCTGGAAACCTTCCATGGCTCCTGACAGGACAGTCTCAGTTCCTTCCTTCCCGTAAAACTGTAGGCCCTTCACAGCCCAGGCCTTGCCACTGGTCTGCTTTTGGTCTCCTATCTTCCCATGCCCTACCAGAAAAGCTGAATTCTCCATGACCTTCCCAGTGTCCCTCTGCTTGGATGCTGCTTTTTGCCCCATCTTTGCATAGACAGCTTACTCATCCTTCTACACCCAGTACAAATGTCCCCTTGCTCAGTTCTCCCTTTCTTGTTGACTGAATGCAGGCTTCTGCCCGCAAGGGCTCTGGTGGGAGAACCCTTGGCCCTCCAGTCCCTGGACCCCAGGCTGGCAGGGCCGGAGGGGGATTAATACTAAAGCTCCAGGGCTCCTGGGAGGTTGACCAGGAGTTACAAACCGGTAGGCTTTGTTTGGTCTGTAGTTTTCTAAAAACTTAAATTAGCTGGCAGCACGTAAAAGGACATTTGACATGAAAAAGTCTGACTTCCAGCTTTTCTTAAATTGGGCCACGTGGCAGCACCAGGCCCGTGTGCGTGTGGCCGGACCCGGCTAGAACCTGGGGGGGCCGCCCCCTTGAGCTGTAGTGCGCGCTCCCCGCCATGCCACAGGCCTCCCCTGTCCCTGCTGCCTGCAGCAGACAGACCCACGTCCCTTGACTAGGCCCTGACGGCCTTTGAGATTGTGGCGCCGTCCCCAGCCCATCAACGCAGCATGCTCCTGGGGCATTTACGTGAGCCGGAGGGCAGGGAGGCTGGCTTCCCCGAGGATGTAGCAGCAGGCCCCTGGGGCCCAGATGCGGTCTGGAGCAGGCAGTGACCAATGGCCGGGCCGTCGCTGGCAGTGCTGTGCTGAGCCCGGGACCTCGCCCCCTTGGGACCCACAGAAGCTGGAGGCGCAGGAGCAGCGGGCGCGGCGGCTCAAGGAGAAGCTGCGCAGCAAGCGGCAGAGCCTGCGGCGGCAGCTGGAGCGGCTCCGGGGGCCGGCGGGGCCGCGGGCAGACGGCCTGGACTCTTCGGGCCTCTCTTCCGAGCGCTCGGACTCGGACCGAGGTGAGTGCCCCGAAGCCAAGGGGTCGTGTGGGCTGAGCGGGCCGCGGCCCCTAACCGGCGGCCTCCCTGTGCAGAGGAAGCGGACGTGGACGTGGAGAGCCTGGCGTCCGGGGCCGAGGCTGAGCTGCTGCGGGGCTTCGGCGCGGGCCGGGAGCACAGCTACTCCCACGGCGGCAGCAGCTGGCTGTGAGCCCCCGCACGCTGCCCTCCGCTCGAGGCCGGAACCCGCCGCAAGCCTCAGGGGCTGCCTGCGACGGACTGAAAGGACCCTTCCGTGGGAACAGGTGCCTGCCCCCCCCGCCCCCCCCCCCGTCCCCCCGTCCCCCTACCCCCACCGCTGGCTGCCGGCCGGTCCTCCTGGGGGAGGGCTCGCCTGTGCTTCCTCCGCGGCCTGCAGAGCAGGCAGCTTGCGCCCGGGCCACCCTTCCAGGCCTTTCTTGTAGCACTTGGCTCTGCTGTCCCCAAGGGGAGCAGAAGACTCTTGGGCCCTCACGTTCATTCCTAGAGAAGGCCCGCAGATACTGGACAGTATTCGCATTAAATTTACGCATCTTTGCTAACTTCCTGTCCGTGGTCTTGCCTGACGAAAATGGGGAACTCCCAGGCACGGACAAACTGGAAAAGAGGAAATGAGATCATAGCCGTGACCGACACCATTCGCTCACGGTACCAGGCAGTGTCCCTCCACGCCTCACAGCTGGGGGCTGCCTGGCCCCGCTTCACAGGTGGCACTGAGGCTGAGTACGAGACTTGCCTGAGGCCCAAAGCCAGGAAAGCGTGCAGTCAAGATTCTAACTAAAGCTTTCTGCCTCCAAGAATTATTTATTGAGTGCCTGTTATGTGCTAGACGCAGTTCCAGGCACCCGGAACACATCATAGAACACAACAAAGGCCCCTGCCCTCGCGGAGCTTACAGTCTAGGCTTCCTCCCCCTGCACACTGTGCCCCCGAGCGAGCCACCGCCCCTCCCTGGGCCTGTCCTTGGCCCCCCGGCTCCACGCGGAACAGGACACCCGGCCCCAACCCCCCCCCCCCCAAGAGAGCAGAAAGGGCTGGAAGTTGAGTTTTACTAGTAAAGTACGAGCAGGAAGGGCAGAGGGACTGGAGCCGGGCCGTCAGGTGTCCCACTGCCCCGGAGCCCGGGCTGGCTACACGAAGTGCTGCCGCTGTTGCTGCTGCTTGCTGGCCGCCTTGCTGGCCAGGTCCTTGGCCTTCTCTGTAGCTGCCAGTGCCGTCTCCTTGGCCTTCTCCTTGGCTTCCTTGGCTGTCTCAACGAGGGTTTTGGAAGGGGCCTCCCCTGCAGCAAAGGGCAGGGGCTGGCTTCAGAAGACACCAAGACGACCCACCTCAACACCCCTCCTCCCTGACACTCCCCGTCTTTGGGCCAGGCGCTGTCCGAAGGGTGCCATTTGCCCCAGGGTACTGATGACGGGTCCCAGGCTTAGAGTGGGGTGGTGACGGCTGTGGACTCCACACCCGGCAGGGCCACTAGGGCCTCTTTTTGTGCCCAGAGCCCCTCACCTTGCAGCTTGGCCAAGATGTACTCAAAGCCCTTCATAGTCTTGGTCACGTTGCTTTTGAACCGGGCAAGACCAAATTCCTGGCAAAAGAAGAAAAGGGGGAAAGATTCTGAGCTTCCCACTGACCCCTAGCCCAGCCTCCATACCAAATGCTTGGGGCCCCAAAGCCCCAGCACCCCCACAACACTGCTCACCTGGACAGCTCTGGAGACACCAAATAAGCTAGAGGAGACCCAGGCTTCCCGGCGGATTTCGGTCCAGCCGCTGTTATCAGAGTTCACACAGTAAACACATCGTTCCTCCACCACCTGTGCAGGGAGTCAGGCCAACCACAATCGCGTGGGAGTCTTTCACTTTATCAATTTGCACATAAGTTGGATCCCCTGCCTCTTTTTCACAGGGTAGGGCAATCAGGTGAAAATTCACTTCCTTCCCTTACTGTATTCCCAACCTTCATTTCAGGAAGAGAGCAAGAACATAAAAAAGGCCATTCTGCTGTCTCAAACCTCTCCTCTGACCCTTTCAACTAAAAGGCATATAGACTCGAGATCAGTAGAGTGTGTGCCAGCTCTAACCTGGCCCTGGACTTTGTCTGAAGGCTTTCTGTGCAGTGCTTTTAGCCTGCCTTCCACCCACTGCAGGGCCTGAGCTCCCTGGCAGGCGAAATGAAAATGGAAACCTGGCAAGCGTCACAGCTCTCATTATCTGACGAGTGACCCAGTACTTCCAAGAGCAACACTTAAAAGACATGTCTCACAGCTGGATCACTATCTTCGTAATTTATAAAAATAGATTACGCCCTCAGGGTAGTCAGCTGTGAAGCCTTCGGAAAACTCTGGGGCAGAACATCAAGGTGCTCGCTCACTCTGTGACCTTGCAGGGCACTTCCTCTCTCAGAACCTCACTTCCCTCTTTGCACAATAGAGAGTAATACCTAGCTCCCAGAGCCACTGTGAAGAAGTTAGCTGAGAAAAAGAATGAGAGCTCTCTGAAAACTTTTAGAGTATTCACATGTGAGAAGATACTGTAGGATGTTCCTTTAACCAAGGGTTTTCCAGCTCTCTTATAGGCAAGAAATCAAAAGGTATACGAATCTCTCCTTCCAAAATCTTAGGTGAAAACCCATTATGTAAGACAGATAAAGTGGAACTCCTTTAATCATCATGGGGTAAGGGGCCCAGATCCTCTCCCCTCTGAGGCACAAACAAACAAACTGCTTATGGCTTGATAGACTCCGGTTTGAAAAATCACTGCCTCCTTCCCTCAGCATCACTTCTGTGGGCGCACACTCTGTGTGTGCCAGGCACAGTGAGGGTGCTCTGTATTTAGTACTTGGGACAACTCTGTAAAACAAGTACCCCTCCCCCACAGTATGAATGAGTTAAAAAACTAACTGGCTGAAAAAAATCATCTGAGTTTACACTCTAGATCTAGCACTCCCCAGTAACCCAAATCTGCTTCAGACAACAGAAGCCCCTTCATGGCTTCCTAGCCACATGTACCTGGAGCTACTTTTGGGGGACCAACGGGGAGAGTAGTCTCACCATCAGCCGGGCGTGGTTGATGTTCCAAGTGAAGGTGGTCATGGTCTGGTTCTGCGGGTCCACAATAGAATCCTCCAGGATGTACACCGAGTGAGCAACATTGGCAGGAAACAGTCGCTCGGCCCAGCGGGGCATCCTGTTGGTCTTGGTCAGGAGACGCCGGGACAGGAGTTTCTGGTCAGGGGTCACCTCCCGGTGCACTATGTCTTCCGTCAAGACATGTTTGCTGCAAGTATCAGAATGAAGGTGACCCTCGGGGGCATGCCGCTGAAAGACTGCCTGTTGGGGTTCCCCTATGGAGCCTCCCCGCCCAGAATGGCCATGCCTTCCCCAAGCTTGCACCGCTAAGTAGTGTGGCTCACACCTCAACTAGAGTCCCTTGCGACTATCCGAGGGCAAAATCCAACTCCCGCCCTCTTGCTGACCGATTCCAGCGGGGACTGGACCTCATGATTTATTACCCCAGTGGAGAACCGCCACAGGCAGAGGAGTAGGCCAGCGCCGGGACTTCCAACCCCAAGATCCCTCCCAACTGCTGTGCCGCCGCCTCTTCCTGTCTCACCACCCCGAAAAGAGAGAACCTTGGACTAGAGCCTCAAGTAAACCACCGCCCAGGCCCGGCCTCCTTCCACTACCTTGCAGGCCTGGCCTGGCCACTTTTCGGATGGGGTCTTCTTACCCTAAAGAAGGCCACAACGGTTCCGACGATGCCCTACCTCGGACTCGATGTCGAGTCTCTCCCGGCCCCACACTTCGATCTCCAAACAGCGAGGGGGGGAGGACTGCTCTTTCCAGGGCCACGTACCTATAGGGATTCGGGTACCGCTGCCAAAAGGCAGCGAACACTTGGTCCCAGGAACTCCGGAGCACGCTCTGGCCCAGGAAATACTTCACCATCGTCCCGGCCGCGGCGGACTCAGCAACCGCGCAGCATCAGGGGTGCGATGCCCGGGGGGGCACGCGGAGTCCGGACCAAGGCTCGGCGCACGCCCGCCAGGCTCGCAGCTCAGTCACCACCGCGCTGCACCCAAGCTGCCGCCGCCGCCGCCATGAGGAGTTGTCGGGCCGCGCGCGCAACTTCCGGCGCTGCAGCGCTGTCCCCACCACTTCCGGCGCCCGCGCACGTGACCCTGCGGCCCCGCCCCTCGCCCTTTACACCGCCCCCCCCTCCCCCGCGGGAGTCGCGGCGCTGCGGGTCGGACCCAGGTTGAAGGGGCCCCTAGGTTCCGTGGGGAGTCCGTGGCGGAGCGACGCCTAAGGCCTGCGAGCGAGCTGGGCGGCGGCATGCGGCGCCGTTGAGGGCGCTGCCGCGCGCGCTCCCAGGCCGCCCTGAGTCCTGGGCTATTCAAAGGAGCAGCAGCGCCTGGGGCCGAGGAGCGGGGCAGACGCGGACGCTGCCGGAGCTCCAGCCGACGCGGCGTCTCCAGTCGTAGGTTGGCCCTTTGGGGTCGGGAGCTGAGGCTTGGGCGCTGCCTGCCCGAGCGGAGATCCGGGTTTGCCTCCCGCCCCCGCTCAGGACCCTGACGCGGGTGAGGCGGCCCCGGGAGCATGAGCGGGCAGCGCGTGGACGTCAAGGTGGTGATGCTGGGCAAGGAGTACGTGGGCAAGACGAGCCTGGTGGAACGATACGTGCACGACCGCTTCCTGGTGGGGCCCTATCAGAATGTGAGTGCGCCGCGCGGGGCCCGGTACGGGTGGGAGGGAGCTGGCTCGCACCCGCGGCCCTGATCACTTCCCCCCGATTGCAGACCATCGGGGCCGCCTTCGTGGCCAAGGTGATGTCCGTTGGAGACCGGACGGTGACTTTAGGTATTTGGGTAAGTCCCCTGGGCAAGCAGTCCTGAGAAAACCCATTCATGATGAGGCTTAGGTTCTCCTGCCTATTACTGGCTGACTTGGGGTCTCGTAGAGGCCATTTTTCTATTTTAGACCCCAGTTTAAAACTAGGGGTCTGGAGGACGTGGTATTAGTTTGCAATCTTGGGGAGTAGCTCGGTAACTCAGGGCTGAGCCGCCTCCCGCCCTTCAGGATACAGCAGGCTCTGAGCGCTACGAGGCCATGAGCCGAATCTATTATCGGGGCGCCAAGGCTGCCATCGTCTGCTATGGTAAGAGGGGTTCTGGCCCGTTCCTCAAACAAGAGGGGGTGGGTGTCAGGCTGGCCTTAGAGAACAGCCCCTGATCCATGGTTGTGTTTTCTGCGTGTCCCGTGTCAAGACCTGACGGACAGCAGCAGTTTTGAGCGAGCGAAGTTCTGGGTGAAGGAACTGCGCAACCTAGAGGAGGTAAGTGCCAGACCTCACCAGACGACCAGGGGCTGGTGGTCCATGGGAGTGACTCTGACCTTGTCTTTTGCCCCAGGGCTGTCAGATCTACCTGTGTGGCACCAAGAGTGACCTGCTGGAGGAGGACAGGCGCCGCCGCCGTGTGGACTTCCACGACGTCCAGGACTATGCAGACAGTAGCTGTTGCTCAGCTCCCTGGGGGTGGGGGAAGGAGGTGGCTTTTTGGGTGGAGCAGAGAAAATAGGGACCACCTTAGCTGCCATGGCAGGATCCCTTGGGAAGGTCTTCTGGCCTCCCTGAAGGTGTGGGGTCCATTAGATTCCCTGAACTGCTAGCCTTCCCCTTTGTATCCACCCCGATTCTCAGGCAGGAGGCTTTAGTCACTTCTCTTTACAGATATCAAAGCTCAGCTCTTTGAAACATCCAGCAAGACAGGCCAGAGTGTGGGTGAGTGCTGTCGGGGGCCTCACAGCAGAACAGGCAGGGGTGCCAGAGGAGGCAGAGAAGAGCCTAGAGGGCTGGGTTACTGGGTGATTCCAGGGTTACTGGCTTTGAGCCCTCACTGACTTGTCCTTTTTCTTGCCAGACGAGCTCTTCCAGAAAGTGGCAGAGGACTACGTCAGTGTGGCTGCCTTCCAGGTGATGACAGGTGTGTGTGCTTCCCCAGCCTCTCTGGAGACTTCCTCTAGGCCCACAGCATCTGGCCCCCTTCACGAGTTACCTGATTCCCAAACAGAATGGTGCTGAGCTGCCACCTCTCTTTGACAGAGGACAAGGGCGTGGACCTGGGCCAGAAGGCAAACCCCTACTTCTACAGCTGTTGTCATCACTGAGTCACCACCACTCACCTGGCCTAGGGGAATTAAAGGAATCCCCCCCAGAAGGGCTAGACCTAGCTCCTGTCTGGGCTTGAGTGGCCGGACGTCTGAGCTACCCCCAGTCCCCAGGGCAGCAGAGGTGGCACCTGCCTGTGCTGGCCCATGGAACGAAGGCAGCATTGGGCTGACTGACGGGCATGAGGAGGGTAAAGGCTTATTTGGACCCCAGGCTCCTGCCCTGGACAGCACTTGTGTCTGCAGATTATTTAAGTGGCTTTTGATTTGTAAATAAAATCAATGCACTGTGAATCACACTCAGCCCCTCTCCCTGCTGTGTGGATTAGGTGCCAAGACACCTAGTTCTTTCTGGGGCTACCACCTGGCCTCACTTCCTATATTAAGGCTCCTCCCAGCTCTTACTCTTTTGGAAGCCAAAGAACTTCACTCCAGGGTTGCATCTGAGATAATGTAGAAACAAAAGGGCTTTTCCTGTTCTTTAGGGGGGACAAAGATAGATAGGTGAGGGGCTGGGGCAATGCGAAGCTCACGCAAGGCAGGCACTTAAGTGATGTCCAGAGATCAAAGGGTGAAGCACTCCTACCTCAGACTGGCTGGTTCTACCACAATTTCTGTCACATCTAGGTCCATGAGTCATGTCTGTGGCTCAGATCCTAAGTTTCCCAGCAACCTACTACAAGGTGGCTTAATGGAAGAAAAATTGTAAGTTCTGCAAGACAGAAAGGTCTTATAGATCCAGATTGGGATCCAATTCAGTTATCAACAGAAAAGGGACCTAAACTTGGCCTCAGTTTCCCATCTGTAAAATCAGGTGACCACTCCCAGTTCAGGGCAGCGAAGATCCTGAGCAAAAAGTAACTCTAGGACTGAATGTTTGTCTTCCCACACTACTCCCTAGAGGGCTTTCTGCTGAAGGGCATGAAGTTCAGGACTAGGTCAGAAGGAAAGACAGACTCCCAAGACTCCCCCCAAAGTACATTTTTGGGTCTTAGAAGTATCAAGTGTTAGGGTGGATAGGGCTGGTACTTCCTGTTCAGCTAAAAAGCATATGGCAGCCCTTTTCCAGTATTGGAGGCCTGGCTGCTTTGCCTCTGCTTTTCCTGCCTTAGGCCTGGGCCAGGTCTTCTGCAGTGCCTAGCACCTATCTCTGAAGAACTAAAACCGTGGCCAGAATGGTCAGACTCACAGTCAGAAAATGCTTTGGTTCCACTTCCTTTTTTAAAACCAATTCCTCAAAATACCCTTCCTTCATGGGTAATGGAAGCTTCCTGTATAGGGGCTGAAACTGACACCAGCTACTCCCAAAAGAAGTGAAAGACATTCTGGCAGCTGGTGGCTGCTGGGAGGAAACCCACACCACTCCTGGAGATGCTTAGAGGAGGGGCTCACCTCCACCATGTCCCCAACCTGGGAACTATCTCAGAGGCTGGTTTCTGCTCTCACCCCAAACCCATCCTCCCTCCTGTTAAGCTATATCTCCCCACGGACAACAAACAACACACAGGGCAAGGGCCATAAGAGTAAAGTTAAACTTTACTTTACAGTAATTTTTTTCTATATACAAAGAATTACAGTACATGTTTATGGGGACTCCTACAGGGCTCCCCTCTTTTTCACTAAGAGTTTCACTTACAGCTGACAATCTATGGGGGGGAGGAGGGGGCAAAAGACCAGTGATGGACCTCAGCTGACAACCCCCCCCGCCCCTTTCTTAAAAATATATAGATCTCTATTGTCAGCTTGTTTCTTTGCCAAGACTTAGAAAGCTGCTCTTCCATGAGCTCCTGTGTGCTGCACTCACCCATCTTCAACACACTCCTCTACACGCACACACAGGCAGCACCCACCATGGACCTGGAGACCGCCTGTTCTCTGCCCCTACCCTGGAAGTCTAAAGCACCACAACCATTCATCTCTGCTCCTACTCCCTGGGCTTATCTCCTGTCCACAAAGCTTTGCTTGACTTCCAGGGTGTTAGACCTGAAGCCCCTCAATAGCCTGATGGTTTGAAAGTCATGGGAAAGCAGCTCTAGAGAAAGGACCATGTAAGAGTTTAACATGATTTTGCTTATGCTGGTAGGAAACATTTCTCAGGCTGTGGATTTCTAATTAAAATAAACTCTTTCCACTTCCTTAAGAAATATTACCCTTAATCTTCATAAGCAATCGAGGTGCTCCCATGAGAGTGGAAGAGGTAGAGAGGGGCAGAAGGAGAACCCCACAGCTGGAGCGCTCTACCAACCTGTTCTAGGCAGTGTGGACGGAAGCTACACCAGGTGACACGGTGACACCAGCCCTGAGAAACTCAATGGCCACCCTCGTCTGGATATAGCATCTCTCCCACCTAGGATTATGCTGACCCACTCCAGGGTCGGGTGCAGGCTTCACTGAGGCTCTGCCTTCTCCTTCTCTAATTGAGCCTCAAAGAAACCATTCTACACAAAATTTCTTCCTCCCAAACAGGAACCTGGGTTTCTCAAGTCACCAGTCCCTCAACCCTTGGCAGTGCTTATTTATACCAGAAAATTAGCACCATCATTACATTTTTTGTGTTCAAAGCAATTATCTATTCTTATTTCAATTTGTACTACAGCAACCTCTGGCCCTGCTGCACTGGCCCTAGGAAGCTCAGCTGAGAGCTAACTGGCCACAGCCAACGAAAGTCCCATGCAGCAGCTACCTAGCTCTAAGTGATCTGGAATGTCTAACACATGAAGCAGCCCAAGCATTATTTAGCAGGGAAAGGGGCTTGTGTCAGCTCCTTTCTTGCCATGATCTCAGGTGAGGAGATTGGGCCACTCTGACCTCCTGGTTGACAAAACCGGAAGAGGATGACAATATCCTCCGAAAAAGCCTTAGGAGAAAACCCACTTTATAGGAGCTGAGGGCAAAATCCATCCACGTTTAGTGCTTTCCTGATTCCTTTCCACAGGGGAATCTGCCAGGACCAGACTTCCTTCCTGCCATTCTGTTCTCATGGTGTGACCTGGGAGTCCAGCTCCAGTGAGATGCTGCTGAGCCTGGGAAAGGATCGCTGATGCACTTCGTGCCCTGACTGTAGTGTGGGGTAGAGAATGTGAAGATAAAATAATTATTTCCATCAATGCGAAAGATGCAGGTTTGGTAGTTGTTCAATTAGAGGATCAACACAGTGACTTAAATCACCTCAAACTCAGTAACTTCAGGGGCAAGCAGACATTTAAAAACTGGGATCCTTCTGTAGCAATGACAGTTATTTTGCTATTAGAATGGGTTTGCTTCAGCAGGAGAAGCAAATGAGGCTTTGAATTCAAATTTCAACAGTTTCCATCAAGTTCTTCTGACTGAACAGGGCTAGGAGAGATATTGGTTCTTTAGCTACCTATGGAAGCTATAACTTCCCCCTTGGAAACGTTTCCTGGGGACTGGCTTAGGGGCACTCTCTCTTGAGATCCTGATTTCCAGGCACTTGGTCAAATACCATCCTGCACAAAGATCAGGAGTTTCTAAGAGAAAAGCTTTCCTTTTAACTGCCAATTCATACCCTCTGGAGAAAAGGTCTCAGTACAAGGCTCCAGGAGAGTCCCCAAGAACTGGCAGGATCACTGTCTCCCCACTGTCCCTCATGCAAGAGTTTCAATTTCCCAGTAGTCCTTCTAACTCTGCTTATTATATGGTGACTGCTTTCTTGATGTTAACAATCTGGTATCAGATGCTGCTATCAGTGGGCCTGACAGCTGAATTTCTACTTTCCATTCTACCTGAGAGTCTTTCAGTAACCCTCACAAAAGCCTGGATGTCCATCTAGATAAAGAACTACCACCCCCCCACTCCCACCCTCTCCCCCAAACTAAGCACAGCTCAAAAGTTGTTTTCCCAGGCAGGTCTGGAAGGACGTTTCCAGTAAATGGTGTAGAATGGAAAGAACCAAAACAAAACCACAAAGTGGCCACTCATGGCCCACCTTTCCCTCACTCCTTGTCCTGTGAGACATATCTAGAGCGGCTGTCAAGTCAATTACCTACCAAAGCCTACTTCAGAGAAGCTATTTCAGGATCAAACTTCTCCACTTAAATTTTTTTACATAGCCTGCACACCCCCCCCCCCCAAATTCACAGTTTATTTCATGAAACAAAGAGCTACGGTAATTTAACACACAACAAAGTGAAAGGAGATTCTGACAGTGCAGTGCGAATATCTTTTTCTGATCACAACTACAGATGACAGGAGAGAAAAGGGCACAGGACTGGCACCAAGCAAACCCTACTCATACAGCCTAAGAGATTAGGGAAAGGGACCTACTAGCTGCAGTTATATACTTATTATTCTCACACATGATAAATACTTAATATAATGAACTTTAATGTTCTGGGTGGATTTCTTTAAAAATATCTTTTCCATGGTTTAAAATTTTTTAAAAAAGAAAATAAGATGCTTTGTTTTTTCTTCCTTTTGAACAAAGAACTTTTCCTCTCTCATGATGTGGGAAGAGAGATAGGATGAAAAGGGGAGAACTAGGTAGGTGGAATTTACAGAGATTTCGAGGTCTAAGTGGGATGCAGAGATAGGCCCCTAGACTCAGGACAGCCCTGCCCAGCCTCGTACCTCTGCCTGAGTTCAAGTGTCTCAACCCGAGACAGACTTTGGGAAATAAAAGCAAATTCTTCTCTTTATATAAAGCGCAAATGCTTCTATAACTATTGTTCCCTCCTTAGAAGTGATGTGGATAACCTCAGTAGGAACTCAAGAGGAGGAAACTGGGACAAAATACAGAATCTTGTTGAGGGTGTAAAAGCCATAACTGAAACAGAATGGCCAGGAGACATCTGGGCCAGGAGATGGCCTGTTGGCTAAAGCTGCTGGCTAAGTTGGCAAAGCAGAGAGGTAAACACGATTGGTCTAGGGACAAAGGAGGGGTGAGTGAATGGGAAGGAACTGGCCAAACAGCACTTCCTGTTGGCAGTTGGTGAGCTGGGTGAATGGTAGGGCAGGGTAGCACCAACAGATTTCCCAGCCCTTGGGCCCCAGCTCAGGGCAGCAGTAACAGATAATCAGCAGTTATGAGGAATCATCTCTCAGACTGGACATTGCTCTAAACACCACATCTTGCCAGTCACAGGGGAAGGGATCTAGCCTGCCTTTGAACAAAGTCAGCAGGCAGGTGCTCTCAGTACAGAACACAGCAATTCTCAGGGATAGGGTGGTAGAATCCACCAGTGAAGGAGAGGACTCCCTCCATTCAGGTAAGAGGGCAAAGGATCAAAAGAGAGAAGGAATTTTCCATCAGAATCTGGCACTCTCCCTGAGCTGGTGGTAGATCTAGCGCAGAGCTTGCCAGAGATTCCCTAAGTCCACTGCCCGACTCTGAAATCTGAAAGCACCTGAGTGTTTGAGGGGCGGGCATGGGGTGGGCTGATGTAAAAGGACGAAAATCGGTAGGAAAGAAAGGTAAGCTTGCCAATTGCCTTCTTATACTTCGGTAAAGCTATGTCCTTGTAGAGCCCAGCCCCCACAACCAGCTGCTCTGCCAAGGACAGATTTTCAGACTCTGCACAGCCCAGACAGAAGCAGCAGCAGCTGCCCAGCCAACGGCTCCACTTGGCCTTGATGCAATCCCCCCCCCCCCCCCCCCCCCACTAGAGACCTCCACATGAGCGTGTGTGCATCACACGCACACATGCACACCCAACCAGGGGACACTTACTCAACACAACCACTTCTGGGGCCATAAAGGACATTACAAAATGAGTCTGGAGCCCCAGGGCCCCTCAGAACTTCCTGCTATTTCCTGGTCAAAGGTTCATGAAAACAGCCTGAGAACCCAGGCAGGCATGTTAGGCTCACAGGGATCAGGTCTTATCTCTGTATCTCCTGTCAGTGACTAGCACCTGGCCTAGCACATGTGAATGCTCAAGAAATCACTACTGGTATCAGTTCTTCCCAAGTGTTCATCAGGTGCCCTCAGTGGGGCTCTGTAGGGCTAGAGAAATAACTTCGAGAGCCCCTCTACCTTCCAACCTGACCAGTGGAATTGAATCCCATGCTTGACTCCAGAGTGGACTTTTTATTTCAAGTTACCATGTGTAAAGGTTGGAGGAAAAAGACCCAAGTCTGTCTGTCTCCTTGGCTGGGGCCCACTTGGATTTCCATACATGGTTTACACAACCACATGCCCCACTGGCTAATGTCACAAGAGTTCTGAGTGTTGGGATATAAGGAAAGAGTAACAGTGGAAAAGTGGTGGGGTCTGTTTTTTAAGAGGGGAAAAGAAAGAAGATTTCCCTTCCCCAAGAACCCTGGGGGCAGCTGGTCTGGTCATGTGACATTTACTCATATTACTTCTGTTCTGACTCTGCACATTTGTGACTGGAAGGAGCCTGGTTAAGAGCTGGAAGTGTATTTTGCTCTGGTTTAGGGTCTTGCCCTCTTCCAAGAGACCAGCAAGTCTGTGCCAATGTCTGTGTGCTCCCAGAGGACCAGCAAGATGGCGGTATTGTCTGTCCAGCCACCATGGGCCAGAGTCCTGGCCCTGGTGCGGCCTTTCCCAGGGCCCAGGGACTCTGCTCTGCAGTTGCCAACTTCTTCTCTTCAGTACAGAGGGAGGATGGGGCCTTCCCAAGAGGCCTGAAGGACTGCCCACTCTTGGCAGCAAGTCCAGGTAGTTGCTGGCCTCCGGCCATCTGCTTCACCTGCTTCACCAGGCCTGGTGCTTGGCTGGGAAGCCCTGGTGTCTGCTCCAGCCCTGCAGGTGCTCTTCCTGAGGCCTGAGTTGTTGGCTCATATAAAAAAGCCTTGGCAGGGGGCTGAGAGAGAAGTCTGGCCTGGGTGAGTGATTTAACTGCTTGCCAGGAGTGCTCCGAAGGGACTGCTGCTTTCCCCAGTGGCGGAAGGACAGGATCTGACACGCTGCCTCTCTCTACAGCTCGCGGCATCTGCCCCAGACCTTTGCTGGCAGTCCACGAGCTTGACTCCAACACTGGCATCTTCTCATCAACCTGTGGTGTGACCTCATGAGGTGAAGCAGCCCGTTCTTTCTGGTGAGGAGTTAGGTCTATGAGATCCATCACCAAAGCAGCTCTATTTTTTGACTGAGTATTCTGGTCCACGGGCCTCAGTGCTTTTTCTTTAGCTACCAGGGTCTGGACCACAGCTGATAGTACTTTGTCAGGAGGTGGGAGTCTCTGGGACAAAGAAGCATGGGATTTGTCTGGGGGCCTGTCTGAAGTCTGGGGCTTGGGACCGCTGGTGACTAGCAGTCTGTCTGGCGGTGGAAGTCTCAGGCCAGTAGGGACTGGGGTTTTCTCCAGTGACTGGGGCCTTGGGCTGGCAGCACCTATGGATTTATCCAGCCTTGGGTCAGCTGTCCCCAGAGGTCTTTCCAGTGGTTGGGACCTGACTGAGGGTGAGGAGCTTACGCCAGTCACTGAAGAGGGTTTGTCAGATAGTTGGGGTCTTGGTCCTGCCACTGCAGGTGGCCTGTCCAATGGCTTCTGGCTGGATACCAAGGACTGGGGTTTGGTCCCCGACCCAGCAAGGTCCCTGACCCTATCTACAGGCTGGGGCCTGGAGTCAGTTCTGTCAGAAGGTCTTTCAGGAAGCAGTGGCCTCTGACAAGTCCCTGCCAGAGCTTTTTTGGACAGTGACAGTGTCTGGTTGGTGTCAGCAGGCAGCTTATCCAACAGTTTGGGCCCCTGAGCAGCCACTCCTGATGAATGCTCTGCCAGGTGAGTGCCTGGGCCTGGAGGCAGCGGTACTGGGGGAGGCACATACTCACGGATCTCCCCAGGTTCCAGAGGATTGGGCCCACAGGGGTCATGCTCAGTACAAGACAAACGCCCATCCAATTTGGAGATGAAGAGCATCCCTTCCCGATGCTGCTTACAAAAGGAGCTGGGACACATCTCACAGAAGGAGGCTGCTTCCTTCCCACAGATGTCACACTGATGCCAAGGACACTCCCATTTCCCTAAAAACACAGATATGAAACAAACGCTTAGGAAAACAAGCAAGGTGCATGAAATGAGTCATGGCCCTGAGCCTGGGTCAAAAGAGTGATTTCAAACTGCCACCTTCTGCAGAGAGCTCATGCCACTCACCTGACACCTCCCCTGCCCCAGAATCTGAGTCTCCTGTACAACACATAAAAATAAAAGCCAAGTACAAGTAGCAACTGAGTATCAACTAAATATACAGGCAGGAGTAATTTCTTATTTCTAGGACTATTTCTAGCAAGGGGGAAAAAACCCAAAGCTCCCCTTAGATAGAATGTGAAGATACTACTTCCACAGTTCTGCAAACTCCATTTGTCTAATATAGCCTTTCAATATGCAACTCTAAAGGGATAATCTCGGCTATTTAAACTTCTGCTTATTTGGTTATATTTAGGAACAGGGAGCAGATATACAAATGTGAAAAACTGAGCGGATTTTCCTTTGCTCAGTTTCAAATCTTGCAACTAGCACAAATTTTACCTGTACAGTCCACATAGAACCAGTGGAAAAGACCCTGACCTACCATCTATTTGCTCCCATTTCATGACACCTGAGAGTCTCTGCCGTGGATGGTGTTTTCACCCTGGCTCATAGTTTCCAAATAAACTATGCTAGTCCTGACTCCTGGCTCCTAGTCAAGATGAGTTCCAATGCAGCCTGTGCCAGCTACAATCCTGAGCTATTGATTCTGAAACAATTCTCCTTTTCCACTTCCTGGCACTGACAAGTCATGCTGTGGTCCTGCCCTCACACTACCTCCGTTTCTATAATTTTATTTCTCTGGCAATCATACATCGAAGGAAAGCTAGTTCAGGGACAAACTCCTCTCATTCCCACCCCAAAGTTTTCTCTCTGCAATTCCTGAGAGCAGGCTACTGGTGATGTTTAATCTCCTCAGCTGAAGTGGCTCCCTACTGCTTTCTTGCCTCTGTCAACAAAACAGACCACATATCCAAGTCCTCCCAAACTCTTCTAACTCCAAATCACCACTCAAAAGTTAGCAACTTGGGCAGCTGGGTGGCTCAGTTGGTTAAACAACTGCCTTCGGCTCAGGTCATGATCCTGGAGTCCCAAGATCGAGTCCCACATCGGGCTCCCTGCTCAGCGGGGAGTCTGCTTCTCCTTTTGCCCCTCCCCCTCTCATGTGCTCTCTCACTCTCTCATTCTCTCAAATAAAATCTAAAAAAAAAAGTCAGCTTCTCCAGCCACAAATTCCTGACACTCTATCTGCCCAAGCAGCTCTCTCATGTGTCAGTAGATGGGAGCTGCCTCTCCTTCATAAGGGAGTGGGTGAAGGGAGCTCAAAGGGTGTCTAGTCCAGGGTATCTAGTCCACACCTCACTGACCGGAATAACCCCAAACTCCATGCTATCTCAACCTCTCTTTCTTTAGAAAGGAAACATGATTTAGTGGCCTTGAAGTCAGAAAACCTGGCTTTCAATCCAACTCCTCCATCTACATGCTCTATTGTGACAAGTCATCTCACCAAACTGGACTCTCAGTTTCCTCATCTGCATCATGGGAAGGTGAAAAGGTCTCATCTTTATGGGTTGCTGGGAGGATAAAATAACATAACATAAATGTAAATAAAGTGCTTGACATATAATGAGTTTCTGTTCCCTTCTCTATAACCTAGGATTCCAAAGCCTTTATTTCCAGAATGAGAACATGAACCATACCCCCTTCAACATTATGCATGGGAAGACCAAGGGCTCTGACAATTCTGGCAGAGAACAAAGAGCACTCTACATGGATTTTGACACCAACCTGCTGGTCGCTTGGTTAGATTTAGACAGTCAGCATGGTAAACTTTTGGGCAGCCTGGCTTCTTACAGGAGACGAGCTGGCCAGCATCCCCACAGCTGAAACATTCATCCTCTCTCTCCTTTGTGATTTCACCCTGGGTCCTGCGCTTCCCCTGTTGCTTCTTCTTGAATTTCTTTGACTTTTCTTCTGTGGCAATGGGTTGATTCTAGAGGTCAGATATTGAGCAGTAAGCATTCTGTCGATATATTAGTTGTGTGATCTTGACCAGATTAACTATCCTTTCTGAGCCTCAGTCTCTCCTCTGGGAAGAGACAGTCCTCATAGACTATTGTAAAGATAAGAGAAAATGCAGGAAAGGCACCTCACACATCATAGGTACCCAATAAATGGTTGCATTAATTCTAACTTTTCTATCAACTACTCCTGCCACCTGAATGAAATAAAAGAAAAATGAACTTATTTTTGTTAACACACAAGGCTAGTGTTAAAGGTAACGTTACCCTTTCATTACGTTTTATTTTTGTGTTTGTCTAGGTGTGTATGTTTGTGTGTGCACACACAATTCTTTATTCAATAAACCTTCACTGGACACCTTAAGAGTCACATGCTAGGAAGGCACAGAAAACTAATTCATGGTCCTTGCCCTCAATAAGCTATGTGCCCTTCATCTATATCAAATTAGGTTCATATCCACCACTCCCCAAGACAGATCCTGGTGCAGCCAGCAGGTCTCCTCCATGATCCCTGCAGCCCACACTTACCAAACCCCATGCGTTTCATCACATTTATCTTGGACTAGAAACATCCAGGATCAATCTGATCTATTACTATCCCTCAGTGATCTCCCAATTCTAAAATTCTGCCCTCAAATTTCTCTTTCACTGATTCATGTGTGAAATACTACACAGATGTTAAGGATGCAAAAACTGACATCCCTAGTGAATGTAACACCATTAAACTTAGGTTAAACTCAGTTACTATTTTGATTTATAGGTAATAAATAAACTGGACACCTTAAGGAACAAGACCATTTAACCAACTGACTAAAGAAAAAAAAACTCAATAAAATATAAACATAATTTTCCTTATTTAATAAAAGAATAATTGGGGGTGTTCATCATCTCCGTGTGTTTTTGCTCAAAATGATTACTCCTGGGGCGCTTGAGTGGCTCAGTCGGTTAAGCAACTGCCTTTGGCTCAGGTCACAACCCGGGGTCCTGGGATCGAGCCCCACGTCGGGCTCCCTGCTCTGTGGGGAGCCTGCTTCTCCCCTCTCCCCCTGCCTGCCACTCTCCCTGCTTATGCTCTCTCCCTCTCTGTCAAATAAATAAAATCTTTAAGAAAAAAAATTTAAAAGGTCACTCCCCCTTTAGTTACTCGTTTCTGTGCTAATTTGCATTTTTCAGTTCTTAAGATTGACTTCCAAATCAAAAAAGCATAATGGGAAATACCCAATTGGAATCACTGTGTATTTTTCATCAAAATTAAACTGCAATTTTTAGTGTGCTGTAACTTAGGATAGAAAAATCTGGATGCATGTTCATCTATTATGGTCCATCCATTATATAAAAAAATTAAGTCACTTAGAGACGATGGTTAAAAAGACTATGTGACAGTAAGGAAAAAGATTTTATAATATTTAAGAAATGCAGGATACAGACTTGTAAGTAATTCTTTACAGAATTATAAGCCAGTTAAAATGCACACAAAAACCCAGAGAGTAAGACACAACAATGCTTATACTTTAAGATAAGATTAAGGGTCCTATGTTTATCTACAAGTGTTATACTACATTTAGAATCTTAAATTCAATATTGGATTCTTTGAGATCTTTAAAAAGACAAAGAGAGGAAGAGAGGGAGACACAGATACCAAGAATCTAAGAAGCTTATTAGGAAATGTGAGTGAGATGAGCTGAGACCAATAAAGACATAGGAAGTAACCTACTTTATGGATTCCTATCTTACAGCTTTTTTAGCTAGAAAGGTATCACCAATTAGAAGTCAGACTGCTCAAAAGAAATTCAACAACACCCACAGATCTGCTCTTGAATAACCAAACTGACCATCAGAATGCTTAGTTAAGTGCCAGTAGCCCTACCAACAACTATCCAATGTCATTATTCCAAAGAGACATCTTAAGAAGTCAGCTATGCCACTGGTTAGGGAGGGAGGACCACACCATTATTCCCGATGGAAACATTTGGAAGGTACCTTTGGCCTTACACCCAAAAAGCCACTGCAGTTTGGGGCTCCACATTTGCAAACAGTCTTTCCATTCCCAAGACATTCTAGGTTGTAGTTGAAGGTAAGTTCAGTGCCTGCATAAAAGACCATGAAAATATTAATATCTATGGTTTTAATTATATTATTCTGTATTAATCACAAAGGATATGGACTTGCAAGAGAACAGATTTTTCAGAGGATAGAAGGGATTTATTAACTCTAATCCCACTATATTAATGAAATACTAATAAATTCGAATCCTATAATATTAATCAGCAAATACAACTTAGTAACAGAAAAACTTATACAGATTAACAAGTAATATTTAAAATAACCTTTACTGTAGAGATGTTAATTATCCCAAGTTGTTTTGTGTTTCCTAATCAGATTCAAAATATATTAATTCATTACCAAAACAAACAACAACTCACCTGTATACACTGATGTGCTAGGCACTGGGAATGCAAGTATGAAGAAAACCTGTTGATCTGTGCCAAATCTAGCAGAACTTAAGGGAGAGACATCTCAATACAGAGTAATACTAGAGAACTCTATACCATAGACTTGGGCCCTGGCTTTATATCCCTGTTACCACAGTCTAGCTGGGTGATTTGAGCCCTGAGTACATTTGTTAAATGGAGAAACAACAACCGCACAAGCATATTTAGAGAATAGGACATAATGCACACAGCAGTAATTTGTAAACTTTAAAAAGAGATGTACAGATTTAAAGTACAAATTGTCCCCTTTCTGTCAAAAGTGCATCTTATCAAAACTAAGAGAGGAAATAAAACACATAACCATTCAAATTTAAAGCACATTAGGGAGGGCCTAACAAACACAAGAATTTTATATATGTATAAAAAGAGATTAACTCTGGGTCGGGGTAATGGTTCACCATTAACGTGTACAGTGATAATCATTTGGTCAAAATGACCAAATCTTAGAAGATTTCCCATTGCAGACTGACCTATCTTCCATCATTGAGATTAACTGATATATATAGTTTTTCATCTAATATTGGATTAATATAGATCATTATTTGTTTATTCAGCTAAGCAAATTATAAATCAGCTACCTTACATTTAGGGGTCCAAATGGTACAAAAACTAGAATCACTCATGTCCTGGTGAGAAGTTCACACTGCAAGGAACTTGCAGGAACCAAGACTGACCAAGGTAAGAGGAGGGTTCTGTTCTGTCTCCCCTCTCACATTTATGGCGAAATACTGCACTGAATGATAGATAATTCTACTCACTTTATTCCTTTCTTATTAAACAATTTATGAGTACATAACTGAATTTTCATTAATTTAATGTGCTTATAATACAACTCAACCATATACACAAATATAAGATAGCAGGATACTGACATAACCTACTGCTTACTCACCATCCACTATGTAAACACAACCGCACAAGGGATAAATAAGAAGGTATTGGTGTGCATAAAGGAAAGACTTATACCATTCTAGAAAAGAGCCCAATATACAACAATCCTTGAGGTCTGCACTTATGGGGATGAAAGGGCATTGGAGAAAAGATAAACAAGGAGTATGACACATGTGGTAGAAAGTATAACAGGTATTGAAGAATACATGAAGCTCAATGAGTAAAGAGAGCAAGCTGAAAAGTTCTGATTCCATCTGTCAAGGCTGCAGCTCCATAGGAACTCTGCATAGCACTGAGCTTTCTGTCTCGTTCCTCTCATTCCACCCATGCAGACTGGAAGTCAAGTGAGAACAAGAACAAGGTCTGTGAATTCCCATACCATGCTGCTTGAGCTAAGTGAATATGGGAAAAGAGAGAAGAAAAATTTGTGGCTAGAAATGGTAGAGGAATCTATCACCATGGACAAAGACTTAAGTTACAAGTACAAATGTACTGAAAGCAGCCAGGAGAGATAGAAGGACTGACGTTATGAGCCTGGATAACATTTGAGTAATTAATACACAGGACACGACCCCAGGGTGGTTAGAGGTGCCAGACCCAAGAATCCAAGTAACACAGGTATATAATACCACATACTTCACAACATTTTTACAAGGATTAAATATGATAATATGCTTGGAATAGTGTCTGGCAGTGGTGCCAGGGGCTGAGGGGAGAGAAAATGGGGAATTAGCATTTAATGGATACAGAGCTTCACTTGGGGAAGATGAAAGGGTTAAAGAGATGGATGGAGGTGTCAGCTGAACAAGGTGAATGGACCTACTGCCACAAAACTGTACAATTAAAAAATGGTTAAATGATAAACTTTATGTTATGTATATTTTGCCATACCACCATCACCACCAAAAATATTCCACGCCAAGTACCACCTGGAAAGTCTTTTCTGTATTCCCAAGAGTTTGCAGACCTCATTTTGGATTATAGGACATATGGGATGTTTAGATGATAAAACCTGAAATTCCTTTCTTAGCTCCAGAATCCTTAACTGATTCTTACCTGCTTTAATGTCACTCAGGGCAAAAAGGCCAACACGAGTATCTCCATTCACAGACCATTTCTGTGTCTCACAGTTGGGCTGGCAGCAATGATTCATGAACCGAGCATAGTTTCCTTTAGGACCAGCATCAATGATCCGGTCCTAGAATTCCAAGAGATGATGCTCATTAGATACTTCCTATATATTCTAACAAGCTAGAGTTCCTATTTGTATAATTTGACTCTCCCAGGAGTGGTTCTCAAAGTGTAGTCACTAATCCATCACTAGCACCATATCTATTATTTGTTGGAAATACGAATTCTTGAGCTGCACTTCAGATATACTAAAAGCAGAAACTCTGAGGTGGGGCCCAGCAATCCATGTTATAACAAGCCTACTAGGTAATTCTGATATATGCTGAAGTTTGAGGACCACAGCCCTAGAAGCGGCAGCTTGCCCCACCGTCTCAATTTGGTGGTCCTGAACCCTGGAGCTACCCATTAGAAATCAGCTAAGGAGTTTTTAATACTGATGTTGAGACCCCATCCCAAATGAAGATCTGAATATCTGAAGGTGACGATCTCACAAACCAAAGGGTTCAACTTAATAAATGTTCATGAAGTTTCACACCAGGAAAGAATTCTGTTATAATAGTCAATTGAAGGGGGTCGGGGATTGCTAGCAGACCTTAATATTTAGGTACAACGAAGAATGTCAAATGCACAGAAAATAAATACATTAGGATGCTGGAATTAGGAATGAGTCCCAAATATAATTCTAGGCACCAAAGAAATGAAACTCATCAGCAAATTCCTATGATTGGAAAGATGACGGGTTCAGAGGCTGAGTTCTACAATTTATATGACCTTGTCAATGAACTAAATATTAACAAATCAGTTTCTCAATCTGTAAAATAAAAGGATGAAAGAATGATTATTTACTTGGCTGGCTTCAGGTTTTAATCTTATAGGAAAAATACTAAAAGACATAATACCCAACTTGTATAGGACAGTTCAAAAAGAATGCAAACAGTAGCTCTGTTGACTCTGGCAAGGGATGTGTAGCCAGAAATGAGCAAATTTAGCTACTCCAGAACCTCGACAAAGCAAACCCTACAAATATAAGGGAAAGACGCTGTTTTGGGCAATGAATTACATGCCTACAAACACTATGGCTGGGACAATATCAATTTCACAATCTTATAACAATGGAAATAACACTTACTTTGTCTAGAGTAAGCATATAGAAATTAGTGATATCATGTTCTTGGGCATAACGGATTCGAGCTCTGCACTCTTCTTCATCTATTAACTCACCCACATACTCATTCACAAATTCACCCTACAACAAGAAATAGTTCTTAATGGCAAAAAGCACAACTGTGTTCCCAGGTACACCTTATTTTTAAAAAAATTAATGAAAATAACAATCTCCAAAGCAGTTCATGTACATGTACCTAATCAATTTAACAAAGGTTTATTCAAGAAACATAAATATGATGCTTCAACTATTTGACAATGAAAAACACCTCCCCACACCTATCACTGTCACCAGGAGAAAGACTGGGATACAATGGACATTAAAGATCAACCAACATGGAAGTAGGTAAAATATGGCTCCATTAAAATGGTCATATAGTTGATCCCTTGAACTGCCCCAAAACCTGAAAGTCAATTTCCATAAACTATGTTCCTTTTCCTTGGAATATGCCCTGCCTGCTGCCCGCCCTTCCACATTTTATAATACTGTCCTCCTGACTCACTCCGCTACAGTCATACTGGCTTTCCCTCATGCTGTCCAATTTGCCAGCAATGCTTTAACACTCACCTAAGCCTAAGCCAACAACTACTTATATTTCAATTCTCAACTTAAAATATTCCCAGAGTCAAAGCTAGCTTCAGGCCCTTTACCATTTACCATATGCCTCCAGAACCCATTGTGCTTCCACACTGGGTGACTACTTGATCAATGTCTCGCCCCCTTAGAATGTAAACTTTATGACAATGCCTGGCACACAGTAGATACATAATAGCTACTTAGCAAATAACTAAACAGACCAGCCAATATTCACTTCCTTTTCTAGAAACAAACTTCAATAAAATTCTTTAGAAAGAATAACTAGAGTAAGGTTTATTTTATTAAAATGTCAAGTAAGATTTATTCTACACAAAGACTATATAATATTCTCTATTAGAAACTTGCAGGTCCATGAGAGACTATGGGCTCTGAGAAACAAACTGAGGGTTTTTTTGGGGGGGGATGGGTTAGCCCAGTGGTATTAAGGAGGGCACGTATACCCAAACAATGAATCATGGAACACTACACCAAAAACCAATGATGTAATGTATGGTGACTAACATAACATAATAAAATTAAAAAAGAAAAGAAACTTGCAGGTCCTAAGTTTGAAGTTGAAGATGTTACTGCACTTTTATTAGATAAGGCCTAATCCTCTTCTTCATTTTCCATGAACCGAAACCGAATTTCCCTTAGTAAAAACAGATTTTATTTTATTAGGTGATTAACACCTCTGTATCACATACTCATTATCCCCTTCCTCTTAACTATAAGTTCCAGAATTGTCACAAAAGAGCAAGTAAGGCCATAGTATCTCTATGAATTTCCTTCATTTTTTCATCCTCACACACCATGAACATGAGCAATACTAAGGACTTTAGAGGTAAAGGAGACTATTCTCAAGCATCTAAACTCTAGAAGGAAAAAAAAAAACTCTAGAAGGACACAGCAAGACCCAACAGTAAGGTTAATCCTTACACTATGTTATCTTTCCTCTAATGATCATTTTCTCATATTCATCATGAATAATTACTCATATTAAGCAATTGCAAAGAAGAAAAAAAAATCTGGAAATTATGAAAAATTTTCTTCACCTTTTTAATATCTGTTTTTGTCCTGAGACCCCAGCCCCTCTGTAATGTTCGGAAAATTTCAACCTCTGGATACTGGCGCTTAGTGAAGCACTGGTTTTGGCAGCGTCCTCCGGCAGGACATACTGTGGGGTGGCACTCATAGAGCAGCATGCGATTGATGCACTCAGAGTCGATCCCACAGGGGTTATCATCAGTAGCTTTACAGTTGCAACGGGGAATTTCGGACAAATCTGCAGTGAAGATCTGTACCCTGCCAATAGGACGGTTCACCTGCAAAAGAAACACATACTACAGAACATCAGGCAAGTCAACACAAGACAACTCAGGACCTATAGAAGGTAGACTTCTTTTCTTTGAAGTTGCATGCCACATTTTACATGACTTTGAACTTAGGGCATTATTCACAATAGCTAAATGTGGTACAAATAATGGAATATTATTCAGCTTAAAAAGAAAGGAAATCCTGACACATGTTACAATATGGATGAACCTGGAAGACATTATGTTATGTGAAATAAGCCAGTGACAAAAAAACAAATATTGTATGTATATAAGGTACTTAGAGTAGTGAAAATCATAGAGGAAAAAGTAGAATGGTAGTTGTTGTCAAGCAATGAGGAGGGGAGAATGGGGAGTTAATGTTTAATGGGTACAGAGTTTCAGTTTTACCAGATGTAAAGAGTTCTAGAGATGGATGGTGGTAATGGTTGCAAACATTATGAATGCATTTAATATCACTGAACTGTATAAAAATGATTAAATTAATAAATTTTACATTATCGGGCGCCTGGGTGGCTCAGTTGCTTAAGCGACTGCCTTCGGCTCAGGTCATGATCCTGGAGTCCCGGGATGGAGTCCCGCATCGGGCTCCCTGCTTGGCGGGGAGTCTGCTTCTCCCTCTGACCCTCCCCCCTCTCATGTGCTCTCTCTCTCTTTCTCTCTCTCAAATAAATAAATAAAATCTTTAAAAAAAAAATAAAAAATAAAAATAAAAAATTTTACATTATCTATATTTTACAATAAAAAAACTGGAGAAAAAAAGATTAAGGTAATCTGACATAAAGCCTCACTTAATATACACATTATGGATCCCACAAAAATTTTTAAAAAATCAATTTATGAAAATCATAATTTCAAAGCTGGTAGGCCAAGTTTAGTGTAAACTGGGTTTTTGCTATTACCACATGGTGGCGCCACGTTAGCTGCTACATTTTTGTTTTATTAAGATTTTTTATTTATTTGATAGAGACACAGCGAGAGAGGGAACACAAGCAGGGGGAGTGGGAGAGGGAGAAGCAGGCTTTCCGTCGAGCAGGGAGCCTGATGTGGAGCTCGATCCCAGGACCCTGGGACCATGACCTGAGCCGAAGGCAGACGCTTAATGACTGAGCCACCCAGGCGCCCCTAAAAGAAAATTCTTAAGTGGTAAATGGTTGGCACGAAAATGTCTTTGGGTAACTGGGATTCCTCCTGTATATGAAGAAATAATTTTAATATTTATTATCATAGTTTGAAATCTTTTTAATAGACTACAGCAATGTCACCCATGTATTTATTTAGTAGTGGTGCTAGTACTAAAAACTATAGTGAATACAACAGAGATCGAACAGCTGCTGTAACACTGAAGCCGTGAGCATTTTCCAAATGCTAGCAACAATGCTGAGAAAAAAATAGACATTCTATAACACAGATGGATTTGTGCACTATAAGAATGAGTGTCCCCTACCTGGTATTATTTCACTTGGAATAGCCAAAGTGTGAGTCTTCAAAAACCCATCCCATACATAAAAATTGGCTTTTCAGGAACTTTATGATTTTGATAAATCACTTCACTTGCAAGATTATTGAGATTAAGAAATGTATGTAAAAAGTATAGTACAGAGTCTGTCAGCCTCTTAAACATGGTAGATACTATGATTATTCTTTCTTTTAATGTTCTTTTAATTATTTGTCACATCAAATATTCTAGATTATCACATCCATTCAATCTAAAATCACTATGATTGGGACACCTGGGTGGCTCAGTCAGTTAAGCTTCCGGCTCTTGATCTTAGGGTCGTGAATTCGAGCCCTGCATTGGGCTCCCAGCGTGGAGCTTACTATAAAAATATATATATATACATATATAAAATAAAATGAAATCACTATGATTAACAAAACAGTTATTTCCATCCTCTAAATTCCCAAAAGGGGGGCGCCTGGGTGGCTCAGTCGTTAAGCGTCTGCCTTCGGCACAGGTCATAATCCCAGGATCCTGGGATTGAGCCCCGCATCGGGTTCCCTGCTCCACGGGAAGCCTGCTTCTCCTTCTCCCACTCCCCCTGCTTGTGTTCCCTCTCTCACTGTGTCTCTCTCTGTCAAATAAATAAATACAATCTTTTAAAATAAATAAATATATAAAATAAATTCCCAAAAGGTTCCATTTCTAACATTTTAGTTTTTGCCTCTTCTTTAACAATATTATAAAATCTCCAATCTGTTTACAGAAATAAACTGTCCTCAAACCAGTTCTTGATAACACCTTACAAGGATGTAACTCTGCCAGATCTCTTCCCAGATACTTCAAAATACTGGCAAAGGCTGTACACTTCTTGGGATGCCTGGGTGGCTCAGATGGTTAAGGGTCTGTATTTGGTTCAGGTCATGAACCCAGTGTCCTGGGATCAAGCCTCCTGTCGGGCTCCCAGCTCAGCGGGAAGACTGCTTCTGTTGCTTCCCCTGCTTATGTGCTCTCTCTCTCCCTATAATAAATAAATTCTTAAAAAACAAAACAAACCTGTAAACTTTTCGTTAATGGAGGAATACTACTACCACATGTAAATGGAAGTCACAACCCTGAGGAAAGCAAACTCTAAGGGGACAGAAGGTAAGGACTGACTCACTCACCTCAGACTGCAGGTCCTACACATAGGGTATTAGAACATATCTGTCTGTTTCAAGGTATCTTTACCTGACCTCCCTCCCATAAAAGTTTCATCCTACTCCTTTTCTCTCTATAAAGATATGTTTCAACCATTCTTTCTTAACATCTGATCTAACTTGTTATTAATCCCAAATAAGTTTCTTGCCTAACATAACATATAAGCAAAAACAAACTAACAAAAAAACCCCCCACATGATTAAGAACAATACAGATACATAAGTACAGTTAAATGCTCACTCTAGATCAGGGATTGACAAACCTTTCCTGTAAAAGACCAGACAGTAAATACTTTGGGCTCTACAGGCTACAGATGTAGCTCAATTCTGTCATTGTAGCATAAAAGAAGCAAAAGACAATTTCTACATAAGCATGGATGAGTGTCAAAACGTCATTTATATGGGCACTGATATTTGAATTTCATGTAATCTTCATGTCCCTAGAATTATTCTTCTCATTTTAATTTTTTTCCCAACCATAGTAGGCCAGATTTGGCCCATGGACTATAGTTTGCCAACCCTTGTTCTAAAATTTTTCCTGGAAATTTATTTGTTTTTAAAAAGGTGGGGAGGGGGTATGGAGGAAAGAAGTTGGCTTGTAAATTCTGTGATTTAGATCACTCCCAGGAAGCTGCTCTCTCAAGAGCTCATTATGCTTGATGTGTAACTCTGAAATGCCTCCCTTGTTGTTGTCTGACACCTAAGACTGTGGCCACAAACCAGATTCTTTTCCCCCTTTTGAGGCCTAACTACACTTAGAACTCCACGCACTATCTTTTATCTCCACGCACAATAACTCCATTTAACTCTCAGTACACCACCACCAGCGTCCATTTAGACCCAATTTCAGGTTTCGAGTGTATTTTCTTCAGCAGTTTTATTTGTAAGGGTTGGTATTTTATGAATTTTATTTTCTTAGAGGTCTTCTAAAGATCAAAAAGAAAATTCACTTAAAAAAGAAAAAAAATACCCTCATTCTATCCTCCAACTACTATGTACATCCATTAAAACCCTTTAAAAAATCTGAGCTATATTATGGAATTTTAGTGTTCTTAATTTCCTGTATCTCATAACATTTTACTGTTTCATTGTTATTCATAGTTACTCATCAGTCATTCCCACCTTTACCAAAAGAGACTAAACTAACAAGAAAACAGAAAAATGATGGAATCACAAAACCTTATGCATGCAACAGTGAAATAGTGACACTTCAGTTTCTCTACTGCATTGCCTAAAGTATTAAATCATCTTTCCAGAAAGTATGAAAGATTAGAGATAACATCTTTGTAGTCTGCTTTTAGTAGGGTTGCTTTAAAAATCCAGGACACCTGATTAAATTTGAATTTCAGATTTTTAAGTATGTCCCATGGAATACTTGGGATATACTTGACCACATTAGACTCTAAAGATCTAGTGATGAAATTGATCTCTACAAGAAACCTCACACTCTTAAGACTTCAGAAACTCAAATACAATGAGTACACTAACAATGAATTTCTACTGACAAAAAAGAAATATGGTATTCTTATTCAGGCATGACATCACACAAATATTTTACAAGAACCTGGGCAGTCTCATTCTGTTAATAGAGCTAATAGTATTCTTTCATGTCTTCTGATGTTTGAACATTACAACTAACTTAATAAAAATTAGGTTTTTAAAAGAGGTTTTAGGAAATACTTATTAAAATGTCTAAAAAATTTGTTCTTCATTATTCCTGTATTTTTACTTCTATAAATTATTCATAAAAATGATTTAAAACATTAAAAAATAAAAAGGGTCCATTGTACCCAGATGATAAATGGGGAGGACTCTTTTACTAGGCACATTAGGGGTTAGGTACACATAACATGAATTCTCCTGACCTTGGGAAACCTAATCATACTGGTTACCTAAAATATCTTTAGTATCAGCCATTACCAAGAAGACTTACCATGTGTATTATTCATATTATCTAAGGGCTATTTATCATTTTTTATCATGCTTCTTGAGTCCCCTTCAAACTGCAAGATGTTGCCTGTGCACAGACTTAATCCAGTCCACTTCTATAAGAAGACTTTCTAAGGCAACAGAAAAAGTTATCAACACACAATTGACTTTACAGAAGCTACAGACAATGTGCTAGGAATGGTGCTCTGGAACTTTTTCTTATCTTCCTTCAAGTTCACACCTCTACCTAAAAGCAACTCTGCTTGTGCTTCCAAACCTCTTCATGAACACAGCAGGAAGACAGTACTCTATAAGAGGGTGTCTCCTGGAGACAGTCTCCTGCGTTTTTTTCTCACCTTTATATGTTTGTAAGGCGGCGGCTTCTTGTCATTCTTTCGGTCTTCCTGCAGCTGTCTTAGCTCTTTTTGGGCCTTTAACTCCTCAAACCTTGCTGCAGCTTCCTGAAGAGCTAAGAAAACACACAGCACAAGTCACTTAATCTTGGGTGGAGTTGTTTATTTTGCCATTTTTTCCCCTTTAAAGTTGGAGAAAATCCATGTTTTAGACAACAATCAGCCAGCAACTGGGGCGCCTGGGTGGCTCAGTCATTTAAGTGTCTGCCTCCAGCTTAGGTCATGATCTCGGGGTCTTGGGATCAAGCCCTACATCGGGCTCCCTGCTCAGCAGGGAGCCTGCTTCTCCCTCTCCCCCCTCACCCCAACTCGTCTCTCTCTCTCAAATAAAAAACAAAATCTTAAGAAAAAAAATCAGCCAGCACTATATAGAAAACTAAGAAGTACGTATTACTGCTATTTTCAAGTTAATTTATAGTCCCCAAGGTATTCAGATATAGCATTAAGACAAAACATAATCTACCACTACATGGCACAATATAGACTACCACCTTCAGAGGAAAATTTAAAACAAAACCAAAACAAATCCAGCTAAATGATTTAAAAAGCCCACAAATAACATCTCCTAACGACAACAAGACTGTATCTGTTCAGCAAAGTCACTGTGCTTAATTAAGCCTAATTCTTTCCTCAGTTCCAAACCTCCTGCCTCCAGAAACATTCTGTCTCCTAGGTGCCAAATAACATGCTGCATTCCTCTGGAAGAAATTCAAAGTTGAAGTTTTCCTCTCCTTCTTGCCTAATTCTCTAAAGAGCACCTGTCCTAGTCCTCTCCTAAGATTCATTCTGTAAATATCAACTATTAGCTGTAATGATACATAGATCTTCATAGCTGATTTTATTCAAGTCCTGTACTTTCATGTGCTTAAAAGACTGTAATATCTTAGAAATCCAACAAAATCTTAAGATTCTCATTCTTTTCCACTTAAAACAAATTTTTCATTCATTCTTCTTTTTTAAAATTCATTCTGTGTGTTTGCTAGATTAAAAACTCTGAGAAGAACTCCAATTCTTCCCCCTCTTTCCTCTCTGTAGCTTTCCCCATATTCTGTCAATTCTTTAAAGAAAAGAAAAGAAAAGGGTCCATCCCCTTTTCTCCATTTCCCTGTTAAACATCTAACAGAGCTTTTGTTGTCTGTGTGTGTGTGTGTGTGTGTGTGTTTTTAAATAATCACTCCTTTCTTCATTTTATTACTCAGCATGTCCTGACTAGTCTGTTTACTTAATGTCTATTCAAGTACCCATCATCCTCACCACCCCAGGGACACTTCACTTCACAATCTTGTCATCTCTGCCCGGAACTACCAAAACAGCCACATCACAGACCTCCCTGGCCACAGCCTCTCACCTTCTACAGTCCCAAAACTCAAAGATTCCTAAAAATTCTGATCTGACCATGTAACTTACCTACCACCTTTTCTGGCTAACAGCACTGTGTTCCCCCGACCCCATATTAAACTATACCACATAACTAAAGGTCATTCACTCAACATGTTAGATTTAACGTATGTTTTTACATGCGCTGTCTTCTTGTTAACATTTTCATTTTTAACTTCTTCACCGTCAGTGTAGGGCTGAAGAGTGTGGATTCTGAAGCCTGAATGCTAGAGTTTGAAACCTTCCTCTACTTACTGGCACTGGCACCTAGGGCAAGTAATTTAACTTTTATGTGCCTCACTTTCCTCATCTGTAAGATAAGGATAATGACACCTAACTAATACTATTACCACAAGGACTTAAAGCAGAAAACAAACTGAACAGGGCCTGGCAAACAACAAATGATAACGATTATTATTAAGGTTCACTCCTCAAAATCACTTGGAAAAAACCAATCCATGACTTCCAAATTTTGATCCCCAGCAGTTATGCTTCCTCTTAGTCTGTTCCCATAGCATACCATGCACAGTTCTGCCACAACAGGCAATGAATAACATTTTGACTGCTTGTATCTGTGTCCAATTCCCCCACAAAAACATGTATTCCTTGAAGGCAGAGGCACCCCGCCAGCCCAGGGTTGAGGCATAGGAAGAGTAGAATCCCAGAGCTTCAGCAGGATCAGACTTGTGGTAGTCCCTACAACTCCACCTTCTCCCCCAGCCTCTGTGGTGGCCAGCTCTACACAGGCAAAGATGTTGGTCAAGTGGTCCCTGACCATCCAAGACTACAAGACTCAAGAGCCAAGCTCCTATATTGTTAATACTAATAACCCATATCCACACAGAAACCACATGGCCAAAGGTAAGTGAGGACCCACTGAAATGACATGAGGCAAATGGAACCTTTGTGAAACTTGTTCCCTATGGACATGATTCTCATTCCCCATCCAGGAAGTTTCACCTGCTTAGAATTTTCTTTGAATCTTCACCTTATGAGAAAGTTTTACCTGCTTAGAATCTCCACCTCACCATACAAAATCTATATACTTCAATGTCCAAATATCTTTGAATAATAAGAGATACCTATACTGCCTTTCAAAGGACAGCTAAAGGAAGAAGATAATTATCATTGATCGGATACCAACTATGTGCTCTGCCGGTTGTTTTTATTACCTCACTGAATTCTCAGTACAACCTTTACTCATTATATAATAAGAGAAAACTGAGGCTCATAGCTGACTCAACTCCTTCTAACCCAAATGTCCCCACTCCTTCACTGCTAGGCCAGCTTAAAAAAAATTTCTTTTGATTCAGAATATTTATGCTTTGACTTTCACTATTTTATTTTGCTCTATAACTTCTCTGGAACTTCCTTGGAACAAACGCAACTCTATTAGATTCTGATTCTTGTCTAGCAAACCACAGGGTTTAGGCTATAAAACAGTTCCAAAGCTCCAGTATTTGATAAGATGCTGAGAAAACAGAACTGGTAAGACAAAAACCTCCCTCAAGGAAATTCCTGTTACATAAAGGCTAGGCTCAAAAATAATGAATTATGTGGATCAACTTTCCTGTAAAATCCTGTAGCTGCCCGAGAGCAGAACACAGCTGCTAACAGAACATAAGTGAATTCTAACACATAACAGAATAGATACTTGGGCAACAGAGGTCTGTGTTGGCCTGAGAAACAAAAATATAAAGTTACCTTTTTTATATGTCCCATCCACGCCTTTGCCCATCTTATCCTTGCTGCTCACATCCCCCTCCATATAGGGAAAGACTCGGGCCTGATGTGTCCACAGATAGTCATTAGACCCAAAGAAGAGTACAGGGAACTCGCCCACATCATGTCTCATCTTATCGATATTGGAAGGTACCGCTCGAGGATGGCAGATCTCAGCTGGCCACCACCTGGGAAAGGTGAAAACAAGGAAGGAAACCTTTAGAATACTGCAAGACACTAGGAAAATGACCTACCTTTTAGGACAGAAATAAGGAATAGCAATGTCTATCTACATGAAAGTCCAGCCTAGTCCATTTTTACAATCTAACTAGAGAAAAAATAAGTAGAATGTGCTGAAAACCTGAAAATGGCCATTCTCACAGATGTGCTCACATATATACTTTTTAGACTCAGTTATTTTACTTTAAGGAATGTATAAAGGAAATAATAATTTAACAGTAAATAATAATCATCTCAGAAGATATAAACAAAGCTTCGACTATAATGTTCACTGAAGTATTATCTGTAAGAATGAAAACCTGGAAACAATCGAAATGCCCAACATTTAGGGAATGATAAAGTACCTATAGTATATGATACAATGAAATATAATTTGGCCTTTAAAAAGGAAAAGTTTCAATAATTGTGAGGGGCATAGAACAAGGATACCAAGAAATGCCTCCAAAAATAAAAAGCATGTAAGTTAATGCTTTACATCCACTTTAGGAAGACAACTGGCTTTAGCTATTTCAGCTGGAAACCCCTACTCCTAGAAAAACTGTGCATGTACACTAAGGAACATTGATAAAATGCTCATAGTCCAAAGAGGAGAATGGATAAACGAACTGCACTGTTTTGTTAAGACTATATCAAGAAGAAATGTAGAACAGCAAAGTATGAACTAGAGCACTGCACTAACTACTATTAAATCTCAGGAGTGTAACAGTAAATGAAAAAAGCAAGTTGCAGGAAAATATAGCAACAATTTCTTTATGAAACGGTCTAAAACATGCAGAACAAAACATTATACATGTGGTAAACCATTACAGCAAGGCAAAGGAATAAAAAACAGAAAATGTAGTATAGTGCTTACCTCTAGGGGTGGGAAGAAAGTGGATTCAGAAAGGGTCATGGACGGAGCCTCAAAAGTACTAGCAATGTGCTATTTTCTTTATTTTATTTTATTATTTTTTTAAAGATTTTATTTATTTATTTGACAGAGAGAGAGACAGCGAGAGAGGGAACACACGCAGGGGGAGTGGGAGTGGGAGAGGGAGAAGCAGGCTTCCTGCCGAGCAGGGAGCCCGATGCGGGGCTCGATCCCAGGACCCTGGTATCATGACCTGAGCAGAAGTCAGACGCTTAACGATTGAGCCACCCAGGCGCCCCTGTGCTATTTTCTTTAAATGGGAGGTACATACACAGATATTCCTTTCTGATTCTTTTAAATCATGCATGTTATGATATTCTTTTGTATGTTCCATGTTCAATAAAAATAATTTTAAAAAGGAAAAGACACAAAACTGAGTATAAAATATAAGGCCAATTATTTTGAGGGTACATGCATTGGTGTGTCTCCAAGAAAATATACCAAACTGTTAGCAATGTATCTTCCTTGTTTGTTATGGATTTTATTTTCATTAATGAATTTTCTACAGGGAATATGTATTATCCCTATAATCACAAAACATAAAAATTAGTTTTTTTCTTTTATAATGGAAAATTAATGGGGAGAAGGGTGGACCTTGCTTAATCAGAGAACCTATTAAAAAGGAAGGAAGGAAGGAAGGAAGGAAGGAAGGAAAGAAAAGAAAAAGAGTTAAGCACTGTATCTGAAATCCCAAGAAACAAATGATGGGATGTTAAAAGAAGTCAGTGCCAATTTCCTTCATGCTCACTCACCTGTATCGTCCAACTTTTACCCAGACAATTTCCCTGTAATGTGGCTTTTTGCCTGCCTTACAATCATTGCAATACCAGTTTCCTTCAGGGATATCAATGTTCAGGCATTCACGATGAAAAGCAGCAGGGCAAGAATCACAGCACAGAAGGCTGCCTCCTGTGGGAATCAAAAAATCTGGCACTCAGAATCTCAAGACTGCATATAATAACCCAGCTGAAACAGCTTTTGCTCCTAACCAATTATCTATCTCCCAGCAAACGGCTTAGTAATTTAATTAGTTATTCAGAAAGACTTTTCTACAAGAGCACTTACTTCCTCTCCAATATTCCTGTGAACCACAACCTTGACAGTTTGTTACATTCACAGCAAATAAACATGAGGTCCTATTGGCAAAATTAGGTTAGGGCAGTGAGGTCAGAAGTCAACCTCTCAAAGTATGTGCATATACACATTTCTTTCTCTTCACTAAAAGACAATACGCTAAATTTTCCACAACGAACAGTAAATAATCACATCTATTTGAAGACTAAACAAGTGAATAAATGGCACAGTAATGTTTGACACGTAAGTAGTCCCCATATGGTCAGTTCCTTTCCCCTTTTTAAATTACTAACTCTTTATTCTTTTTTATGTTTGGCACTCTCACACTTATGGGCTCTTTTCAGAATAACATTTATAAACATTAACCTAACATATAAATTAAAAGAACACTGTTACATTAAGGTATAATTATCAAAATGTTAAAATAAGAGATTAAAGTTATGTTTCTTTGTAATACAAAAATAAGATCTAGCAGTAACAATGATTGCAAAATATTTTAAGATATCTACAACTGAAATATCTGTGATTTTCACTGGTGACAAAAATCATAGGTACTAATGTGGTTTGTTGCCTAAACTTAAATAAATGTTCTCCCCTTCTCCACTGAGGTTTTCAGACACCAGGATAATTACATATATTGCAATGACAATGAATTTTCACTTCCTAAAGATTTTCAGAGTAATTCATGTATCTGAGGCTGAAATCCTCAGTTTCAGACTATGAAAAATTTCAGATAAAGAGGATTCATATTTAAGGAATATAATAAATACCCTATTATCTTTTTTTAAATTTTATTTTATTATGTTATGTTAATCACCGTCATCATTAGTTTTTGATGTAGTGTTCCGTGATTCATTGTTTGCGTATAACACCCAGTGCTCCATTCAAAACGTGCCCTCTTTAATACCCATCACCAGGCTAACCCATCCCCCCACCCTCCTCCCCTCTAGAACCCTCAGTTTGTTTCTCAGAGTCCATAGTCTCTCATGGCTCATCTCTCCCTCCGATTTCCCCCCCTTCATTTTTCCCTTCCTACTATCGTCTTTTTTTTTTTTTTAAACATAATGTATTATTTGTTTCAGAGGTACAGGTCTGTGATTCATCAATCTTACACAATTCACAGAGCTCACCATAGCACATACCCTCCCCAATGTCTATCACCCAGCTACCCCATCCCTCCCACCCCCCACCACTCCAGCAACCTTCAGTTTGTTTCCTGAGATTAAGAATTCCTCATATCAGTGAGATCATATGATACATGTCTTTCTCTGATTGACTTATTTCACTTAGCATAATACCCTCTAGTTGCATCCATGTCGTTGCAAATGGCAAGATTTCTGGAAAACAGTATGAAGGTTCCTCAAAAAGTTGAAAATAGAGCTACCCTACGACCCAGCAATTGCACTAATGGGTATTTACCCCAAAGATACAAATGTAGTGATCCAAAGGGGTACGTGCACCCCAATGTTTATAGCAATGTCCACAATAGCTGAACTATGGAAAGAGCCAAGATGTCCATCAACAGATGAATGGATAAAGAAGATTTGGTGTGTATATATACAATGGAATATTATGCAGCCATCAAAAATACCCTATTATCTTATGCCAGAAATGAGCATGTTTCAAACATGCTAGACTCAAGCATGTAAGTCCAAATCTCATCCTGAAGTTAGTGGGGGATAAAGCCTTAGCAAAGTATATGTCCACATCATCTGAGTTTTACTGTGCCCCTTTGCCTCATAATATCCTATAAAAAACTTAGATTTTGTGACACCATCCTATCCGTGCTGACTTTTTCCTTTTCTCAATCATCATCTGCAGCAGGCTCTTAAAATAAGCTCTGGGGTGTTAAGCTCTGGGGTGTTTATTTTCTTGGGGCCAGGACTGTGTGCTTAAGACCCAACTCCTTTTCAATTAGAGAAGCTCTCCTTTTATCTCTGTTGTATATTGAGGCTTGATTCAGTGATATTTCATTTGGAAAAAAGTCTGTTGCTACAACAAGTTTGAAGAATTTGTTTACTCAATACATATAGCCTTTACTCTCTGCTCTGAAACTCATATTTAGCTATTCTTGTGCATTTTGTAGGATGAGTCGAACAATCTTAGCATGGGACATAAGAGTGATATAGAGTCACATAATTTACCTGCCCCAATAATATACCTTCTAGAACATTTCCTATTTATGCTTAGTTATCTGCTAAGTCACAATCTGATTAACCGTATAAGTTTGCCAACTACATGGACTTTGTAGAAAAACCTTCCTTTTAGTAAGCTGGCTTTTGTAACACACTAGAAATATTTCAGGTACAACAAGGCCTTTGCACTAGGCCTTAAAAGGAGGTTATGTAGCATGAAAAGAAATCTGCATATAAGAATACCCACTGAAGAAAGGCTAAGGACAGAGCTGAGGGGATATAGTGGCAAACAGTTTTGCGGGGAAGGACATAATGCGATATGAGCTGAGAGAGAATATGAGAAAAGAAATCAATAGGATTAATCTGGGTAGATGGATGGGAGGTAGGCAGGAGAGTTTATCTGATGGCAGTAAGGGAGATGTATAGGAGAAAGGACATTAAGACAGAAGAGGGAAAACTACATGAACCATCAAAAGAAAGCAAAAGAGAAAAAAGTGACATTTCTGTGGAAGAGGTAAGAGAAAATAAATTTTAAGCACATTGCTGAATTCCAGGAACTTGTTCCTTTCAATTTAGCAGGTTACCATATTATTATCCTAATACTCTGAATGATCACCTTCAGCTTTCTCCCTACACGGGCAAAAATGTCCTAAGGCTCTATTCTGTCTCTGTTGTCTAATAGCAGGATAATCTTAGATAATGGGACCAACAATTCTCAGGCGTTCTGGACTCAGGATAACTTTATACTCTTGAAAAATGATGGAGATTCCCAAAGAAGTTTTGTTTATGTAGGCTAAAAATATTAAACTTACTAAACTGGAACCAAAACTAAGAAATTTTTAAAATATTTATTAATTCACTTAAAAATAATAAATCTATTAAATCTAATAAAATAATAAATCTAGTAAATATTTAGAGCATCCAGTTAAGCATCTGACTGGATTTCAGCTCAGGTCATAAAAATTAATAATAAATCTAATAAAATATTTATTAATTCACTTAAAAATAACAATAAACCTATTATGTTAATATAAATAACTATTTTCTAAAATAAAAAATTGTTAGTGAGCTAACAAGTTTTACATTTTTGCAAATATTTTATTTTTAAAAAGATTTATTTACTTGGGGGGGGGGGGGAAGCGTGACACAGCAGGGGGAGGGGACAGGGAGAGAGAATCCCAAGCGGACTCCCCGCCAAGCGGGGAGCTCAACACAAGGGCTCAATCTCATGAACCCTAAATCATGACCTGAGCTGAAACCAAGAATCGGACACTCAACCAACTGCACCACCCAGATGCCACTCAACTACATGAGTGCTTTAACTTAAGTTAACCTTCAGTATGCAACAGAACCACTTTAGTGTATTTCTATTTTATTATAACAGAATATTAAAACAATGTTCACCTGAGGGTTGAGATTTAATAAAATTAATAAATGTTATTCAAGAACATTCTTATGTGAAACTTCCTTTTTTTTTTTTTTTTTACTGAGACGTGTGGTAATACAGAATACAATGACTGATTCTACTTGTATGTTTTAGAGCCACTGCCTTGATCTGTATTAGGTGCCAGCAGTTTTACCCACCACTGGTTTTTGAACCATCAGTACAAATGTCAACAAACTATAAAAGGCATGTGTTATCTTATTATTGTTATGAAAAGAGTTATGGTTTCATGGAAGCCCCTAAAAGGGCCTCTGGGTCCTTACCCCTTCCCAAGGATCATGGATCACACTTTGGAGGGCTGCTGCTGCAGCTACTAAGTTTTCTACATGGCTCAGTTATCATTATGAGTATCCATTATTGAATTCAACAGCTTTTCAGTTAGGATGCTCCATGTCAGGAATGCTATGGGCACCCTCACTCTAAACCATCTCATTCATTTCATCCCACTCTGGAATTAGAAATGGTCTAATGCTGGGGCGCCTGGGTGGCTCAGTCAGTTAAGCATCTGACTGGATTTTGGCTCAGGTCATAATCTCAGGGTTATGAGATCAAGCCCCTCATCAGGCTCCATGCTGGGCATGGAGCCTCCATAAAATTCTCTCTCTCTCTCCTTAAAAAAATAAAAAGAAAGGTCTAATGCTGAAACTGTTTCATCGTCCCATCTCCAAGAAATGTAGAAAACTTTTGGAGCTTACACTTCAGCCTCCCAGAAACCTGTTTTTAGTCTAAGACTAGAATTATAGAAAGTTATATTTAAATGCTATTGAATACCAAAACTCTTATCTCTAATTTTCTTCTAAACAAAAGAAGGGTGGTACGATAAAGAGGCAGTAGTACTTACCACAAGACTGTGTTATAAGAAGCAGGTATTAGAAGAACAAAGAAAAATGTCCACTTTGTGAATTAAAACATCTCTACACCAAAGGTTCCCTTTCTATCCACAGAACGGCACTTAACATTCTTTTTATTTATTCTATATTAGCAGCATAGTTTGAGGATACAAACCATGTCTTGGTGTAAAACTCTAGTCAGTAAGTATAACTTTTCCTTAAATTGTCATGTTACATAAATCTTCTAAGAACACACACTCCAAACTGACCATTTTCAATCACATAAAGCAGTCAAAAAAACTTCTTTTTTGGCTTTAGCACTATTTAGTATATCCAAATTTCTCAAAAGGGATGGTCATTCAATTACACATTTTGACTTTTCAAATGAGTCCCTCTGAGGGCACCTGGGTGGCTCAGCTGGTTAAGCATCTGACTCTTAATTTCAGCTCAGATCATGCTCTCAGGGTCATGAGACTGAGCCCCATGTTGGGCTCAAGCTGGGTGTGGAGCTTGCTTAAGCGTCTCCCTCTCCTCCACTCGCACACATGCTCTCTCTCAAATAAATAAACAAATATCAGTCCCTCAAAATGTTCATAACCAGCCAAGTTTTCGTGAAATTGCATTACCAATAAGTATTCAAAAACAGAAAAGTGAGACAAATTGTTCCCCCCCAAATTACTAATCAACAAAATTTCGTCAATTTGAAAAGTAATGAAGAAACTAGGTAAGAGAACTGGTGCCACCCTTAACATCAAGAAATAGTGAGGCAACGTCCACAACAGTCTTAGAAAAAGAACATGGAGCTTGAAAGTTTTATAGCAAACCAACACAGGCTTATGGTATAGAGGCAAGTGATGAATAGCCTCAAGCAGAGGATTATAGCACCTGTGGGTGCTTCCTGGAAGTTAAGCCCACCACAGGAAAAATTAAAATAAGGAAATGAGAACTATAAAAGCACCACAGTAAATAGACTAGTGATGATTACTAAATCATCCACCTACAGTAACTAGCAAAAATGAGGCTGTGAAAAATGGAAAGACAAAGTATATAAGCAGCACAACATTGACTATTCTAAAGGAGATGTTTTAAGTTGAAGGAAAAAAAGATACAAAATTTATTTTTCCTCCACTTTAGAAGAACTTCTAGGAATTAATATCCCTAACAGTGAGGAAACATTTTACAGACATTCATAAATTCCTTCACTTTCCCTTTGTTTCGTCCCTTTAAATTCATGAATAAATGATTTAACAAAAAAGATACACAATTGTACGATATAATACCATCTTCTACAACTGTTTCTATCTAGGTATCTACCCCTGCTATCTGGGTATGTGCACAAATGTCTTAAGTAGTATCACTGAAAATTAAGCAATGGTTTTTTCTGATGGTGGGACTTGGGACAATTTAGATTATTTATTTATTTGTTTGTTTATTTCCTCCCACCCTCCCTCCGATTTAGATTGATTGATTTCCTCCCTCCAGTTTATCTTTCCTTCCCCCCGCCCAGCTTTATTGAGATATAACTGATCTATAACATTGTGTAAGGTTAAAGTGTACAACAGAAATACTAGATATATGTATATACTGTGAAATGATTGCTGAAATAAGTTTAGGTAACACATCCAACACCTAACACAGTTACAATTTTTTTTCTTTTTGGTGGGGTAGTGAGAATTTTTAAGATCTACTCTCTTTAGCAGCTTGCAAATATACAATACAGTATTGTTAACTACAGTTACCATGCTGTACATTAAGTCCCCCAAACTTACTCATCTTCTAACTGGAGATCATATTCTCCCATTTTCCAAGGGTGATTTTATTTCCTTTGCCATGTCTTTTTCTTTATTGTTTCATTTGTTTATCATTTATTTTTTTAAACATCTATTTATTTATTTAATAGAGTGTGTGTGTACACATGCATGCATGCGAGAAGTAGGGGAGAGGGGAATGGGCAGAGGGAGAGAGAAGCTCAAGCAGACTCTGTGATAAGCGCTGAGCCCAAGGCAGGGCTCGATCCCACTACCCTAAGATCACGACCTGAGCCAAAACCAATAGTCAGATGCTCAACCGACTGTGCCACCCAGATGCCCTTCATTTGTTCATCATTTTAATAAAAATAAAGTCATTATTCAAAATAATAAAATAAAACCTCTCCCTATTGGGGGAAAAAAACAAGTTTAAACGTTTGCTATGTTATCATTAATTCAAGACATTACTTCCTAATATTTCTCTAGTAACGATGTGAGAAAATAATTTTTGTTGCAATTAGAATATTGTACTAATCTCTTTTTAGACTATTCATATATTAAGCAGTCCTGTCTTACCTTCTGAGCATACAAAACACCAGCTAACATTAACGTGCTCATGATTTCGGCAGCCCCGCCTAGGTGTAAAGTGATTAGGGCAGATGATACTATTAGATGCAAGAATCTTGGACCCAGCAGCCAGGCAAAAGTCATTGGCATGGTACGCCACAGGGCAGCGGACACAGCGCATCAGACGACCTAAAATTACAAGAAGCAGGAAAACCAGTAGTAAAAGAAAAACAAAGAAAACATAAAAGCAACATGAGTTTTGAAATCTCTTTGTCAGCACTGAGTAAATGTCACTAACAGAAGGAAGCACTACTAGGACAAGGGATCACAAAACACACAATTCCCTATGAAAAGCTCAGATGGGAGCTATGTGATAAGCTGCCATAAAGGAGTCAGATCCCACAACTGTTAAGTGAGCCTGCCTCACCAAGGAAAGCCCTATTCAATCCACTGCCCTGACTTCTAGGAAACCTGGCATCAGCCTCAAACTAAATAGGTGGGATGTGCACAATCAGAATAAAAAGGCAGCTAGGAGAAAGACTAATGCTTGCTTTCATTGCCTGGTACTGAGTGATTCTTAAAGCCTGAATTTTTAGGTGAATGAAACTTTTCACCCCGTCCAGGTAAAATATGTCCTCTAATATACATCACCTACTAAAAACCATTACCCAAACCACCTAAATGCAATCTACAATAGCAACTGAAAAGGGGAAGGTAAGCTGATGGTTCAACTGTAATTTTGATCAAGCAAGTGAAATTACTGTACTTAAGACTGATGAGATCTATAGGCTCAGGAAATCATATTACAAAAGGTACTGCCAGTCTAATTAGAAGAAAAGGCGGAACACTGGTAAATGTTTCCTGCTCAATCCCTTATGGGAGGAGTAGGGACTCCCTGGGCATACTTTTGGAAACCTCAGCTCTCAACCTAACTATAAAGCAGGAAAGAGGTTGTCAGGATAAAAGTTTCCAGTTTAAAAAACAAATCAACACAAAACAAAAACCTCAATTCTGCCCTAAATTCATACCTGAATAATATCCTATCTGACAACCACAGAGATAAAGGGTTCACAGGAAAAGAATGCATTTTGGTCTAATGGAGTAGGGAGGGGAAGACCTACAGCACAACACTTTCTCAAACAAAGTATCACGTGAAATCCAAATATTTGAAGCCACCACATAACAACAGGGCTCCACAGAACACAGTGTGGCGACTGTTGGACTAGTCCATTATTTCTTCTCTCTCTCATAAAATGCTGGTACTCTGGCAAAACCTAGAGGCCATGAAGAGACATGCCACATCACATCTGGAAATACACACTACCAGTGACACCAAGGTTCTATAATTAGACCAGATCATGTGAGAAACCCGTACCTTTAGATGCAGACACACTGGCTGGATTAGCAGCATGGCAGGTTATACAGATGTGGAGGGAGCACCGGAAGCCCTTGTTCTGCATGACAGTGGGTGGATACTTCTGGACACATTCTTCATGGTAAAACTTTCCACACAAGGGCAAAAGGCACCTTTTAACATCTTCTCCACTCTGCTTACAAACAAAACAGGTATGGATTCCTGGTAAACAAAAGGAAGGTAATAAATTAACACCAATTCAAGAAATCATCCAATGCTAAACCATTAGATGAAAAGTTTGTTAAGTACACAATTCTGTACCAAGTTCCAATATGGGGGGGGGGGCCCTCCGTACCACCAAGCAATTCTCCAACACCAGCTGGGTGTCTTACAATTCAACTCAATTCTGAAACTACATACATGGAGGTAACATCATATCCCACAGGTTAAGGACTGAATTCTACAAGACGGCCCTTGCCCCCAACTTCAGATGCCAGTCTCAAGTCCAGGTTGTCACCTATACTTCTGACTGGCTATAAATCAGAGGTTCCTACAACCTCCACTTCCTTGGGTTTAATTTGCTATAATGGCTCATAGAACTCAGAGAAACATTTTATTTACTGAATCACCAGTTTATCATGAAAAGATAATACTCATGAATAGCTACATGGAAGAGATGCATACATAGGGCAAGGTATGAGGAAAGGGTGTAGAGCTTCCATGCCCTCTGCAAGAGCACCACTTTATTCTGAATCTCCACATACCCACCAATACAGAAGCTTCCGAAACCCATCCTTTTGGGTTTTGATGGAGACTTCATTGCAAAGGCTGATTAAACCACTGGCCACTGGGGATTGACCTAACCTCCAGCCCCCTCCCCTCCCTAGAGATTCGGGGGATAGGAGTGAGAGTTCTAGCCCTCTAATCATAAGGTTGGTTCTACTGGCAATCAAGCCCCCATCCTCAGGTGTGTCTTTTATTAACATAATAAAACACACACAAAGCACATCTTTATCACTCTCACCACTTAGGAGAGGCCAAGATTTTGGGAGCTCTGTGCCACAAGCTAAAGACCAAAATATGTATGTTTTATTATAAATCACAATATCACAGTAAAGAACTTTGTAATAGACTGATCAGGCTGATAACATGAACCTACTGAACAATCTTAAGATCATTAAGTGAGAAACTCTTGATAATATATGCCTGCTGATGTGATGCAACAGAAAGTACACATTACCTACAAAGCATTCCTGCCAAAAGAAAACTGACCTGAAATTAATCCAGCCTCTAGATCTAACTACACGTTTCCAGGAAATATGGAAGATAGAGGAACAAGTTAAGGACACCTAAAAGATGCAATCAACCAAATATGCAATGCAGAAATTTTAGCAGGACAAATGTTAAGACCGTTGTCTTAACAAATAAACATTAAAAAACAGGATGAGGGTGTACTGTTGTAGATTAAAAGAAATTTAAGAGACATATCAAAAAATACAATAAAGGCAGTCTTATTTGGATCTTGATTAAAATACATAAGAAGACATCTTTGAGACATATGGGAAAATGTGAAAATGGGACTGGGCAGTAGGTGACACACAGAAGTTACTGTATAATTTTTCTACATATTAGATATATTTTTTTAAGTTGTGCTAGACCTTTTGAAATATATGGGTAAAGCACTGGGTATTATATAAGACTGATGAATCACAGACCTGTACCCCTGAAACAAATAAAAAATAAAAAGAAATATATGGGTAAACACAGGCAGAAAACTGGTAACTACTGAAGCTAAATGATGAATACATGGGGTTGTTTTATACTGTTCTACTTTTGTAAATGTCTGAAGATTTCTGTAATACAAAGTTTAAGAAAAGGGAAATTAAAAAAAAGAAAAAAAAGAAACTACCTCTCTCTGAGAAGCAATACAAAGTAAGGGAAAGAGCCCAAGCTTGAGAGACAGACCTGAACATGAATCTTGCCCCCGACACTTGCTGGAAACAGGAATTCATTAAAATAACCCACCACACCTATGAACAGTAAGATTACCCAGCTAATAATGATTTTAAGAAAAAATTTTAATTATGCATTTGGAAATAAGCAAACTATTTACTGCCTGATGCCAATATTAAACTGGAATAACCTAAATTATGGTGTGGTCACTCCACATTAGGAAAATAGGGTGAGCCACAAGAAAAAAGAAATGACTCCTTTATTCTTACTCTATTCATCTTGACTAAAATTAGGGTAAAATTTCCTACCCTCAAAAATAATAACTCTACCTCACATCATATATACAAATCAATTCAAAATAGACCTTAGACATAAAGCTGAAACCAAAAACTGTAAAATTTTTGTTAGAAAACAAAGAAAAGCTTTGTGACATTGGGTTATACAAGATTTCTTCAATATGATACCAAAGCAAAATCTCTAAAGAGAACAAACTGATAAACAACATCATTACAACTAAAAAACTGCTCTTCAAAAGACTCAATTAAGAAAATGAAAAACCAACCCACAGTTTGGTAGAATAATTTTACAAGTATGTATCTGATAAATAACTTGTATCCAGAATATATATAATGAACGCTTAAAATGCAACAGTAAGAAAATAAACAACCAAATTAAAAAAAAAAAAAGATTTGAACAGATACTTCATCAAGGAACACGGCAAAAAAGCACATTAAAAAGATGCACAACATCATCTGTCATTAGGAAAATGCACATTAAAACCACAATGAGATACCACTACACATCTGTCCAAATGACTAAAATTAAAAAGACTGACAATACCAAGTGTTGATGAAGATGTGGAAGAACTGAAACTCTCATACATTACTGATGAGAATGTAAAATGTGTACAAACACTTTGGAAGTTTCTTAAAAAGTTAAACATATAGGGCGCCTGGGTGGCTCAGTTGGTTAAGCGACTGCCTTCGGCTCAGGTCATGATCCTGGAGTCCCTGGATCGAGTCCCCCATCGGGCTCCCTGCTCGGCGGGGAGTCTGCTTCTCCCTCTGACCCTCCCCCCTCTCTCTCATGTGCTTGCTCTCTCTCAAATAAAAAAATAAAAAAAATAAAAAAGTTAAACATATATCTACCATGCCATTCTGCCCTTAGGTATTTACAGAAGTAAAAAGAAAATGTATCCATACAAAGACATGAATGTTCACAGCAGCTTTATTAATAATACCCCAACCTCAGAACAACCCAAATGTACATCAATAGATGAATGAATATGTATCACCAACTGTGATACATCCATACAATGGAATACTACCCAGCAATAAAAAGGAATGAACTCTCAATACCTACAACAATGTTGTTGAATCTCAAATTAACTATGCTGACGGATGGTTTCACAGGTGTATGTACACACACATATATATGTCAGAACTTATCAAACTATACTTTGTGCAGTACTGCACATCAACTATACCTCAATAAAGCTATTTTAAGAAAGAGAATGAACTACTGATACACACATTAACACAGATGAGTGTGAAAAACATTACGCTGAGCTAGACACAAAAACCTACATACATTTTGTTCCACTTATATGAAACTCTTAAAAAAGATAAATCTAATGTGTAGTTACAGAAAGCAGATCATTGTTTCCCTGAAATAGGATTGGGGGAGGGGGAAATGAGGGGCATAAGGATCAACTGGGACTAAGTACAAGGGAACTTTCCAGAGTGATGGAAATGTTCTGAATCTTCATTATGTTTGTGGTTTCATAGGTGTTTATAAATCAAAACCTATCAAAACATACATTAAAACTAGTGCATTTTATAGTAGGTAAATTATACTTCAGTAAGGTTAATTCTTTAAAAAATACCTTTGCCTTAACTTGTTCAGAGAATATCACATTATAATAAAGATAAGACTAGCAAAACTGGATTATCTGTACAAAAGGCAAGATCTTTCTAAGGTTAGGATAAGAGATATGCACATACCTAAAATTTTTTTTCCTAAATTTCATTTATAGGGCTGGATGGTACTATTTCCCATAATGATCAAAAGCCCACTGTGCAGGAGGCAAAATAACCCAACAATTTTGTCTTCCAGCTTTTATTCCCACATTGCTAAAAGTAGTGGCAGAAAGAGGAGATAACTCAATATGACACAGCCACTGATTTACAGACACAAGTTAATTGTCTCTTGCTCCCACAGGGGCTACCCTAAACCTACACTCTACCTTCAAGTTAGAAATCACCTTTGCCCCATCATTCTCATCGAACTAAGAAAAAACACTGGCTTCTTTATTCTGCCTCCCAACTCCAAGGTACATTCCTGTTTTATCTTTTCCTCTCTTCAAGATTATTCTCTCCTGTCACTTTGTAGCTATACTCCACTAATTATTCCCTCTCCTGTTGCAGGAATTTATTTCCCTATGTGGTTCTTAACATTCATCCTACAAACACTCAAGATGTTCTTCCTCTTGACTCTATAATATCCTCCCTTCAGCTACTGCCCTCTTTTTCCATGGATATCAAGCTTTCGTAAGACGTAGTGTATACTGCTAACCATTTGCCCTTCAACCAGGTTTAGTGTGGCACCCTCTGGCAAAAAGTCAAGCCTTTTCTCACTGCTAAATATAACAGCCTCTTATCACCCCAGAACATCCTTGGTCTCTTTGCCACATATGCCCCTGCTGATGACACCCCACTCTCCCTGGCTTCACAGACATTCTTTGACTAGCTCCTCCTCACCCTCCAGTGTTTTTTTTTAATGTGGGCACCCCCTGAGTACTTTTGTTGGTCCTTTTCTCCCTCTCCAGATGCTTTCTCCTTGGCAGGTTTATTCACACTTGCAGTTTTAATGACTTAGGAGTGTAACAGCTTTTAGCCCCCATTTTTTCTTACTACTTAAATGCTATAATATTCACATATAATGCTGAAGAAAGAACAATCTCCTTAGCATAGCTTGTGAGGTACTTTACAGGTGGTTACATCTGACCATTCTTAGTTTCTGAGCCAATCTATGTAACTCTCAAAATACATCTTTCCTTTTTTGGTAAACAGTTTTGTTCACCTATGATATACACACAGAAAAGTACAGCATCCTAAGTGTACAGTTCACAAATGATCAAAGAAAACACGTTTATGTAATCACCACTCAACTCAAGAAATATAAAACATCACCAGTAATCCAGAAACCCTCCTTGTCACTACCAATGCCTCTTTCCTAAAGTATCTTAAACTCTAAACACACTAACCTATGCCTCAATATTCTATACTTTCATTACTGGACCTTCTTGTTCTTCACCTCCCCACACCAATTTCCATGCCTCTTTTCAAGACAAATTCAGTTATCTTCCTCTGTGGAACTGGCTCATCTTTGTTCACTTATCACTACAAATCTATCTCTACTACAATCCTTCTGCATTATATTATACTATCCATTCATTATTCACTTGATATTCTTTTCTACAGGCAAAGATCACACAGCACCTATCTGCGTCTGTAGCAACAAGCCCAGTATTGCCACAAAAAGTGTCTGCAATAAACGTTGGGAATTTTTCCTGAAAAACTTAAAACTCAAACATCTTTGGAAGAAAACCCCATCTATATCTACTTCACCTGTGCGACATTCATTGCAGATAAATTTTCCTCTTGGCATCTCAGTTAATCCAAGGCACTCCAGGTGGAAAGCCCCACAGCACTGAGCCTCACATAACAGCAGCTCACCCAGTTTCTCACAGTTCTGTTAAGAGAAAGAAAACAGGTATGTCTATAGAGAAAAGATTTTTAAAGTCCCAAGCAGGCGGCCTTCATGAAGGCAAAGATTAAGCAGCAGCTTTCCAGAAAGAAGAAAGCTCACCATTTATTCAGCCAATATTTAATGATTAACTCCTCTATGCCAGGTTCCACAAAGTCCCTAGCTCTCATGATTCATATATTCTAAGGATTGAAAATACAAGTAAACAAACAGGAAAGATATCAGATAATGATAAGCATTAAGTAGAGAATTCAAACAGCTACTTAGTGATTGGGAATGGCCTCTCAGACGGAGTTCTGAACTCCAAGTCAGTCACATGATCTGACAGAAAGACCAGGAAGACAAATACAGAAAGTCCACAGATAGGAAAAACTATGTCATGTCCGAGAATCACAAGGAAAGTCAGTGGACTAAAATGAACAAAAGTCAGAAGTGGTAGAAGATGAGGTAAGAAAAAGGCACCAGCCTGATTGTGTGGCTTTACACCTTATGCTACAGTTTCAAATTTTATTCTAATTACAGAGGTGTGCCATTAGAGGGCTTTAACAAGGGAAGGCTAAAGTCAGATATTTAAAAACAGATTCCTCTGATTACTACATGGAAAATGAGTTCAAGAATGAGAAAGGTGAGAAGAGTAGCAAAGAGACAATCAAGAAGCCTACTGTAATAGTTCAAGCAAGAGATACTGGTTAGCTAGACTTGGGTTGTTAACAGTCTCAAAAGGGCCCTAATCAAGGTTTGAACAATGTTTGAGTTATATCTACAACCATCTCAGAGAGGTCACCTTTGAGATGATCTCATCTAAGACAGGGTGTCATTTATGATAGGGCGTTAGGAAATAAAGATCTGGCTCTGTTGCTTTCAAAACATAAGATTTATGAAAATTCTGCAAATTCCCAACATTTGTTACTTTCATTCCTCTAACATCCTGACGTTTCCCCAGAGTGATCAGCAGGAAAATACTAAAAATGGAAAAGAGTCTTATTGTGGAAGACAAGAAAGAGGGAAGGCGACTAGATAAGTCTAATATCTTCAAGAACCCAAAGAAACAACAGGTCTTGGCCACTAACATCAAACCTTAAATACACAAATGAGTAGGAGAGCTTTGGGAAAAAATGCCAGAGGCAGCCAGGGATAAAGAGCAGACAGACCCCAAAGTCTTAACCTATAGTGTAAATTAGTCTTACACTTTGGCTCTTCCATTATCCCCTATTCACAGATAAAAATTGACAAATGCCATAAATATTACCTACTTTCTTTTCTTTATTCACAGTGTCAATGATACCAGCTCTTATGTACAATAAACAAATTCGCCATCACTATTTAAACAGGAAAACTTCAATTACAGTATATATCAAAGAATGTTTTCAAGTTAAGCAAATGTTACAGACTAACCCTTTAACAGGGATGACCATGTAATTTCATCTTTCAAAATGGTAACCATGTGAGTGAAAGGACATGATATTAATAAATTAGGGGCGCCTGGGTGGCTCAGTTGGTTGAGCGACTGCCTTCGGCTCAGGTCATGATCCTGGAGTCCCGGGATCGAGTCCCACATCGGGCTCCCTGCTCAGCGGGGGGTCTGCTTCTCCCTCTGACCCTCTTCCCTCTCGTGCTCTCTGTCTCTCATTCTCTCTCTCAAATAAATAAAAATAAAAAATCTTAAAAAAAAAAATTTTTTTAATTAATTAATTAATTAATTAATTAAACAAGGACAACAGATAAAGAGTGATCCAAACAATCCAGGACCACAAGGCAACTATCCCTTTAACCATTTTTTGTTGATAATCTTTGTGGCCATATAGTCTTTAAGGACTAACACTGTGTGTGGGTGCTGATCTGAATATGATCAACCTTCTTTATGTAATAGTAAAAATGAAAAAACAAAGAAACTGAGTTGAAATTCTATTGTTTATCATAACATATTCTGGGCTTGGGTTAACTTTTATTTTTTAGCCATTTCAATAAGAAAAAAGAAAAAAAAAACTATCTTCAACTTTTTATAGGCCAGCTTTTAAGAATTTACAAAGGTAAATCAAGCCCATAAAAAAGAGAACATAACCAAAGCATCCATTTAATTGACTCTACTCCCAAGTCTGATAAAGGCTCTTTACAGAGAGGCAACACAACATAGTGATTAGCTCTAAACTCAGACTGCTTGAGTTTGAATCCTGGCTTTGCTGTGTGACTATAAGCAAGTTATGTAATATCTCTATGCCTCAGTTTCCTCACCTATAAAAATGAGGACATGGTAGTCTACAGGATTGTTATGACTAAATGACTTAATATTTATAAGTTTTATTTTTATTTATTTTTAAAATTTATTTATTTTTCTGGAGGTGGGGAGGGAGAGAGAATCTTAAGCCTGATGTGGGCTCGATCTCACAACTCTGAGATCATGACCTGGGCCAAAATCAAGAGTCGGCTGCCTAACCCAGGCGCCCCTGGATTATTTATAAAGTGATGGAAACTCTTGACACACAGTAAACACTGTATAAATACTTATTAAATAAATATAAAAAGGCAGGTGGTAGATTCTCTAAAGTCACTACTTTAAAGGTAAAGAAATCTTAAAGTGAAAATTTCCCTTGCAGCGTTCCTTAGAAACCCAGAGATTCTCAAGCCATGAAATGTACAGGAAAATGATCTTTAAGCAATCACCAGATTCACCTTCTCCCATCTCAGACCCGCTTCATGGCATCTACTCATGGGTAACAAGGGCAAGTCATTGACCAACACTAAATATTTCTTCTCCTTTCTCTTTTTGTAAAAAGGGGTAAGACTTGGGGGCGCCTGGGTGGCTCAGTCGTTAAGCGTCTGCCTTCAGCTCAGGTCATGATACCAGGGTCCTGGGATCGAGCCCCACATCGGGCTCTCTGCTCGGCGGGAGGACTGCTTCTCCCTCTCCCACTCCCCCTGCTGTGTTCCCTCTCTCACTGTCTCTGTCAAATAAATAAATAGAATCTTTAAAAAAAAGGGGGGGGGGTAAGACTTAAATCCTTAAAGGGAAATGACTCTACTGGAATCATCCAGGAAAATGTTTATTCTAACCATGACTGGGTTATCAAGAGATGGAGAGGGCTTCTCTTAAGAGACATGCAAGCAATCAAAATCCAAGTGGGCAACATCCTCTACCTGACAAACATTCTCCTTGAGTGCAGCTCCTCCGCCTCGTTCGCCCTGCAGCTTTTTAGATGCCGGCATCCCATGATCATTCTCTACACCCTCCTCAACAGTCTCCTTAGGGCTTGCAGCCGTTCTGTGTGTCATCAGTTCTCCCTTGCAGAGAAAAAATAATGTCCCACATCTGTATTATTGATGTCTCCTCCATCTGACCCCCTCCCTCTGGGCTGCTATTTGTCTAGCCATTAAGCACTTACAGATGTTCAGCCAATCACGCGGGCGGACTGCATGCAATGTTAGTTCTAACCCTGCTGTGATTGGGCGGGTAGTGGGCGCCTCATGCCCTGCCACTAACTGCTCTGAGGCTGTTCCACTGGAACTTTTTGAGCTGTTCCATTTTAAGGTTTCACTAAGGGAGAGAAAACATTCTTAAGTTTATTTGATTACTTATTTGTCCTTCCAAGATCAGTGTTTCCTAAATAATGCCCCCTTGGGCATTCTATTCAAATTATCCTGGAAAGAAACACTCTGTATCATTATGTATAAACTGACCTCACTTGTTCTAATTCTCTTTTAACCTGAGCTGAAAAGCCAGAGATAGCATCAATGACTGCACTGATGCTCTACAAGGAAATGGTTTTAAATCTACCTTTGTTTTTTGTTTCCTTAAAGCCAATGTTTACAAACATTAGTCTAAAATTAAGCAGTTGATGGTCTCAAGAAATAAGCAAATGAGTTTCCCTTCTAATTGTAGCAGTCTCAACTTTTAAAGGGCAATATCCAAGTTCATTCGGATCATATGGTTACTTGGTATTGTGCTTTGGTTTTAGAAAAAGCTTACTTCATGATGAAAGTTATAAAATTTATCAGACACCTAGAGCATAGGATCTGATCCTTTAAAAAGATCATACCCATAGTTGCCATATATGTCTTCTTACAGCTATTAATTAGCTTGTTTCAGTAGAACATTATTCTTAAGTAAACTCAAGGGAAAGAGGGGTGTGGCCTCTACTGTGAAAAGTAGATTTTCTTTGGAAGGTCAAAAGATGAGGAACTGAGTAATACCTCTGAGGTTGGAGTTTCTTTTGATGAGTCGTCATTTTTCATTTTTTTACAGTGCACCTTGGCTGTAGCATGCCTCTGTCGTTTTCGCTTCCTTGGTTTATCAAATATCTTGGTAGTGCCTATGACAGGAAAACATGCGTTACCTGCTGGCTATTCACTCACAAGTCCAGGAAATCCTACCTTCAACCAAAAGGACCTCACAGAATTATGGAATGTTAGAGTAAAAAACCAGTCTTAAAGTCCATTTAATTCCCCAACTTAGCAGATGAGGAAAAAGGGCACATTTACCCATGACTATGTAACTAGTTGGGGAAATAGCTACACATATATAAATTCTATCTCATACAGATTAAATGGTAAATGAATACAGTAGGTTAAAGCAGTTTCATTTTATATGACTGAAGTGAAAGACTTCATAGTTCCTCAAAGGACATTAATATCCTATAGATGGGGAGGAAATACATTTAGTAGTCAGGAAAAGATACTAAAACCTGACCTCCACAATTAAAGACAGTAAATTATATCACTATATGATTTAAGGATTAAGCTAAAAAGCAGAAATACAAAAATCTGGCCTGGGGAAAGGGGAGACCTCCCCCAAAACATTTAATAGCTTAAAGGATATTCATGCAATAGTACTAAAATCTTGAACATCCAACAAAATGTATGATCTAACCTGGCATATTTACAAAATGAAATTCCAGTCTCTCCCTCATTGTCTATTATATATATTTCAACTTTTTGTTATAGAAATATCAAGAGGAATCTCAAATGATATTTCACAAAATATTCCAGGATAATTAGGCTAGGTATCAACACGAAGGCTAGACTTTGGAAAACTGGCTTAGTACTCTCTTTCTTGGGATTGCCTGATAGAGATGGAGAAGCTCTGCTATCAAAGCTGCCAATCACCTATGATTAAAAAATTAATATGATAGAATAAAGGTTCAAAATTCTCAGAAGCTGAAACAGTTGATGAAATTGATAAAAGATAAAGTACAGGTTGTATGTTTTATAAAAGCTGGACTACAAAAATATTAAGAGCTGACATTTTGAAAGGTTTTTTGTTTAAAACAAGCAAGCCAATCGGTGAATCTATGAAATTATATATGAACACAAGCTTAACATAAGCTAACATACTACTAGATTTACTTACTAGAAAACTTAATAATCATGGGTCATATTTAAAGATGTGCTCATTTAAGGGGTGCCTGGGTGGCTCAGTTTATTAATTGTCTGCCTTTGGCTCAGGTCATGATCCTGGGGTCCCAGCACTGACCACTGCATCAGGCTCCCTGCTCAGCGGGTAGTCTGCTTCACCCTCTTTTTTTTTTTTTAAAGATTTTATTTATTTATTTGAGCCAGAGAGAATGAGAGAGAGAGAGCACATGAGAGGGGGGAGGGTCAGAGGGAGAAGCAGGCTCCCTGCCGAGCAGGGAGCCCAATGCGGTACTCGATCCAGGGACTCCAGGATCATGACCTGAGCCGAAGGCAGTCGCTTAACCAACTGAGCCACCCAGGCGCCCAGTCTGCTTCTCCCTCTTCCTCTGCCCCCTCCACCCCCTGTGCTCGCTCTCTCTCAAAAAAAACAAATAAAATCTTTTTTTTTTTTTTTTAAGTGCTCATCTGGGGCGCCTGGGTGGCTTAGTTGGTTTAGCGACAGCCTTCGGCTCAGGTCATGATCCCGGAGTCCTGGGGTCGAGCCCCACATCGGGCTCCCGGCTCAGCGGGGAGCCTGCTTCTCCCTCTGACCCTCTCCCGTCTCATGCTGTTTCTCTCTCGCTCACTCTCTGATAAATAAATAAATGAAATCTTTAAAAAAACAAAAAATTTAAAAAGTGCTTATTTGAGATCACATGTAGTGATGCCTGGGTGGCTCAGTCAGTTAAGTGTCTGCCTTCAGCTCAGGTCACGGTCCCAGGGTCCTTGGATGGAGCCATATGTCGGGCTCCCTGCTCAGCAGGGAGTCTGCTTCTCTCTTCCCCTCTGCCCCTCCCCCTGCTTGTGTACTTGCTCTCTCTCTCTCTCTCAAATGAATAAAATCTTTTTTTAAAAAAGATCACATGTAATATAACCTCCCCATGATATCCTTTGCTGGCAGACCACATCTGATGCCATGTGCTGAAATCTGGGCTAATGTCTCAGAAATGACACTAATCAATAAATAGCACTGGCAGATGAATGATCAAAGTGGTACAAAGAATAGGCCTGAAAAAATCTGGAGTGAATAACAAGATGATAGTGTGGCCATGAATTTGGTCAGTTCTGGATTTAGTCCCCCAACCCTGCCACCTCTTTCATCTTCATGTTTTTCTATAAAACAAGGATAATATGGATAATATCCTAAATCTCTGTAATGCTTTAGATAGATTAGAAGTTAACAGTCCTGGGGCGCCTGGGTGGCTCAGTCATTAAGCATCTGCCTTCGGCTCAGGTCATGATCCCAGGGTCCTACATCGGGCTCTCTGCTCAGCGGGAAGCCTGCTTCTCCCTCTCCCACTCCCCCTGCTTATGTTCCCTCTCTCTGTCAAATAAATAAATAAAATCTTTAAAAAAAAGAAAAAAAAAGTTAACAGTCCTAAAGCAATGGACTGAGCAAACAAAGGATCTGGTAGAGGAAATGCTCAAACTACGATATTCTATCTGTTACTGAATGAAGGGCTGCCCAATCCTCCTATAGGCAGAACCAAGATCAACATGTATAACTTTCAGGAGTCAGATTCAAATGCAATCTAAAAGATTTCCAAGCCCAGTGCCTGGGTGGCTCAGTCAGTTAAGCATCTGACTCTTGATTTCAGCTCAGGTCATGATCTCAGGATCGTGGAATCGAGCCCTGTGTTGGGCTCTGGGCTGAGGGTAGAGCCTGCTTAGGATATTCTCTCTCCTTCTCCCTCTGCCCGTCCCTGCTCGCACTCTCCCTAAAAAAATAAATTCCCAAAAATATATATAAAATATAAAAGATATCCAAGCCCTTAAAAGAAGCAACCACATGGACCACACTCAAAATATAAGCTGTCTTTTTCAAGCATATGCTGACTCACCAAAAATCATAGATATGACAAAAGAAACTAAGACTAGGGGCGCCTGGGTGGCTCAGTCATTAAGCATCTACCTTCGGCCCAGGTCATGATCCCGGGGTCCTGGGATCGAGTCCCGCTCTGCGGGAGGCCTGCTTCTCCCTCTCCCACTCCCCCTGCTTGTATTCCCTCTCTCGCTGTGTCTCTCTGTCAAATAAATAAAATCTTAAAAAAAAAAAAAAAAAGAAACTAAGACTATTTGTGAGAAATAGGCTTAGATGACTTGTAATTTCCCTCTCAACTCAGATTCCACATTTTCTGTCCTATAGAATAAAAACTGAATCAAAGCCAAGAAAGTAATGATTACAGTTAGAGAATCATCTAATAAGAAAATTAAGTAGCAGATTTTTCTTTATTGTTCCTAACTTTTCCTTACTCTAATATAATTCTAATTCCATGTAACTAATTTCAGCATAAAGCTGAAAATGACCATCCAGCTTTCTAGTGCATGCATCATGTTAGGAAGCATATTCAGGCAAACAAGTCTGGGTTTTTTCTTTAGATTTTATCTTATTTATTTTTATGTAATCTTTACACCCAATGTGGGGCTCAAACTCATGACCCCGAGATCAACAGTCTCATGCTCTTCCAACTGAGCCAGCCAGGTGCCCCTTGGGCAAATAAGTCTTGGAAATTGCAACCTCACTGGTCTTGCTTACATATGTAACAACTTTTCTAGTTAGCTGACAAGGTGCTTCATAGTTATTTTGCATTACATTTTTTTTTTTTTAAGATTTTATTTATTTACCTGACAGAGAAAGACACAGTGAGAGAGGGAACACAAGCAGGGGGAGTGGGAGAGGGAGAAGCAGGCTTCCCATGAGCAGGGAGCCCAATGCAGGGCTCGGACCCTGGGATCATGACCCGAGCCAAAGGCAGACACCCAATGACTGAGCCACCCAGGCGCCCCATGCATTACATTTTTTTAAATCTCAAAAATACGCACCTCCACCATACTCTTTAGAATGAGATGCAGCACGTGATTCATTAATGTCATTCTCCAAGTGACCAGCTTCATAACACTACAAATAAACAAAATGCAACAGATTTACAGAAGAACAGAAAATAAACCCTTTATATTATATGCCAAATATGAACTATTATCACAGATACAGAAATCCTGGCTGTTTCTGACAATTAAATAAACAGTATTAATAATAATGGGTTGAACAGAAACTACACAGTGAAAAAAAGACATCAAAAACACACACACAAAAAAGCTCCAAAAGACTCATACAAATACACACTCCTTTGGGGTGTGGGGGTTAACCAGAGATTCCCAATATATCAAGCAGATACAGAATGGTGCTCTGATTGAAGTGGCAGACAAAGAGAAAGGGTATATTTCCAGAGACCCACCATCTCAGTTCTATTCCATACCACCCTGCATTTAAAATCTATCTTCTTAAGACTGCATTTATAGCCATTAGATTTTACACAAACTTATTTGATGAATTCTAAATATTAAAAAGCTTTGAATCAGTGCTCACTTCAGCAGCCCATACACCAGAAAGCTCTGAATCATGGAATGTCTTTCTAATTTAATTGGCTGTAGATTAATATAAATGAAAGCAACATTAAAACTCAAAACAAAACACTCAGACATCAAGAGTAATTTCCTACACATTTTATTCCCCTACTACTAATGCTTGTATGAATTAGTTCCAGTCCAAGCAAGTGTCTTCTACAATAAAAATATTCTTCAGCAGGAATGTCAAACAAAATTTAGTGGCCACAAAAAGTCAACATAACAGATGCTATTCTTGCTATAAAGTTCCTAAATTTTGAGGTCAAAACAAGCTAAAATACAGCAGTGAATTTCCAAATGCTCATTATACACATTAATCAAATCATTAACTTATGTATGTCAATTATATCTCAATAAAACAGGTAAAATATCATTCACTAAACTGGCCCTAATTCTTATTTTCTTTAAAATTTGTCATTACCTCACCTGTAGCAGTAATGCAACAGCCTTACATAATTCACCTTGTATAATACTACTAAATTTATCACCTGATAGCAAATGTTACTTCCATGCAAAATATTCAAATGAATCATAGTTTCCTTGTCCCTTACCATCCACCTCTTCCAACAATCTTGCAAGTGGCTAAGATTTGAATAAGACAAAGTCAAGAGAGAAAGCACTGCAGAAGGAAACTATCACAGCCTTACTAGGACAGGTCTTAGGAAATGGACTTTGAGAAGAGTAAAAGACTTAAAGGATATAATGCAGACTTTAAAATGAGGTACAAAAACACGAATAAATTGAGTTTTACAATTACATGCTAATCCAGATGGGTGAATAACTCACAAAAACAAAAACTAGGATCCGCAATATAGGATTAAATGATAGAAGCCTGTTATAGCTGATGAAAGTCTAAAAACTCTATATTTGATTTGCTTACAATCTGCATTTTTCCTTTAAAGAAAGAAAATTTTAATAGGAAATCTGTGCACCCTAACAACTGAATTTCTAACACACTGAGTTACTCCTCAAACATATGGGCAACAGGATGTTCCCTAAAAATTAATATCCAGGAAAGTAACCTTCTATTTCCATCTACTATTTAATGATGCCTTCTTGGCCAATAGAAACGATGTTTGCAAACTCAAAAGCTTAGGTTCAAATGTTTCTGCCTGGTTTATAAATGAGCGGAGTCTTTTCTGAGGTGTTATGCAGACAAGGCAACGGGATAAGAGTAGGTTAGTGGCCCACAGAGACAGAGGTGAGGTAGAAAGCAGGTGAGGTTTTAATCCCAGAAAAAAAATGACAACACACACACACTACAGTCAATCTTAAAAGCTCTTTTCATTTTCACTTGAAAAGAACATCTAAAACCAACTGATACTCATATCCACAAAAATGCAAAACAGCTTCTCAATATAGGAGCTCTTAGACCAAACAAGTATACTCTGCCATTCTGTAATGTCTTTGTATGTGTGCATCAATGTTGCTAAGTATTACTAAAAGATTTGTTTTTAAAATCCCATATTTACATATGGTTTAATCATATTTTAGAATTGACTAAAATAACATACCTTTTTAGAAAGGCCAAGGTCCCCCTTCTTGGGCATAAATCCAGGGTCTAAATCATTGGATTCAAGAAGTTTCTTAGTTGGTTTTCTCTGACGTTTACTTTCATAATTTCCTGAAATGCATGTATCTTTTCATTAGATGATTTAGAAACTAGGCACAAACTAATTAAAAAAAATTTATATGCCACAGAAAAATGAATCACCATATTTTTTATGTTTTCCTCCTCATCTTCTGGGGAGGGGCAGGATAGGATTGTATTTATTTATTCTAAAATATTAGTTAACATGAAAAAACAGGAAAACAATTCTCAATACAAACACAAACGAATCTGAAAATGTTCTTACGTCTGTGGGTGTGTCTGTGTGTGTATCATCAAAGGACTAAGGGAGAAATCAAAAGGGCAGAACTATCTTTATAATAATTAATTGATAGTAAGGACAAAAAGAGAAGTGAGGTGGGGTAGAGCCTGAATTCCGGGCATAATAGGACCAAGATTAGAATTTTTATTCTGCTCCTGAACAAACAAAAAACACATTTACTTTGTAGGACTGTTCTTAAGAATCATATATAAGAGCCTAATAACAGAGTTTGGTACATGTTAAATTACGAAATAGTAACTATCTTTACTATTTTTAAAGTCTTTTTGATTCTGTCTTACTTGATTAATAAACACAATTGGGATACTTTTTTTTTTTAATAAAAGGAATATCATCACAAGCTATTGTTGGGAATATAAAAAAGTTACATCCAAAATTTTCCTTGAGTGACTACAATATTAAAAAATCAGAAGGTAGGGCGCCTGGGTGGCTCAGTTGGTTAAGCGACTGCCTTCAGCTCAGGTCATGATCCTGGAGTCCCCGGATCGAGTCCCGCATCGGGCTCCCTGCTCAGCAGGGAGTCTGCTTCTCCCTCTCACCCTCCCCACTCTCATGCTCTTTCTATCTCATTCTCTCTCTCAAATAAATAAATAAAATCTTAAAAAAAAAAAAATCAGAAGGTAATTAGAGACAGTATGTTTAGATTCAACTCACACCAGGTGACATGTATACAAAGAATGATAAAGTGAAAAACAATTGGTAATTAACTTAAAGGGAATATTTACACTTAGCTACTTACAATGTATCAGGTAAATTACATTATGATGTCCATTTTATAAAAAAGGAAACAAGTTCAGAGGTTAAACAACTTCCTAAGTAACACAAGAATTGACAGAGCTAGTATCTAAAGCATAAGTTTCATGTGTTTATTAGTGTGTAGCGCCCCTCCCCCAAACCCTGCTATCCTAAGTGTTGACTCACATGTGTTTGATCAACAAACATGAAGAGTAACAGTGGAGTAAGGAGAATTGTTTTTAAAACATGTCTTCTGGACAGTATACCACCAATTCATGGTCATTAACTATATCCAATTAGCCAGCACTTTCAGGATTTCCCAGGACAAATGTGGGTAGCTTGCTGTACAGAGATTCACTATTGGTTTTTCATCACAACATGCTAAAATCATATCTACTTACATTCTGAGACCCCATCCCCATCTTACCTGGTGTTTTAACTAGCAATTCCTCAGACTCAAGGGCAGGCCGTGGAGAGACTTCCGGAGCCACAGGCACAGACAAGGTCAGCTGTGGCAACTCAGCATGTCCACCTCCAAGTTCTGACTGAGCCAAGGGCCCTTCCAAAAATGGAGCCTCCCTTTCAAGAACTGGAGGCTCTTCTTTGGTTGAAATCAAAGAATTCTCATCCACCTGCTTGTTCTGAGCACTAGATCGACATCGGGCTAAAAGGCTTTCCTCTTCACAGCGGGAACTTACCTAAGAGCAAAAAATAAAAGTAGACTCCATAGACCAAAGTTGCTATAATTTCAGTGTCAAAAAGAGTAATACACTTAATGAAATTCTGACACATGCTACAACATGGATGAACCTTGAAGATATTACGCTAAGTGAAATAAGCCATACACAAAAAGACAAATATTATATGATTCTATGTAGATGAGGTTTACCTAGAACAGTAAAATTCATCAAGACAGAAAATAGATTGGGGGAGGCTGGGTGGCTCAGCCAGTTAAGCATCTATTGGACTCTTGATTTTGGCTCTGGTCATGATCTCAGGGTCATGAGATCGAGCCCCACACTGGGCTCTGTGCTAGGCATGGAGACTAAGATTCTCTCTCGGCCCTCTGCCCTACCTCTCCCCAACATGCATGTGTGTGTGCGCGCTCTCTCTCTCAAAAAAAAAAGAGGAAGAAGAAAAGGAAAAGAAAATAGAATGGTGGTTGCCAGGGGCTGAGAGGAAAGTGGGAAGTTATTTTTTTTTCTTTCAAAGATTTATTTTTATTTATTTGAGAGAGCGAGAATGAGAGAGAGAGAGTACATGAGAGGGGGGAGGGTTAGAGGGAGAAGCAGGCTCCCTGCTGAGCAGGGAGCCCAATGCGGGACTCGATCCAGGGACTCCAGGATCATGACCTGAGCCGAAGGCAGTCGCTTAACCAACTGAGCCACTCAGGTGCCCCGGGAAGTTATTTTTTAATAGGTACAGAAATTTAGTTTGGGAACATGAAAAAATTCTAGAGATTATGGATGGTGGTGATGGTTCACAACAATGTGAATGTACTTAATGACACAGAACTGTATACCCTAAAAGTGTTTAAATTACAAACTTTGTTATATATATTTTACTATAAATTTTTAAAAAGGGAAAAAATGCAGTTGAGATATACTAAAGCTATAAAAATTCATTAATGCCAGTGATAACCCTCCCCACCCACGAAAAGATTTCCTAATATGTCACCAGTAAAGCAGCTAATAATGAATTCCCAATGTTAAGTTAGTAAATTTATAGGAAAGAAATAAGCATTTATGCTTCCTTTCATGTATATCAAGACAATAAAGTGTTCAGTTAATGAGAGAGTTCGGCAGCTAATAAAAGTAGAAGAAATAATAAAATCTGAAAGTTTTCATTTTATAACCCCTAATAAAATTATTGATCAAGACAAGGATTCTTTGACTGAAAAAAAAAATTTTTTTTTTTGAAAGATTTTATTTATTTGACAGACACAGTGAGAGAGGGAACACAAGCAGGGGGAGTAGGAGTGGGAGAACAGGCTTCCCGCCGAGCAGGGAGCCCGATGTAGGGCTCGATCCCAGGACCCCGGGACCATGACCTGAGCCGAAGGCAGACACTTAATGACTGAGCCACCCAGGCACCCCTCGATTGAAATTTTTAAAAACCATCAGGGAAATGGTGGATAGAGAAGAGGACATTCTTTTGAAGCCAAAGTAATTACAGATATACTGCTTCATTTTTTAAAAGATTTTATTTTTTTTATTTGATTTATTTTAGAGAGAGCCTGCAAGCAGGGCAGAGGGAGAGAAGCAGAGAAGTAGACTTCCTGCTGAGTGCACAGCCCAATGCAGGGCTTGATCCCAGGATCCTGAGATCATGACCTGAGCTGAAACCAAGAGTGAGACACTCAACTAACTGAGCCACCCAGGCACCCCCACATATTCCTTCTTGATCAAAGGGAACAAAATGACTTAAAAGAAAGGAAATCAGGACTCTGGACAGCTTCTAATGCCATGCAATATATGACACAATAGCACCTACAATTTAATCTAGCTAAAACTGTTTAACTTGAATCCATCAAATTGTTAGTTATAATTTCCACATAACAAGGGAGATAGAAAAGTTTAGTGAAATATATGAAGAAGGGCGCCTGGGTGGCTCAGTTGGTTAAGCGACTGCCTTCGGCTCAGGTCATGATCCTGGAGTCCCGGGATCGAGTCCCGCATCGGGCTCCCTGCTCGGCAGGGAGCCTGCTTCTCCCTCTGACCCTCCCCCTTCTCATGTGCTCGCTCTCTCTCTCTCATTCTCTCTGGCTCAAATAAATAAATAAAATCTTAAAAAAAAAAAAAAAAGAAATATATGAAGAAGCAATCACACAAATCTAGAAGGGGATACTGTAAAGGTATCTCATTACTTAGATAGATAGGGTCATGAAAAAAGGGGGACTGTTCTGGATTTAAAGAAATTTAAGAAATCTAACAACCAGATAAAATGTGTAGTCCTAGAATTAATAAACCAAATGTAAAGGTTAGAGGACAAGTGAGGAAATCTGATATGGAATTGTTGTTATTAGATAAACTGATCTTATAAGATGCAGTAAAATTAAATCATTTATGAAGGAAAATGCTCTATTTTTTAGAGGTGCATATTATTTAGGGATAGAAGGTAAAATGTCTCTAATTCACTGTAAAGTAACTGAGCTTAAAAAAATTGAATTAAGGGGGGTGCCTGGGTGGCTCAGATGGTTAAGCATCTGTCTTCAGCTCAGGTCATGATCTCCAGGTCCTGGGATTGAGCCCCATGTCTGGCTCCCAGCTCAGTGGGGAGTTTCCCTCTGACTCTCCCCTTGCTTATGCTCTCCTCTGCCCGTCTGTCTCTCTCTCTCATGAATAAATAAAATCTTTAAAAAAAAAATTGAATTAAGGGGTGCCTGGCTGGCTCAGTTGGAAGTGTCTGCAACTCTTGATCTCAGGGTCATGAGTCTGAGCCCCACGTTGGGTGTAGAGATTACTTAGATAAAAATTTTTTTAAAAATTGAATTAAAAAATAAAGCAAATAAGGTATCAATAGCATTTTTTAAAAAATTATAATCCTGGGGGTTTCGGTGGCACAGTCAGTTGAGCCTGATTCTTGGCTTTGGCTCAGGTCATGATCTCGGGGTCGTGAGATCGAGCCCCACATGGGGCCCATGTTCAGCACAGAGTCAGCTTCAGACTCTCTTTCCCTCTCCCTCTGGCCCTCTCCTACATGCTCTCTCTCTCAAATAAATAAATCTTCTTTTTTTTTTTTTTAAGATTATTTATTTATTTATTTGACAGAGAGACACAGCGAGAGAGGGAACACAAACAGGGGGAGTGGGAGAGGGAGAAGCAGGCTTCCCGCTTAGCAGGGAGCCCGACGCGGGGCTCGATCCCAGGACTCTGAGATCATGACCTGAGCCGAAGGCAGATGCTTAACGACTGAGCCACCCAGACGCCCCTCAAATAAAATAAATCTTAAAAAAAATAAAAAATAAAAAATTATGATCCTACCATATTTTATATTCTACAATTTTAACAAATATTTTGTCATAATAATATTCCTAAATCATTAATCTCTGAAAGCAAAGGGAGAAAAAAATTTAAATATACATATACTACTCACAGTGCATAGAGCCATTTATACATTTCATGTATATTCTAAGTAGTGCCAAAAGCTGGTGGTAAAAAATGGAAAAAGCAAGATCCCAGTTAAGGAAATTATTATCCCATGCAGACAAAACATGATATTGAAGGCAAAACAGCAATATCCTAAAAGTACTGATGAAAAGACTATTAAAATGTTGGAACAAACCTTGTGCACCTGTTCCTGCACCTTCTTTTGTTTTTTCTTAGGAGCAAATATCTGATCATATTCTTCTGTATATTCCAGAAGCCACTTGCTTGGCTTCCTAAGGCGTTTCTTCTCTGACCGCACAGCTAAAAGAGGAGAAACAAGTTCATATTAACCAAAATGTTAGAGGAAAGCCCACTGCTTTCATGCAACCATCCCTGTACTCTCAGAGGTACAGAGATGGGAAACTCTCAAAAACGATCTGCTTAAGCTCTAAGAGGCTAAAAGTGATTTCCTATGGTTTATCACATACAGAAGTTGAGGGGGGAGATTGAGAGCAACTTTTGTTGCTCTATACACATATACACAGCCCATCTGAAGTTAAGGGAAAGATAAAAAAAGATTAAACTGAAATTAACTAGTGTCCCCCCATAGTGACAGATACAGCTAACATTAAAATATAGTCTAGGGGCGCCTGGGTGACTCAGTTGGTTAAGCGTCTGCCTTCGGCCCAGGTCATGATCCCAGGCTCCTGGGATCAAGCCCCACGTCGGGGGTGGTCCCTGCTCAGGGGGAAGTCTGCTTCTCCCTCTCCCTCTGCCTACCCCCTGCCTCATGTTCTCTCTCTCTAATAAATAAATAAAATCTTTAATAAAATAAAGTCTAAATCAAGCAAATTCATAAAATATACCATAAATTATTTTAATAACACCTCTCTGGATTACACAGAATACTAGACAGATATTTCAGATAGAATATTTACCTAATCAGTACTACCATGTGAATTTCAAAAGCACTTTACACACACTTTGTACCATAGTTGTGAGTTTCACATTAGAAAACTGAGGAATATTTCTAAAGAGAATCATTAAAAAGTATAATTAATTATATGTATACCATTACCTCAATGACATAAAAAGCCTATGGCATGTATGCCAAAGACAGAAAATAAGATAAAAATACAGAGTTCGGGGTACCTTTTAAGAAAAAAAAATTGTCATGTTTTATGGTCAAAATTTCAAAATATCATAGCATTTTTCTTTGAATTAATGGTAAAACAAATATCTATTATAATTTCCCAATAAAACTTTGTCCCAGTTTAACATGCTATAGTGATTTTATTAGGTCTTTGGGAGCAAAAGCTAATGCATACAGAATGTAGGATGGTCTACTCAAGAGGTTATTTCATGACCCAATAACCTCAGAGGAAACTATTTCTGCCTCAGTTGAATGAGGAACACTGGTGTTCAGTTGAGACCAAAAGGAAAAGGTCAAATCATAGGCACAGTAAACTTGGCAAAGGCTTTTACTACTTAGATAGCACATATGGAAAAAAGTCATAAAACTGTTAGGATGAGATATGAAAAATAATTTTTTTTCTAATTCTAACTACTGTAATTTCATAGCAATAAATAGTAGTAATATACCACTTAGTTTAACTATTTAAATCTAATATAAAAGGAGTTGAAAACTTATATTCACCCAAAAAACCTTCACATGGATTTTTAAAGCAGCTTTATTCATAATTACCAAAACCTGGAAGCCACCAAGATGTAGGTGAATGGATAAATCAACTGTGGTATGTACAGACAATAGAATATTATTCAGTACTAAAAAGAGATGAGGTATCAAGCCATGAAAAGACATGCAGGACACTTAAATGCATATACCAAGTGAAAAAAATCAATGTGAAAGGCTATATATACTATATGATTACATACATATATTCTGGAAAAGGCAAAACTACGAAGATAATAAAAAGTGGTTACCAGGGAGTGGGGGGGGAGTGATAGATAAGCAGAACACAGAGAATTTTTATAGCAACGAAGATACTCTGTATGATACTATAATCATGAATACAAGTCATTATATATCTGTCCAAACCCAAAGAATGTACAACACCAATATGAACCCTAAGGTAAACTGTGGACTTCAGGTGATTATAATGTGTCAATGTAGATTCATCAATTGTAACAAATGTACCACTCCAGCGGTGGGTGTTGATAATACGGAAGGTTGTGCATGTGAGTGGACAGGGAATATAGGAAATCTCTGTGCCTTCTCAATTTTGCTACAAACCTAAAACTGCTCTAAAAAAATAAAGTATTAATAAAAAATAAAAAGTTGGGACACCTGGGTGGCTCAGTCGGTTAAATGTCTGCCTTCAGCTCAGGGCATGATCCCAGGGTCCTGGGATCGAGTCCCGCATCGGGCTCCTTATTCCGCAGGGAGCCTGCTTCTCCCTCTGCCTCTGCCTCTCTCTCTCTCTCATGAATAAATTAATAAAATCTTAAAAATAAATAAATAAATAAATAAATAAAATAATAAAAAGTTAAAATGATAGAGGCTGAAACAGTTATCAAAATTATATACCTACAGGCTCCCAATGTAATTATAGGGCTTGTTAAACCTTTCAACCAATGCAATTTTCCTAACTTCTCAGTTTTAGACAATAAACCTGTAAGTGACCCAAACTGGCGAGTTCTTCCCAAGCATTTCAAAAGAAGTTAAAACCATCAGCTAAACAATTACTTAAAATGTTCCCCTCAAATAATAATGTTTAAAAAAATCTCTCCTGGAGAAAAGAAATAAGCCAAAATACATCTTGAAATAAGTATATGCATCTGTACCTGTGACAGTTAATGGGTAGTAACTTTATGCTCTGAGGCAAACAGATTGTGCCTTTAATATATTCCCATTAGATAGTATCCAAATTTTCAAACACCAATGACATTTTTAAACCAAATAAGACCAAAGAAATGATAGGGAATAACATGGGTTTACTATGTGCATGCAAGTTACGGTTCAGCCATTTAATATTCATGAATTTCTAATCTTTACTTCAAGGTAAGTTATGACATCACCATTTTATAAAAAATGTAACTGAGAGGTGCCTGGCTGGCTCAGTCAGTAGAGCGTGCTACTCTTGAACTCAGGGTTCTAAGTTGATCCCCACATTGGGTGTAAAGATTACTTAAAAGTCTTAAAAAAAAAAATAAGTAACTGAGGCTCAAAGAGGAAAGTGCCTTGCCTAAGCCCACTCAAGTTAGTCCATTACTTACATGGCAAGTCCATGATTCCAACCAAAATCTCTCCATGCTCCAAAACCACCGGGTTCTTTTTACTAGAACAGGTCCCTATGCTATCACATCATCATATCCCTTTATCCTATCCCATCCCCCACAGCTCCCATCCATTACTACCTCCCCACATTAATTAGATCTCATTCCTATACAGGTTATATTATATTCTCTGTCTTCTCAGAAGGTTCCATGGGCTAATCCATCCCTTCTTTCCTCCTGAAGCTGCTGTCCCCCATTCTGTCTTTGGGTTCACTTGTCTCACAGAATAAGTTCTAAGACTAAGTTTTAGTCCTTCAGTTCTTTATTTCCTTAAGACCCACAAGAAAATCAGCAAAGAGCACAAAAGACTGGAAATTAATGTAAAAACTGTATCTGACATACTACTAGGTTCCCGCACAAGTACATACATTGCAGGCAACCCTCTCGGGTCCCCTCCCCCTCCTCGGGAGCTTTGTACTATCACTTTGCTATGCTCAATAAACTCTGTTTTGCTGCCCCCCCCAAAAAAAACCCCCACAAACAAACAAAAAACCACAAGTACATACATTGTTCCTCACCAACATTATATCAGACAATTCTTTAAAGGTTTAGGGTTTGGCAAGCTACCAATAGGACTATTTTAGTAAATAAAGTTTTACTGGAATACAGCCATGCTCATTTATTTACCAATGGCTTATGACTGCTTTTGTGTCACAAAGAGTTAAGAGTGACAGAAGACAGTATGGCTTGCAAAGCCTAAAATATTTACTATTTGTCCTTTCAAGAAAAAGATTACCAATTACCCCTCCTAAATGTACAATAGGGTAACACGCTGTAAATGAAAACAGCCTGTCCACAATTCAATGACTTAAAACCCAAAAGGTCTCCTGGCTGTTCCTGAGCTTCTGTTTCTTGCCCTCTTCAACCACACCTGCTACCAAAACCCCCTTCTCCCACCTATGTTCTCACCTAAACTAGACTGCTCATCCGGTAAAACCACTTTTGAGTTGAAAGAAACTAGAGAACTAACTCATCATCTCCAACTACTCTATAAATGACCAAAAGGAAGTGGCTTGCCAAATCAACATAAAGAATATCAAGAATAAAAGAGGAATATGACCTTTTGGATACTAAAGGGAAATATTAAAAGGTAGAAAATTACAAAAGCTAATAGAGAGATGAGTAAATCATGCAAACCTCAATACATGGCACAAGGCAAATAAGGAAGAGCAGGAGCTAAAGTATGACCATCATTAAATTTCTTGGCAAATACACATCAAGGAAGGTTGGTCCTAGCACAGGGCCAGAACCTGTTGTAAAGAATGGATATAAATTGCTCATACAGGAAAGTTTAGCAGTATCTTTTTAGACTACAGAGTGTGTACATAAACCAGCTAAAATAATAAAATATCCAAAAAGTTAAATCAACCCCAAATGTTCACCAACTGAAGAACAGATACATAAAATGTGGTATATCTGTGCCCTGGAATACTATCCAGCAATAAAAACCAAATATTGATATAGGCTACAATATGTATAAATCACAAAACCAGAAATACTATGCTAAATGAAAAGAGCAAGGCACAAAAAGTCACATATTTTATGATTCCATTAATATGAAATGTCCAGAAAAGGCAAATGGGAGTGGGGGTAGGTAGTGGTGGATTAGTGGTTGCTGGGCTGGGAGTACAAACAGACTAACTATAAATGGGATAGAAAAATCTTACTGGGTAGAAGAAATGTTCTAAAACTGATTTATGAGAATGGTTGCACAACTCAACAAAGTTACTAAAAATCACTTCCTTATGCACTTAAAATGTGTGAACCTTATGGTATATAAAGTTGACTATATTCAACTATACTGAATAAAGTTTTTTTAAGACTAAATTACAAAGTTTTCTTTTTTTTTTTATCAAAATGGTGAATTTTCCTAAAGGACTACAGTACTAACAGCAATATCACTCCTCACTAACACATTATTAGCCCTTGTCATACCTCTACTTTCCTAGATCTGAAATCTCAGAAGCAAAACGTTAAAAGGAAAGGGGTAAAAGGGCAAAAATCCAAACATTTCTTCATAATAATAGTTAAGTTACTGAGTCCAACCTCCGTTGAAAATAAAATGTTGTATAAAGTGTTTTAAAAATTTGTCAGCAAAGCTCTGACAAGACTGTGAAGAACTACAAACCAAAAACTAACAAAATAATAACCCAGAGAAATAAATATAGCACTGAAATGGATTTTGTCCTGAGGGCTGTTTTGTGATCCTGCTAAAGAATAAGGGGGAGAGGGCGCCTGGGTGGCTCAGTTGGTTAAGCGACTGCCTTCGGCTCAGGTCATGATCCCGGGGTCCCGGGATCGAGTCCCGCATCGGGCTCCCGGCTCGGCGGGGAGCCTGCTTCTCCCTCTGACCCTATCCCCTCTCATGCTGTTTCTCTCTCTCTCTCTCTCAAATAAATAAATAAATAAAATCTTTAAAAAAAAAAAGAATAAGGGGGAGAAGTTTAAAAGAGAATAAACTAGTGCCCCAAAGGACTCTATCGTCAGAGTCACAACAAAGCAAAAGTACACCATGTCCAAACCTCCAGAAGACCACAGGGAAAGGTGCTTTGGCACAAAGCAGAAGGGGAGCAAGAGGGAGAATAAGTCCTTGAGAAGCTGTGATCGGTCCTCCTGTGTATTTGCAGTTCCCATAAAAAAATCAATGTAATTAATACATCATGTTAACAGAATAAAGGGAGTAAAAAAGGAATGATCATCTCAACAGACAAAGAAAAACCATCTAACAAATGAAGTATATAAGGGAACTTTCTCAACCTGAAAGGCCCATCTTTCAAAGTCATAGCCAACATCACAGTTAATGGTAAAAGACTGGATGCTTTCTCCCTAAGATCGGGAACAAGACAAGAATGCTTGTTCACGGGACGCCTGGGTGGCTCAGTCGGTTAAGCGACTGCCTTCAGCTCAGGTCATGATCCCGGAGTCCCGGGATCGAGTGCCGCATCGGGCTCCCTGCTCAGCGGGGAGCCTGCTTCTCCCTCTGCCTGCCACTCCCCCTGCTTGTGCTCTTTCTCTCTCTGACAAATAAATAAATAAAACCTTTGGAAAAAAAAAAAAAAAAGGAATGCTTGTTCACTCCACTTGTGCTTAACACTGTTCCAGAGGCTTTAGCTGAGGAATTAGGCAAGAAAAAAAATAAATAAAAGACATCCAGATTAGAAAGGATGAAGTAAGATTTTCTCTATTAGTTGATGACATGATCGTGTACAAAGAAAATCCTAAGGAATTCACAATAAAACAATCAGAACTAAAAAAAATGGGTTCAGCAAGGTTGCAACATGCAAAATCAATACACAAATATCAACTATATTTCTGTATACTTGCAATGAGCAACCTAAGAATGAAATTAAGGAAACTATTTCATTTATAAGGAGCATCAAAAATGAATAAAAATTTTAAAAACAATAAAATACTTAGGAATTAACTGAATAAAAGCCCAAGACTTATACACAGAAAACTACAAAATATCATTGAAATAAATGAAACACAACTAAATTAATGGAAAGCCATCCCTTGTGTAGAGTTTAGAAAACTTAGTATTATTAACAATGGCAACACTGCCCAAACTGACATACAGATCTAGTACAACCCTTATCAAAATCCCAGCTGGTTTTTTTTGCAGCAATTAACACACTGGTCCTAAAATTAAAATGGAAAAGTGAAGATCCAGAAAAGCCAAACAAACTTGAAAACAGACAAAGTAGGAGGACTCATACTTTCCAATTTCAAAACTACAATAATTAATTATTGTAAAAATAGGGTAATTAAGACTTTGTGGTACTGACATAAAGAAATATATATCAAAAGAAAGGAGTTGAGGGCCCAGAAATAAATCATCACATTTATGGTCAAATGATTTTCAGCTAAGATGCCAAGACGATTCAATGGGAAAATAATATCCTTTTTAACATAAATGGTGCTGAGAAAACTTGATTAGGCAATGGTTCCTCAGACATGACACCAAAAGCACAAGCAACCAAAGAAAACACTAGACTTCATCCAAATTAAAAACACTTGTGCTTCAAAATATATAAATCAAAAATGTAAATGGTAAACCCACTAAATGGAAGAAAATATTTGTGAATCATATCCAATAATACTTAGATCTATACCAAGTAAAGAATTCTTAAAATAACAGCTTTGGCAAAACATTCTGGCAGTTCTTCAAAAGTTTTATATATATATAATTACCAAATGACCCAGCAATTCTGCTTCTAAATATATAAACAGTAGAAATGAAAACATAGCCACACAAAACACTGCACACAAATGTTCAAATGATACCATTATTCATAAAGGCCAAAAAGTAGAAACAATCCAAATGTCTAAGTTGATAAAAGAATAAAATATGGTTTGTTCATACAATGGAGTATTATTTGGCATTAAAAAGACACAAAAGGGGCGCCTGGGTGGCTCAGTCGGTTAAGCGGCTGCCTTCGGCTCAGGTCATGATCCCAGGGTCCCGGGATCGAGCCCTGCATCGGGTTCCCTGCTCTGCGGAGAGCCTGCTTCTCCCTCTCCCTCTGTCTGCCGCTCTGCCTACTTGTGCTCTCTCTCTCTGTCAAATAAATAAATAAAAATCTTAAAAAAAAAAAAAAAAAAAGGACACGAAACAGGAATGGCCTGGGTGGCACCGTCGGTTAACCATCCGACTCTTAGTTTCGGCTCAGGTTGTGATCTCAGGGGTATGGGATGGAGCCCTGCGCTGGGCTCTGAACTCAGCCCAAGTCTCCTTGGAGTTTCTCTCTCTCTCTGCCCCTCCTGCTTCTGCACGCATGCGCACCCACTCTCTCGCTCTCAAAATAAATAAATAAATCTTAAAAAAAAAAAAAAAAGACACAAAGAAAGAGTGACATAGATGCAAGATGGCAGAATTGGAGCCCATACACAATTTCCCTCACAGGGACACCAGAGTAATAATGAACACATCAAAATACCTTTGAGTACTCTAGAAACCAGTTAGGAAGTTGCACTACCCCCAGGCAAGTCAAAGTCAAGAACTATAGATCAAAATGGGTTAAAAAAAAAAAGAGCAAATTCACGTTATCTGAGACTTCCACTCCCAATGCAGGCACAGATGAGCTCCCCTCATGGATTGGGGGGGGAGGGGGGAGTTGGGGATGGGGAGTTTGTGGCCAACATACCAGCTTTTCACAGAGCTCCCAAGAGATCAGACTGTCTAACATGACCGGGACCACTAACAGAACCCACACAGTTTGGATTCCTGAGGGCTGCTGAAAACAAGGCAGAGAATGGGCAGCACGCTGAGGAACCAGATGGCTTGCAATGAGGTAGTCAAAGGCCAGCACAGTTTGACGAAATCAGGAGAAGGTACTAAACTTATTCTTCTTTGTACAAAAAAAAAAAAGGTTCAAGAGTGGAGCCAGCATTTGGCAATCTGGATTTCTGGAGAACTGGCCAAAGGACTAGTATATGTCTTGCCTGCTTTTGAGAACAAATGGGGAACCAGTACTCTTTGCATACCTGGGAGCCACTGAGAATGAAAACAGTGGGAAGATTGTTGCAGTAACACAAGCAAACCTTCAGTACTGCAGAAAAACCCTAGAGGGAGCAAGATTACAAGCCCCTGAAAAAGAAATGGCAGCATTCCCTAATTAGGAAATTACACATACAAGCCTAGAGAAGCCCAACCTCCAAAAAAGGTTCAAGGTCCTTACAATATCCCTCTGAAGTGATTGGTGAAAGCCTTTCCATGTCTGAAGCCAATCCCTAAAGACTAGAAGTGGCTGGGGCGCCTGGGTGACTCAGTCGTTAAGCGTCTGCCTTCAGCTCAGGTCATGATCCCAGGGTCCTGGGATCGAGCCCCACATCGGGATCCTGCTTGGTGGGAAGCCTGCTTCTCCCTCTCCCAGCCCCCTGCTTGTGTTTCCTCTCTCGCTGTGTCTCTCTCTGTCAAATAAATAAATAAAATCTTTAAAAAAAAAAAAAAAAAAAAAAGACTAGAAGTGGTTGTTATTCAAATGCGTAAAACTCGGGAGGGGGGGGCGGAAATCACCAAGCACACAAAGAAAACAGGGAAACTTGGCCCTAATCAAAGGGTCGAAATAAATCTCCAAGAGTGCCTGGGTGCCTCAGGTGGTTAAGCATGCGGCTTAGATTTCGGCTCAGGTCATGTTCTCAGGGTTGTGAGATCAAGCCCCCATCTGGCTCTATGCTGGGCATGGAGACTGCTTAAGAATCTTCTCTCCCTCTCCCTCTCTCTCGGCACCCCCACCCAGCAACTCTAAAGACAAACAAACAAAAAAACCCAACATACTTTGGAAGATAACAAATATAAATATATGTGCAGAGCACCCAAATATATGAAGCAAACACTAACAGAACTGACAGGGGAAATAGTCAATAATAGTGGAGTATAATATCTGGCTTTCAATAATGGATATAACAACCAGACAGAAGATCAATAAAAAAATCAGAGAATCTGAATATCACTATTTATCAAATGAACCTAACAGACATATACAGAACACTCATTCCACCTCATAGCAGCAAAACACACATTCTTCTTAAGCACACATGAACTGTTTTCCATGATAAATCACGACAGACCACAAATCAAGTCTTACAAATTTAAGAAGACTGAAATCCTACCATGTTATCTTTTCCAATCACAATGAGCGGGAACTCTAGCAGTTGGAAAACTAGAAAATCCACAAATATATGGAAATCAACAAACTCCTGCACAACCAGTGTGTTGGAGAAGTCCCAAGAAAAATTAGAAAATATCTTCAGACAAACAAATATGAAAATACAATATACCTAAACTTATGGGATCCAGTAAAGTAAGTACTAAGAGAGAAGTTTATAGCAGGAAGCACCTACATTAAGAAAAAAGATTCCAGGGTGCCTGGGGTGGCTCAGTCAGTTAAGCATCTGCCTTCAGCTCAGGTCATGATCCCAGGGTTCTGGGATCGAGTCCCGCATTGGGTTCCTTCTCAGTGATGAGTCTGCTTATCCCTCTCCCCTCTCCCTCTCTCCCCTGCTTGTTCTCTCTCTTAGAAATAAAATCTTTAAGAAAAAAGATCTCAAATCAACAACCTAATTTTTACACTTCAAGGAATAAGAATAAATCCAGAGTTAGCAGAAAGAAGGAAATAATATTAGAGCAGAAATAAAACAGGAAATTAAAAATATCAAGAAGACTAAGCACTGATTTTTTTAATGATCAATAAAATTAGAAAGTCCTTAGCTACATTAACTAAGGAAAAAAACACAAATAACTAAAACCAGAAATTAAAGAAGAGTCATTTCAACTGATACCACAGAAGCAAAAGAATTATAAGAAACTACTATGAACAACTGCATGCTAACAAACTGGATAATCTAGAAATGGATAAATTTCTAGAAACATACCAAGACTGAATCATGAACAAATACAAAATTTGAATTAGGAATTAGTAAGGAGATTAAATCAGTCATTAAAAACGTCCCAAGTGAGAAAAGCCTAGGATGAGATGGCTTCACTGGAGAAATCTACCAATCATCTAAAAAAGAATTAATGCCAAACCTTTTCAAACTCTTCCAAAAACTGAGAAGGAGAGAACATTTCCAAACTCATTTTATGAGGTGAGCATTACTCTGATACCAAAGACAGACAAATACACTTAAAAAAAAAAAAAATTGTAAACCAATATTCCTTATGAACATTGCTGCAAAAATCCTCAACAAATATTAGCAAACTGAATTCAATATACCATGACCAAGTGGGATTCACCCCTGGGATGGAAAGATAATTCAACATATAAAAAAATAAATGTAATACAAATGTTACCAAAATGAAAAAAATCACATGAGTATCTCAACTGATGCAGAAATTCAACACTTTTTTTAAAGATTTATTTTAGAGAGAGAGAGAGCAAGACAGCACATGCTCATATGAGTGGGGGGGGGGGGGGCAGAAGTAGAGAATTTTCGAGCAGACTCCCAGCTATGTGCAAAGCCCAATGACAGTGCTCCATCTCGCAACCCATGAGATCATAACCTGAGCCAAAACCAAGAGTTGGACGCTTAACCCACTGAACCACTCAGGTGTCCCTCAACACTATTTTTTTTTTTTTTTAAGTAAGCTGTAGGCCCAGTATGTGGCTTGAACTCATGACCCTGATATCAAAAGTCACACGTTCTACCGACTGAGACAGCCAGGCCACTTCCTACCAAAATCCCAATGGCATTTTCTGCAGAAACAGGAAAAAAAAAATCCTAAAATTCACATGGAATCTTAATGGACACCAAACAGCCAAAAACAATCTTGGCAAAGAATATGTCATTTCTTCAAAATATATTATAAAGTGACATTCTAATATGATATTGCCGTAATGACAGACACAAAGGTCAATGGAACAAAATGGAGAACACAGAAATAAACTCTAAGTGTATGGTCAAATTATCTTTGACCAGTATGCTAAGACTAAACAATGGGGAAAGGATGGTCTCATCAATAAATGGTGCTGGGAAAAGTGGATATCCACATGCAAAAGAAAGATGGACCCTTATCTTACACCATTTACAGATATTAACTCAAAATGGATCAAAAACCTAAATCTAAGTTCTGAAACTATAACACTCCAGAAGAAAACAAGGGAAAAGATTTGATTCATGACTGGAATGAGCAATGATTTATTTGATAGGATACCAAAAGCACAGATAACAAAAGCAAAAATAGACGAATTGGACTGCATCAAACTTAAAATCTTCTGCATAGCAAAGGAAACAATTAACATAGTGAAAAGACAACCTACAAAATGAAAGAAAATGTCTGCAAACCATATATCAAATAAGGGGGAATAAAGAAGAAGAAAAAAAGAAAGGCAGGCAGGCAGGCAGGCAGAAAGAAAGAAAGAAATCCTACAACTCGGTAACAAAACAACCCAATTCAAAAATGGTCAAAGGACCTGGAGAGACATTTTTTTCAAAGAAGATATACAAATGGCCAACAAGCATATGAAAAGATCCTCAACATCACTAATCATTAGGGAAATGCAAATCAAAACCATAATGAGCTATCACCTTACACCTGTTAGGATGGTCACTATAAAAAAATAAATAACAAGTGCTGGTGAGGATGTAAGGAAATTGAAACACTAAGCACACTGTTGGTAGGATTATAAAATGGTGTAGCCACTATGGAAAACAGTTTGAAATTTCCTCAAAATACTAAAAATAGAATTATATGATCCATTCCAATTTCTGGCATACAGTCTAAAAGAACTGAAAATGTGACCTCAAAGAGGTTATTTGCACACCCATGTTCAAAGCAGTCTTATTCACAATAGCCAAGAGAGAAGCAACTTAAATGTCCAATCCTAAATATCTGCTGATAGATGAATAAAAAAAATATGGTATGTACATACAATGGACTATTATTCAGCTTCAAGAAAGACAAATTGTGTCATATGCTATAACATGGATGAAATTTGAGGACATTATGCTAAGTGAAATAATCCAATCTCAAAAAGACAAACAGTACATGATTCCATTTACATGAGATATCTAAAGTAATCCAACTCATAAAAACAGAAGGAGAATGGTGGTTGCCAGGGCATGGGGGAAAAGGAAACCGAATTGTTGTTCAGTTGAGTAGTTTCAGACACGCAAGATGAAAAAGTTCTAGAGATCTATTGTACAACAATGTGTATACAGTAATGCTGTATAAACTTGTTCAGAAGGTAAATTTATGTATTTTTTACCACAATAAAAATAAAGCATTGCTACATGCTAACTTAAAAGAACCAAACACTAAAGTACCACATATTGTATGATTCCATTAACATGAAATGTACAGAACAGGAAAATCTACAGATTGGGGAGAAATGAAGGGAGGTTAATAAAGGGTACTATGTTTCTTTCCTGGGTGAGGAAATATTCCAAAATTGATTGTGTTGATGATTGTACAATTCTGTGAAAAAAACCACTGAAGTATAAACTTTAAAATGATGGATATTTCATGGTACATGAGTTAAATCTCAATAAAGCTGTTAGAAAACAAAATCTACTATGGTAAACAATTTTGAGAATCTTATGTTGAAGGATAGTCAGTTTTCATATTCAGAACATTCCATCCCAAAGCAATGGAATACACGTTCTTCTCTAGTGCCCATGGAACATTCTCCAGAATCAATCACATCCTGGGTCATAAATCAGGTCTCAACCGGTACCAAAAGATTGGGATCATTCCCTGCTGATTTTCAGACCACAATGCTTTGAAACCAGAACTCAATCACAGACAAAAGTCAGAAAGAACTATTAATACATGAGGCTAAAGAGCATCCTACTAAAGAATGAATGGGTCAACCAGGAAATTAAAGAAGAATTAAAAAAATTCATGGAAACCAATGAAAATGAAAATACAACTGTTCAGGGGCGCCTGGGTGGATCAATCACTGAGCATCTGCCTTCGGCTCAGGTCATGATCCCAGGGTCCTGGGATCGAGCCCCACATCGGGCTCCCTGCTCCGCGGGAGGCCTGCTTCTCCCTCTCCCATTCCCCCTGCTTGTGTTCCCTCTCTCGCTGTACCTCTCTCTGTCAAATAAATAAATAAAATCTTTAAAAAAAAAAAAGAAAATACAACTGTTCAAAATCTTTGGGATGCCTAAGAGGAAAGTATATAGCAATACAAGCCTTTCTCAAGAAACAAGAAAGGTCTCAAGTACACAAACTAACCCTACACCTAAAGGAGCTGGAGAAAGAACAGCAAATAAAGCCTAAACCCAGCAGGAGAAGAGAAATAATAAAGATCAGAGCAGAAATCAATGAAATAGAAACCAAAAGAACAGTAGAACAGATCAACGAAACTAGGAGCTGGTTCTTTGAAAGTATTAACAAGATTGATAAACCCCTGGACAGACTTATCAAAAAGAAAAGAGAAATGACCCAAATCAATAAAATCATGAATGAAAGAGGAGAGATCACAACCAACACCAAAGGAATACAATTATAAGAACATATTATGAGCAACTCTATGCCAGCAAATTAGATAACCTGGAAGAAATGGATGCATTCCTGGGGATGTATCAGCTACCAAAAGTGAACCAGGAAGAAATAGAAAACCTTAACAGACCTATAACCACTAAGGAAATTGAAGCAGTCATCAAAAATCTCCCAACAAACAAAACCCCAGGGTCAGATGGCTTCCCAGGGGAATTCTACCAAACATTTAAAGAAGAATTAATACCTATTCTTCTGAAACTGTTCCAAAAAACAGAAATGGAAGGAAAACTTCCAAACTCATTTTATGAGGCCACCATTAC